>NW_026526777.1:69662997-69970497 GCF_024362965.1 Panthera pardus | reverse complement strand
CACACCCGTCCTGTGTGTGAGCGTGTTGGCCGGCCCAGGGGTGGGGGTGGGGAGGGGCAGCTCGCCCGTCACCCCGAGTGCGGCCCGCGGCCTTGGCACACAGGCTCTGTGAATGCCGCCTGTTGTTTAAGATGGAAAGGCCCGATCACACCCCAGCTGGGAAATAAACGTGGGTGTCGAGGGCGGGACGGACGAGCTGCCTGGCCTGCCGGCCGTCTTGGGGAAAACACAGAACAAAGCATCTGAAGCAGGACTTAGAGATGCAGGACTGGGAAGAGGGGCGCCTTACTTCTGTCCTTTGTTGTTCTAATCCCCAGCAAGCGGGCTCAGTCCAGGTGCACCTATGCAGACTCCGAGAAAAACAGTCACGGTGAACACAGGAGGCGCTTAATACATGCCTGCTAAATAAGGACGACGTTCGCCTGTTCAACTGGAAGACACAATTTGATGACCTCTGCGGGCAGACAAGGGTCCCGCACCGCCGGTCAGCGCGGTTTCAGGTCGTCTGCTACATGTGGGTGGGCAGGTAGGGGTCACGAGCATCCACAGTGACCGTGGGAGCAGAGACAGAGAGGGTTTATGAGACTCGCACCCAGGCTCTCACCAAGACTGAACCCGCGGGTCCAGTGAGGAAGAAGAAAGTGCTTGTGAAGGTGATGTTTTCCTAAGCTCGAGGTAGATCTCAGGGCCCTTTAAGCGAAAGGGTGTCTTCAGTCGTGTTTGTGCAGATACGCGGAGGGGTGGCTGCGTAGACTGACGGGTACCCTGGAGACGCTGTTTGCTGGACAGTGAGGCAGAGCCGTTTGGGGAGCGGCTTGGGAAGTTAGATCTGCTGCTTCTCAAACTTCACAAAACAGCAGGGCTGGAGCCCGCTCTCAGACCCTTGGGCGTGTGGGGATTTGTGGGGAAGGCGCGGGTCAGGGTAAGAGCTCCGTGAAAAAAACATATGCCACCTTCAAAACCAAACAAGCTCGAGTCCTTGTTGGTGATCGAGCTCGGTTTTTGACGTTATGGAAGACGTTTCACATCCCCTCACATTCTTTCGCCTCCCGGGATGTGGGAGTAGAATTCCCTTGGTTTGATTTATCTCAGAGACGTGTTTCCCCTGGAGGCCGGCTGCCGAGTTTTGAGTTTCTGAGATGTGTGAGGTGTTAAAACACTCCTGGTGTCTTCAGGCTTCCTTGTGATGTGCTGGGCACGTCTGGAAGGCTCGGGGACAGACTCCTGCTCTGCCTGGGAAGAGCCAGGGGCACAGACAGGTTGCTCCGGTGTGAGGTTGCCCGTCTTGCGATCTTACCTGAGGCAGTGGTTTCAGAGGAAATCTTACGGCCTGAACATGGCCCTGTCTCATGGGGAGGGTCCTGCTTGTCACCAGAGCGTTGTGGAATTCTCACTGGGCCGGACGTGAGGGGAGACGCGGGCCCGGGGTCTGTGGGTGTCTGAGCCACGGATTGGAGCGTTGAAGAGCTTAACATGCAATCAGAAATCTTTTCCTTCCTTTCTTTCTTTCTTTCTTTCTTTCTTTCTTTCTTTCTTTCTTTCTTTCTTTCTTTCTGACACAGAACTTCAGGGAACATGCTCTTTTAATACAGGGGTTTGGGACTTCATTTCAAAGATTGACAAGGGGTCAGGGGACATAATTTTTCTTTTGGGTTAAATAAACTCATTAGTCAGATTGGCTGGATCCTGACCTCAGTCACAGGATCCGGAAGTAACTGTGATGCCTGGTTCCACTTTCTCACATGGAGGCATGTGAACGCTGCCCATGTGACTGTTCACTGAGGCTCTCTCCCTACCGCACCGTTGCCCCCACGCTTATAACTTCAAAAATACCCTTTTCATCGTTACAGAGAGAAATAAAGACCATGAGAACGCTCCGAAGCTCGTCCCATGTGAAGGGCCTGTTCTGCATGCTGTTTGCGATGCGGCAACATTTTGCTTAAGAAACACTTAAGCAGTATTTTCTGAAAGATGGATCCCTTTAGTGGCGCTTGCCCGCTGTTATAACTTGATGGGCGTCGGTTGTACAAATTCTCAATCTGTGGGTCTCAGCCCTAGCCACACACTGGGATCATCTGAGGAGCTTTTAAAAAACGCTGATGACCGCAGTCCATTACAACGTGAATTAAATCAGAGAACCTGTGGGGCCAGGGCCCTGGGTCTGAAGGGTTTTATATTACTGAGATGGTTCTAATGTACAGAAAAGGTGGAGACCATTGGAACAGACTCGTAACTTCGTGAACATCTGTTGTATTTATTACAGTCGCTTCACGATTTGGAGCGTAGTCTAGGTGAACTGAATGTCGTGGCTGGCTCCTGGGTTACGATGGCCGCTCATTGGAGGGCTTTCCAGAATTTTTTTGAAAGACGATTGACTGATACTAATAACTGTGGAAAACCCCTCTGGGTTTATTTTCCATGTTCTTAGTTACACCCGTGAGTTCATCTGACATTGAAACTCAAAGATACAAGAAGCCTTTCTTTCTTCAGGCCGTAAGTGCGTGTGGGGCCGGCGCTGTATGGGGAGTATGGGGAGACGTGGCGGGTGTTGTGTGGGCTGATAATTTTTGTGGATGAATGTGGAAGACAGATGTCTGAAGAGTGTCCTAATAACTTCAGCACAGCAGTAGTGTTCTTGACATACAGATTTAGAAACATAAGTGTTCATGGTGATAAGGTGTTCTTAGCTCTCACGTATCCCAGACTATAAAGAGAAGCTTCATTTTACGCTTCTCCTCCCAGGTAGGTCTGTTACCAAAGGCACACTCCACACAGAGCAAAGGAGCACAGTGAGATTAGAAAGCCTGCCACCTGCCCACCCGTGCGGGGCTCGCATCTGACAACAGGACTGCTTTCCACATTCGGGGTTTTCTGATTTGCTGGGGCACTGTAAGATCTTCCTTGAGTTATTTAACTTTTATACTCTTTGTTGTAAATCTGGGAGGGAAAATTATGAGGCCGTTTTTTTCCCCCATATCGTTAAGCTGTTTGTAAATACCGTGAACAGCTTCTGTAAAACTGGAACACTTAACATTTACGGTTCGTTGATGTCTTTATCAGTGTCGATTGTGTGTATTGAAAGAGGTTATATAAAAAAGACTTCATTTTCAGAGGTGGTGTTTTAACATAGGTCAAAACCACCTTCTTGATAATATACATTTAATAGACCCACAGTTGAGCTTTCGTGGTAAAAGAATAGTGATCTGCGACTCTCAGATTTGCCGGGACTCAGTCTGTTGGCTTCCTCATGGTGTGTGGGGGGCAGGGCACGTGGACAGGTGCCCAGATGTTTGCCCCGGATTGTGCAGGACATGACTGCTAATGTATTGCCGTTTATGAGGAAGGGGAATGATAGCAATACCGAGAATTCTTTGTAACTCGTGAAGTCCCCACGGGGGAGTAAGTACAGACACTGCTAAGCCGTCTTATTGAAGGAGAGTTTATCGGTAGAAAGTTCACGAACTCAAACAAAAATAAGACAGTTTAATTTGTCTCAGAAGAAGAGAAGATCATATTCCCTTATGTAAGACCATTCTTTTCAGTTCCTTAACACTGGTTCTTTGATTAAAGATACAGATTTTGCTGTCAGGTCACAATTATGTTTTCATCGTCCAAACCCTCCGTGTCAACAAAGATTGGCTCCTGGCTGGCTTTTCAGGTTTGCATAACATGATGCACGAGTGGAAGGCACTTCTGAATTCAGTGGAAGAGGCCTCTGACGCTCTTGGATGCTGAACTGTACCTTTCAAAACCGTCTTGGGGAATAGTGAATTCAGAGGCTGGTTTTCACGCAGACCTTCACACTGAATTTTGTACCAGCAGCCTCTGGCGGTCCCGGAAGAGCTCGTTGAACTTGGCGCTGGCCCGGAGGCATCTTGAGGTAGCGGGAGAGCCTCACTTTCAGAGGCAGCCTGGTCTGAGGCTGGATCCCAGTCGTGTGATTTACGTGAGTTAGTACTTCAGTACCTTGGCCCTCAGTTTTCTCTGTGATATCTGCTCAGGTATCGTGAGGCAGGTGCTTGACATAGTGAGATGAGGAAATCAGCTTTAATAGCCTTTTGGGGGGACATATCCCTGGAGACAAAACCTGGCCGACACCCTTCCAAACGGACCCGCTACAGACGAGCTCTGCAGTCGTTCCTCGTCAGTGACTGTTTGCTCCCTGGCCACGGCTCTAAGGGCTAAGGGGTCGACTTGCTGCCCCTGCTCAGGGACGAGGCCATCATTTGGGGGAAGCATCGAGCGGTGTGAGAGGAACCGTTTCATGTGAACGTAAATTTGATGAGTAATGGATACAAGTGCTCCCCAGACTGGATGCCTAAGGCCTGGTGTGCAGAGGGGCCCCCGGCGTGTCTGTCGCCCATCTACTAAACCTGCCAGCACGTGAGAGGAGAAGATCGTCTCACGCATTGAACTGGGCCCAGGACTTCAATCCACATTCAGGAGTCGCACCAGAACGGTTAAAAGCTGATTGGCTCGGGGCGCCTGGGTGGCTCAGTCGGTTAAGCGTCCGACTTCGGCTCAGGTCACGATCTCGCGGTCCGTGAGTTCGAGCCCCGCGTCGGGCTCTGGGCTGATGGCTCGGAGCCTGGAGCCTGCTTCCGGTTCTGTGTCTCCCTCTCTCTCTGCCCCTCCCCCGTTCATGCTCTGTCTCTCTCTGTCTCAAAAATAAATAAAACGTTAAAAAAAATTTTTTTTAAAGCTGATTGGCTATTTCTGTGCACATAACAGTTTACGGGTTGTGAGACAAGCCATACTTGGTCACCAACTCGAGCCTCTCGTGTTAACTGTGTTACTTTCCTCCGCCTTAGTCGGAACGGCAGGCCTTCCTTTCTCCGTCTCTGCTGTCGTTCCCCCGCTTGCTGGCTCCGTGCTGCTTTAATTGTGCGTATGCTGCCCCAGCCGCGGCCTGGCTCTCCGGCAGCCTCCGCGCCTGGTTTGCCGCACGCACGGTGTCCCAGCGGCCGGCGTGTGGGCACGTGTTGGAGACCTGCGGCCTCACTCCAGGTGGGCGCGTTCAGAATCCGCATGTCAGCAACGTCCGCCCGTGATCCTTCTGCGTGAGAAGCACTGGGGTAGAGTTTTGTGTTTCACTTAGCGAGGCTGCTCTGGGGAGCACCGCCCTTCCCAAACAGCCGGCCGCGGACAGCATGGGATCGTGCTCGCGTTCGCGTCTCGCCACTCGCTGGGACGTTTGCTCTCCTGAACCTGACGAAGCAAAGGGTTGTCCTAGAGCACATTGTGGGAGCTGGTGGGGTGTCGTTTACAGAGAGCCCTCAAACCCCTGACGTCGGGCTTCCTAGCCGAACCCCCAGACTCTGTGTGTGCCGTTGCGGCTGGAGCAAAACGGAGGGGTGACGCCTCCCACGCCGTTCCGAGCGTCGAGTCAAGTGGGATCGTGTGTGTGACAGTTCGGGGAAAGCTGCGGCAGCCCCGCCTGGTTAGTGGCCACGTGGTCCCTGTGGTGATTGGGGCGGGTGTGCAGGGTGCCTGGCATGACATTCGGATTCTAGCTTGCAGCTTTGGGACCACGGAGCACACCCCCGGGTGCGAGCGGCTGTTGCGAGGTTTTCACAGTGGCCCTTCCCGTGCGTTTGTGCTCCAGTGGCCACCTGATAGCTCGACGGCATCCTTTATGGCCGTGACGTTTAATATGTTGGCATCACGGTGATTACACAGTAGTATATCCACTGAGCTGCTGTTTTGTGTTTTAACGTGGTCATTTATACCTACTATAAAAATACGTAAAGCATGTATCGTATTTAGTTACATTAATGATACGTGTCGTGTGATTGTGTCTTATGTTACTTAAAGGTGTACGTTTTCTGAGTCCCAGACCAGGTTAAGGAGGTAATTGTGCGATCCCTGTAATCACATAAACTCCGATGCCTCTCCTCCCTGCGTTGAAACACAGACTGAAGAAGGGTCTGCCTGGGGCACCGCGCTCTTGGTTCCTAGGTGGCTTTGACCCAACAAGTGTGTATGTTTCCAGAGATGGGGGAGGTATGATGAGATACGTTGAAACCTTTCTCTCAATACTTTGTACTCACCTGTTCTTACTCCTTAGCCTCGTTTTCATTTCTTCATCCAGTTATTCAATGCATTGTGCAGGGTGTTATCATGAGACAGCAGGTACGCATCAGAAGGTAAACAATTGAAAATGCCTGGGCGGCTCAGCCGGTGGCACACCCGACTCTTGGTTTCGGCTCAGGTCGTGCGTGATCCCGGGGTTCTGGGACCCAGCCCCGCATCGAGCCCCGTGTTGGGCTCTGCGCTCAGCATGGAGCCTGCTTGGGGCTCTCTCTCCCTCTCCTTCTGCCCCTCCCCTGCTCACGTGCACTACCTCCCTCTAGATAAAAAAGTAAAATGAGATCAAATAGGTAAAATGCATCCAGTGTATTGGTTTAGTTATCTCTTAAGGTAAAATAACTTTGCTTCTGTTTTTACATTTTAATGATAACTACCTTTTGTTCATTATTAGTGACTGTGCTAGAGACTTTATATGCTGTTTTATTAGGATTTTACCACCATAAAGAAGACAGGCTGACAGTAAAAGTTGTACGCGGTACAGAAAGTGAGATGTGAAGTCTTCTCCACCCTTTCAGAATTCGCAGTCCAGCTCTCCAGCGGGAAGACCTTTTCTTAGGTCCTTCTGGAAACTATCTGTGTATCCTAATCATATGTGTATCTCCCCCCCTTTTTAACGAAATGGGTAGAGTCATACCGTATAGGCTGTTCTGTGGGTAGGCTTTATTTGTGTCAAGATGTACTTTGGACTTCTTTCCATCGTATACCCTGATCTAGCTGGTTCTTTTTTTAATCGTGCAGAATGCCCAAGGTACAGATACGACAGAATCTGAATCTGTTACTGAGGATATTTTAGAGTGCTTCCAGTTTTCACTGGCAGACGGTGGTGCAGTCTGTAACAACCTTACCTGTACGTCTGTCTTTACACATTGTTCAAGTGTGTCCAAAAGAGAACTTCCTAGTACTATTGTGGGTCAGAGGGTGAGGGTGTTTAAAATTCTCATTAGCATTTCAAATTTAACTCTAAGAACCAAGGCTTAGAGACTGTAAGAGTGTAAATCATTTGACCCAGGTTCTCCAGGGTGGAAACTGGTAGGGTCAGCTTTCAAACTTAGATCCACTCACACCGTTTCTTTTAAGCTACAGATGTCTTCAGCTGTTGTTTTAAAGCATAATTTTGGCTTTAAAGCCAGGAAGCATTATTCCTTATCTTTTTATATTCTTAACGCTCAATCCAGCAATTATGATAATTCTTCCATTATAAATACACAGCCCTTTATGGTTTTGTGTATTGATTTTATATCCTGCAACTATACTGAATTCATTTATTCTAACTTACTATTTTTTTTTTTTTTGTATAATCTTTCAGTTTTCTATATATGGCATGTCACCTGTACATAGTGACAGTTTTACTTCCGTTCTGATTTGGACGCCTTTCTTTCTTTTTCTTGCCTAACTGCTGTGGCCGGGACTTCCAAGACTGTGTTAGAAGGGGTGACATTAGACCCCCCTCCTTTTGTTCCTGATGAAGGAAAAGCTTTCAGCCTTTCACCACGGAGTGTGGTGTTAGCTGTGGGCTTGTCATATGTGCCTTCTACGTTGAGATGTGTTCCCTCTGTACCTGCTTTCTTGAGAGTTTTTATCCAGGTGGATGTTGGATTTTGTCAAAAGCCTTTTCTACACCTGCTGGGACGACTGTATGATTCTTACCCTTCAGCAGGTGGTGGTGGTGGGTCATGTTGTCTGACTTGTGAGTGTTGGACCCTCTTGTATCCCTGGAATAAATCCCACTTGATCACGACGTGTGATCCTTTTAACGTGTTGTCGAATTCAGTCTGCTAATATTTTATTGAGGATTTTTGCATCCACGTTCGTCAGGGACGTTGGCCTGTAGTTCTCTTTCCTTGCGGTGCCTGGTCTGGTTTTGCTGTCGGGAGAACACTGGCCTCGTAAGACGGCTGTGGACGTGTCCTTCCTCCTCTAGCCCTTAATGATTTTCAACACATTTTTATTTGCTCGTCATGGTCCTAGGACAGACATGGGCATCGGTTGTTATCCTGATTAATACATGTGAAGACCCGAGGCTCAAAGAAAAGAGAAATTAAAATTTAAAAAGTAATCAGAAGACTGTCCTTGGCCAAAGGCCGCGTGGCCCCCCAAGTGCCAGTGCACGCAAGACAACGATGCTGGTAGACAAGTGAACCGAGGGCTTGGGACTGGTGGCTTTGAATGTATTGAAACTGGCGTGTTATGTTCATGAACAACAGGAAAATACACTGAAACTTCTGTCCGTGCGGCCCCACGCCGGTGCCTCAGGCTTCCTCTTGGCTGGGTCCGCGTGCTGTGGCCCCGAGGAGAATGGGCCGTGACCGCGAGGTGGTTGTTCGCAGGCGCCCACCGTATTTGACCCCAAACTGGCTTTAAACTTCACCGGAAGTACTGCTTCACCGCTTTTACGATCGCGTGTACATTTGTCACCATAGTGTCATCTTACCATGTTGGCTCTTCCTCTGTCCCATCAGCTTTCCTGTTAGCTCTCTCGGTCTTCGGCTCAGACCAAGTTTTTTTCTCATCTGTCTCAGTGTTAAAGAAAGATCTTTCCCTCTGTGGACATAGGTTCATGCTTGACTTCAGATCAAACGTTTGCTGTCTTCCCGACCACCTGAATTCCTATACGAATGCATCTACCAAACTTAATTCATAGACATTTCTTAGAATAATTTCTTTTCTGTTTTTGCTCATAATTATTTTTTACTTGAAATTCACAGCTTATTTATAAGGTCAATTTGATTGTTCCTGTTTTATGATTAAAGAGACTGAATCATAGAACGTTCACATGACTTAGTTCAAATACAAGCCGGTCAGAGTTCAAATTATTCTTTATTTCCACCAGTTTTTAACTTCCCATCAGAAGACGTCTCCAAGTTAAGGAACAGGTTATGTTCCAAAACTTCATTTGTAAGTCGGATATTTGGCACTGGACTGCATTTTACCAAAGTGGGGGACGTGTTCCAAGGGCGATGAGGCCCCCGCTGCCCTTCAGAGATCTCTTTAGCTCTTATGTAAGGAGCACATGAGGCATTTGCAGCAAAAATAAGAGAAAATGATCATTGTGATTCTGGTCACAAAGTTCTCCGTCTTGGGAGAAGCATCCGATTAGAAGATGGGGAAACAGGTGGAATCGGAGAGTCCGCGGGGGCGTCAGGCCACGGGGAGGGCTGTCACTGGCCGTGACGTTCTGTCTGAAGCCCAGTTTCTTGTTAAACCGAGGATTTGGGTTGTTGTTAGATAGTTGGCATGGCATGACTCCCCCGCCAGCTGTGATTAGTAGCATCTGTAGGATTGATGGAAAAATAGACTCTGAGGATAGTAACACCCCTGATGGAAAAAACAACCCAAAAAACCAGAGAAGGTGTCCCCTTTGATCCCCTGGCTGGAGGGGAGGGAGGTCTTGGGTCCCCAGGAGCGGGGGCTGCTGTGCTGGGTCCTGCAGAGAACGTGAGCGTCCTGGGTGGAGTTTGTCCCAAGAGTGTCCGTTGCCGGGAGCACGGATCTCACACAGCCAGGCCGCTGTGTGCTCCGGCAGACCCACGAGCATCGGAGGGTTCAGTCGGCTTTGAAAAAAGTCTTGCGCCCCTTCGACGTCCTCTGATGTAGGTCTTACTGATTCTGCAATATCTGCATCAGCTTTTTTGTTGTTGTTATAGCAAAAGGGGGGATACATTCTTCAGCAAAAGGAAACTGAGGTGACAGAAACTCCCTGAGGTGGCCTCGGGGTGAGACCCCGCCTCCAGGTAGCCTTGGGGTTTGACCCCGCCTCCAGGTGGCCTCGGGGTGAGACCCCGCCTCCAGGTGGCCTCGGGGTGAGACCCCGCCTCCAGGTGGCCTTGGGGTTTGACCCCGCCTCCAGGTGGCCTCGGGGTGAGACCCCGCCTCCAGGTGGCCTTGGGGTTTGACCCCAGGTGGCTTTGGGGTTTGACCCCGCCTCCAGGTGGCCTCGGGGTGAGACCCCGCCTCCAGGTGGCCTTGGGGTGAGGCCCTGTGATCATGAATTGAGCCAAAAGCTTAACCAGCAGAGCCTCCCGGGCACCCTGACATAAGGTGTTCTTAAGATTATTCAAATTATTCTAACTTGCACCACTGGGTGGCCCTTCATTTTGTCCGTAACACCTGCATCCTCGCACCGATGCCTGGTGGAGGGTTCAGGGGCGATGTGGGTGCCCCTCCCATCCCTCCTGCACGGTTCTGACTGCTCCCCCATACTTCCCTTGGGGACGGGGATGGTACTGGGACGGGACGGCAATGGGGACGGGGACTGGACCGGGATGGGGATGGGACAGGGACGGGATGGGGACAGTGACTGGACGGGGGACTGGGTGGGATGGGGACGGGACGGGGACAGGACTGGGGGAGCAGCGGGTCTGAAAACAGAAGTGGGAGGTGCAGGCGGGACACACGGAGCATCCCGGTCCCCGTGCAGGTGCCACCGCGTTGCCCCCACCCTCTCCACCCTGTAGATAGCCTCCCGCCCGGCCGTCACTGGACATTGTCGTGTCGCTTCTGTCGTAGGGCCGAGAAGCTGGAGCATGGCCGTGAGCAGCGGGAACCGCGATGTCGTGCTCCTGAGCAGTGGCGGCCCCGGCGCCCTCACGACCTGCAACGGGGACCTCGCCGCCCACCAGCTCTCCGCAGAAGCGCCCGGAACAAAAGTGTGCGTGAACGGATGCCCACGGGTCAACGGCTCGGCGAAGTCATCCCGTCTGGCCGCCGACGTCCCGCAGCGAGCGCCTGCCATGTGCCGCTGCCCCGCGCACCCGCCCTGCCCCCCGCCGGCCACCCCAGAGCCCCAGCCTGACCCTGGCCTGGGCCCCTGCTGCCCACGGCCGCACTCTGACTTCCCGGCACCCCCCTGTCCACACCGCACGCCCGCCTACCAGCCTGCCTGCCGCCTGCAGCCGGCCTGCTTCTGCCCGCACCGCCCGTGGCCCGGCCACTTCCCACACCAGCCCGGGCCACAGCACACGGCCAGCGTCAGGTGAGTGTCCGGCTCCCCAGAAGCGGGGACACGTGTGGCAGAGAAGGGGGACCAGTGCAGCCGAGATACGCTGTACCGATCCCGTCTGCCCAGTTCCCACCCAGACCCTCCCTTACTTCCTGCCTGCGGGACGGTTCCCTGTTCCCCGTGGCCCTGGCCTCCAGAGGTCAGTCGAGTTTGTGTTGTTCGACATTTCTGCCTCCTTGTGGGGGACACGTTTGTGATGTGGCTGCCCAAACGTGACCAGCCTTTATGACAGAGAACCAGGAAACGGCTTCCTCCTGCTCCCTGCGTTCGTGTGCTTGGGGTGTGTGCAGAGCCGACCTCCCCGCGTGTGCGGGTGGGACCCACACATGTGCAGCACAGAAGTTTGAAAGCTACGCGTTGGGAAGCATTCGGGGTCCGGCGGACTGGAAAGCCGCAGGCACGTTGGGTGTCCTTGCCGGCTCCCCCAGTCCCGGCCGGGTTTGTCCCGCGGGCACCGCAGGCGAGTGACGTCAGTGTATTGGGTGAATGTCCAGTGGGTGCAGAGACCAGGTATCCGCCCCAGTTTTAGGTGATGAGTTTTACAGGAGCAAGAGAGCGCTCTCCTTGGCTGACGCGCGTCTCGTTTACCTGCGGGGGGACCATCCGTCTGGCGCGCAGTTTGATGAGCGCGGACGCTCGTGTGGTCCACACCTCGGCCCGCTTGGAACGTTTCTTTCTGGGGTGACCGGGGAAGGCCCCTCCTGCCGCCGTCTGGCTCCCGCTCTGCGTTGGTTCCGCCTGCTCGGGGGCTCTTGGGACTGGAGCCCTGCAGGGTGTGTGACGTCGCATCGGGCAGTTGGAGCCCAGCACGGTGTTGTCAAGGCTCCTCGAGTGGCCAAGTGCATTGGTTTCCCTTTTTGCTGTGGAGCAGCTGCCCCCGTCTGCGTGCGACACATTCGCTCTTTTGCTTAAAGAGTCTGTACAGACTTGCAGGTACAAGTCCCAGCACGGAGACTATAGCTGGCGGTACTGTATCGTGTGTTTGACTTTTGTGTGTTTTTTTAAGATTTTTATTTTTAAGTAATCTCTACCCCCACCGTGGGGCTCAAACTCACAACCCCAAGATCAAGAGTCACACGCTCCCCAGACTGAGCCAGCCGGGCACCCATGAATTGCCTATTTGACAGTTGCTAGTAGAGTATATCTTAAAAATTCCCACGGCAAGAAGAAACTTCCACGACTCTATGTGGTGACAGATGAGAACTAGACTCTTTGGGGTGCTGGTTTCACAGAGTGTACAAACATCAAATTAATTCATTTTGGCGTTCACCAGAGCCCTTTCCCCGGGTGGGGGTGGGAGGGACTCGCGGAAGCCACGTCCCGGGCGTGTCCTCCCAGCCCTCCCAGCTCCAAACTGGTCGTGTGGTGTGACCAGCTTTCCGCTTTGAGTTAAACGGTGTAAGTAGTTGACTTCCAAGTCGTGTGGCCGTCGATACTGACGCTTTAGAATCAGCAGTTACGTGGTTGCAAGGTGTGAGGGGAAACAGTTGTACGTTTTGAGGCTGCTCCCTCCTTTAAAAAACTTCAGGGAATGTCAAAGCCGCGAGCAGGGAACCGATTCTCTTCATATGGCAGGTGTGCCAATATGTTCAGGACCGAACATTCCTCAAAAACTTACTTTTAAAGAGAGACTCCGGTGTGCATGGAGCTTGAAGCAGAATGGCGCTAAAAAAAAAAGACTAAGATGCGGTATTTGTCCATCGAGACAAGTTACAGAAAAAAGCGTGGACTGTTACGGGAGAAACCTCATAGTTAGGATTTTTTTCTCAAGAGTTTGAGCGTCCTGGTGAACTGTTTGTAACAGACGTAGCGTCTTCAAAGATGCGTGTAAAGGCGGGTCTGTTTCCAGGTCTGTCCGTGACACTTTATCGTAAAACCCGTGCAGCCAGACAGAGCTCCTTCCTTATTCCGTCGGTACGCTTGCTAATATGTATCATTGGCAGTTTTTCCTGAGTGCTTCCCCGTGCGGGGCCTCAAGGATGTCATTCTGAACAAGGCGAGACCTCACGGAGCCGTAGGGCGGTGGGAAGGGACACGGGAGAGCAAACTGGCAGCCGTGGCGTTGCGAGGCGTGGGCGGCCGTGCGGACACGGGCACGGTTTGTCCGGCGTCTTGCCCAAAGCTGGGAGCCCAGCTGCCGCCCCGCTCGGTGTGCCTGGGGCCGGGAGGAGGGGAGCTCGAGACAGTGAGAGGGGCGGGGCCCTGAGCCCCACCCCCGGGGCCTTGCAGGGCACAGGAAGGCCATCTCTGCATTTCGTCTGCGGCCTGTGGGCGGGCATCATAGATTCGTGTGTGTGCGTAGACCTTTTTGTTGCAGAAAGTATACCCGGCGTGCGGTCGGTCACCGTAGCCGCTTTAATGGGCACCGCTCAGTAGGAGCACGTACACCCGCACCGCTGTGAAATCACCACCACCATCCGCCTCCGGAACATTCTTCATCTTCCAAACTGAAAATCCGTACCCACAGAACGCTGGCTCCCCTGGTCGCCCCCCCAGCGCCTGGCAGCCGCCGTCCTGCTCCCCGTCCTGGACGTGGACGCGGCCGCTGGCACCTTGTATGCGGTCACACGGTATTTGTTTGTCCTTCCGTGGCTGCTTTCAGTCCACGTGGTGCCCCCAGGGTTCATCCAGCTTGGAGCGGGTGTCACAGTTCCCTTTGCAGAGCTGGGTGACTTCCCACGGCATGCACAGACGTTGTGCGTGCCCACGCATCTGGTGACGGCCACGTGGCCTGCTTCCCCCTTTTTTCTCCTGCGGATGAGGCTGCCGTGAACCTGGGTGGACAAACACCTATTTGAATTACTGCTTGTAATTCCCTGGGGGCACATTCCCAGAAGTGGAGCTGCTGACTCAGGTGGTAATTCTGTACTTAACATTTTGAGGAACCACCAAACTGCCCCCTCAGCTGCCGCGCTGTTCTGTTCCCCCCAGCAGCGCACACTCTTGACAACACGTTACTTTGCAGTAGCCGTCCTGACGGGTGTGGTATTATGGGGTCTTAAGCATAAAAGATACGCAGTCACATTTGCATTTTAGAGAAGCCCATGGCCTGCATTGTGGGGGGTGGACTGACGTGAACGGGAACACTCCCGGCATGGACTGACGTGGGCCGGCACTGTCATGGACGGGAACACCACCGGCGTGGACTGACGTGGGCCGGCACTGTCGTGGATGGGAACACCACCGGCATGGACTTATGTGGGCCGGCACTGTTGTGGATGGGAACACCACCGGCATGGACTGACGTGGGCCGGCACTGTCGTGGACGGGAACACCACCGGCGTGGACTGACGTGGGCCGGCACTGTCGTGGACGGGAACACCACCAGCATGGATGGGGACACCACAGGCATGGACTGACATGGGCCGGCACTGTTGTGGACGGGAACACCACCGGCGTGGACTGACGTGGGCCAGCACTGTCGTGGACGGGAACACCACCGGCGTGGACTTATGTGGGCCGGCACTGTCGTGGATGGGAACACCACCGGCATGGACTTATGTGGGCCGGCACTGTTGTGGACGGGAACACCACCGGCATGGACTTATGTGGGCCGGCACTGTTGTGGACGGGAACACCACCGGCATGGACTGACGTGGGCCGGCACTGTTGTGGACGGGAACACCACCGGCATGGACTGACGTGGGTCAGCACTGTCGTGGATGCAGGAACACCCCCAGCATGGACTGACGTGGGCTGGCACTGTCGTGGACGGGAACACCACCGGCATGGACTGATGTGGGCCAGCACTGTTGTGGATGGGAACACCACCAGCATAGATGGGAACATCACTGGCATGGATGGGAACACCCCCGGCATGGACTGACGTGGGCCGGCACTGTCATGGATGCAGGAACACCCCCAGCATGGACTGACGTGGGCTGGCACTATTGTGGACGGGAACACCACCGGCATGGACTGATGTGGGCCAACGCTGTTGTGGATGGGAACACCACCAGCATAGATGGGAACATCACTGGCATGGATGGGAACACCCCTGGCATGGACTGACGTGGGCCGACACTGTCGTGGACGTGGGAACACCACCAGCATGGATGGGGACACCACCGGCGTGGACTGACGTGGGCCGGCACTGTCGTGGACGGGAACACCACCGGCGTGGACTGACGTGGGCCGGCACTGTCGTGGACGGGAACACCACCGGCATGGATGGGGACACCACCGGCACGGACTGATGTGGGTCGGCACTGTCGTTGGCAGGAGGACCACCAGAATACCTGTTGCAGTATTTCCGGTAAAAGTGGAATTTAGAGAAAGTTTCATGCTAAAAGGGTTTACAAGGGAGAAGCTACAGGATTTGGTGAACGATTGGATACGGAGGCAGGAAGGGAAGAAGAATCATGGCTGGTGTTCAGTTTCACGGCCAGAGCAGCTGGGCGGGTGGGTGGTGAGACCGTTCGCTCCAGCGGGAGCAGCTGGAAGGAAGCAGAGCCGAGCGGCGATGGCCGTGGCGCATGACCTCCCTGCCCCATGAGGCAGCAGCACTGCTGGGGGTCGTCTTCAGAAGAGGACTGAAGCCCTTGGCCTGGGCCCGGCACGTCCTGACTTGCCTAGCTGTGCTCCAGGCGAGGCGTCGTGTCTCTCAAACCAGGGAGACTCCCAGGAAGCGAGCGGAGGCGTGGCAGTAGCTCCTGTGTCGGCGACAGTGCACAGGACGTCCTCGCTGAGAAATTCTGAAAGTGAGGCTGCCGCGTGGTGCTCCGTGCCTGCGCTCGTACCCTGCCCGGCGTGGGAAAGCCGTGGGAGCGGCGGTTCTGGCCGCCAGTCTGTACCGTGAACTTGCACTCGGAATCTCTTCGGTTTCCTTTTGTGGTTTATGCATGTTGCTTTTTTATTGATTGTCTCAAATACTCCGGAGTTCTCAGCTAGGGTCGTGGATGTATCCGTGACTTGGTAAGGGCAGACGTGCCCACAGGCCTTCGAAGGGGGTCCTCGAGGCTGCCGGGCCTGCAGTAGCCACGTGTGCGGACGGGAAGTCACGTGCTCTCTGCACCCAGGCCACAGACGGGCCCGCCTGTGGGTGTGTGTTCTGTGTCGTAGGTTTTATTTGTTTATAAAACATGTAAACCGTGGAGAATGTTCTCAACACGCAGTCAGGGAGAAACTGTAACTTTATCCTGGCCCCCCTGTTGGCGTCTGTCC
Source organism: Panthera pardus (assembly GCF_024362965.1). NCBI lineage: Eukaryota > Metazoa > Chordata > Mammalia > Carnivora > Felidae > Panthera > Panthera pardus. Next base: position 69,954,245 of record NW_026526777.1, on the reverse strand, counting down.
CTTTCCTTACCTTCTGGAAAGAGGTAGGTTCTGTTTTCTCCCTTCTTGGCGCTTTAGGCTCCAACACGTCTTTCTGAAGATTCATTGTATCAGTCACCTGCATGAACTTTGTTGCTTTGTGACGTTATCTGTTACCGTCTTGATTGATAAAATCGCTGCCAGGATCACAGTATACCCTATTTTAATCCCGTCTATCACCAGATATCAAGTAGCTTACAAAGAACTCACTTTAAAGCTTCCAGTTCACTTGAGGGTTCCCACCGGCATACCCACGGTCTGGCCATTAATTCACGTGTCTGACGGGGAACACCCAGGAATTCAGCAAGGCAGGAAGTAAGGTCTTCCTACCAAGAGACGAGGCCTCCACCCAGCTGGGCATCAGAATCACAGTAAATGAGATAATAATGATGTCCCCTTTGCACTAGCGAAAAATACAGAACTCTGGGCCATCAGAGGAGGGCAGGGGGCCTGTGGGTTGATGGGCCAAGGGCTTGCACGGCCCTCGAAGGGTGACCATCCAGGCCGCGGTGTCGGGACTGGAGGGAAGGGGCGAGGGGAGTGCGTGCAAACCTGAAAGCGTGTTTGAGAAGGAGAAAAGGGGTCGCGTGCATGGTGACGTGAGGGCGGCTCCTGATGGGACATTCTGAGCACGGCCTGGCGGTCTGTTCTTTCTCCTCCGGCGTCTGGAAAATGCCTCTCTGGAGCCTGTCACACTGCGTGGCTTGAAGGAAGTGTGGGATCTTCTTGCCGCTTGGAAGGGTGGTGGTGTTAGGACACGATTAATGAGTTGCGCACCCGCAAAGAGCAGACAGATCCTTAGTCCAAACTACACTTGCCTTGTGGTTCGGTCCTCGCACAGGCCTGTTCATTGCTGTGGCAGAGGGCTCTGCGGATGCCTGGCCTGCCACAGACTCAGGTTCGTGGCCAGATGCAGCCTCACCTCCCTGGTTTCGTGGGCGGATGGTGACTCTGAGGGTCCCCCGGGCCCCGGAGGCAGGAGAGGGGTCTCAGCGTGGAGGAGACCGTCCCTCCTGTACGTGCCCTGTGACGTTTGTATCTGTGTCTCTTCCTGCAGCCCCCGTGACTTGTCTGGTCCCTCTCAGAGGGACCCCTCAGCCACTGCTTCTTTTCCACTCTTTTCTCTCCAAAAAGCGAGAAACGAGAACTCGTGTTACGTTAAGAGGTTCTACCACCTGAAGTCTTGCTTTGTGTCGGTGTATTTTGGCGTCCTGGGGTCGGATTACAGCTGTGAGCGTTGTCACCCCACTGTCTTCCTTTGATGCGTGCGCCCAGCAGTGACCCACCCTTTCTGCCTTCCTGAGCCCCGGCAATTGAGTGATTTCGATTCAGCTGGGAAATTTGGGACAGAAACCACCGGAACGCTTCATCCAATGTGGCATGAATCTGGCATTGACACACCCCAGGGTCTGTGATTTGCTCAAATCACTAGACTCAAACCGTGGCTCTTCTAAGATGTTGGAGCAGTGAGTGGAGAAGTCAGCATTCAGCAAGGATTAGTGAGTGCTCAGGGTTAAGTGCCGAACACGGGTAAAAACCGCACAGGTGCGAGGTGGTGTGGACAGGGTGAGACCCTGGGCAGACTCTGGGTGGGTTGTCCACCGTGTTCTCTGAGGCACGGAAGTTGAACATCATGTATCCGTTCACGTGTTAGTACAGAAGCGGAACCAGACTATAGTTTTGTAAGTTGTGCCCTCCTGTTCTCTCTCGCCGACCGAACGTTACTGACAGCCTCATAGTCCTGATTTACGGATATTCACAGTTACAGATGTTTACGAATGTCCACTTTTACGGATGTAGACTGTGGGGCTGCTGGGCGGCAGGAAGGAGCGGTCACGCTGCATCCTTCGGGCGTGTGCTGTGCACGGTTCTTCGGTCCACTGGGCACCGTTCACGGGCTCGGGACCCACGGGTGCCAGTGGCCCCCGCGCTGGCCACGTCCGTCCTGGCAGCAAGACTTCCTGACAAGGCTGTCTCTTCGCGGCAGCAACTTGGAGCTCCAGGGACGAGAGGAACGGCGGTAGTTGACATTCTGTCCACGTAATCCCAGCTCAGGGGGGTCCGACTGCTTGTATCTTGGGTGGCAGAGACACGTCAGAAGGTGACCTGAGCGTCGGAAGCCGTGAAGACCCGTGGCAGGTCAGTGTCTTCCAGGGGCCCCCGTTACGTCCCGCAGAAGCCTCGGCCACGTTGTGGACACCTGTGGACGGCGGATTTGCTCTGTAGCTGCTGCTGTCTTCTCAGCAGAGCTAATGACTCGGACACCGAGTATCCCTCGGCCGTGGGGGCGCGGCCTGTGGAGGTGCCACTGACTCGACCTCACGACTGCATTTTCCTGCCACCTCTGTCTCGTGTGGCGCAGGTCTGCGACGGCGAGCACGGCTTCCTAGGACTGCACCTGTGCTCACCCGTCCTCACCCCTCCTCACCTGTCCTCACCCCTCCACACCCGTCCCCACCCGTCCACACCCGTCCCCACCCCTCCACACCCGTCCACACCCGTCCTCACACCTCCACACACCCCTCCACACCCCTCCACACCCCTCCACACCCGTCCTCACCCCTCCACACCCCTCCACACCCGTCCTCACCCCTCCTCACCCCTCCTCACTCGTCCTCACCCCTCCACACCTGTCCTCACCCCTCCACAGCCGTCCACACCCATCCTCACCCCTCCACACTTGTCCTCACCCCTCCTCACTCATCCTCACCCCTCCTCACTCATCCTCACCCTTCCACACCCGTCCCCGCCCCTCCTCACTCATCCTCACCCCTCCACACCCGTCCTCACCCCTCCTCACCACTCCTCACTTGTCCTCACCCCTCCACACCCGTCCCCACCCGTCCACACCCGTCCCCACCCCTCCACACCCGTCCACACCCGTCCTCACACCTCCACACACCCCTCCACACCCCTCCACACCCCTCCACACCCGTCCTCACCCCTCCACACCCCTCCACACCCGTCCTCACCCCTCCTCACCCCTCCTCACTCGTCCTCACCCCTCCACACCTGTCCTCACCCCTCCACAGCCGTCCACACCCATCCTCACCCCTCCACACTTGTCCTCACCCCTCCTCACTCATCCTCACCCCTCCTCACCCCTCCTCACCCCTCCACACCCGTCCACACCCGTCCACACCCGTCCTCACCCCTCCACACCCCTCCACACCCCTCCACACCTGTCCTCAACCCTCCTCACCCTTCCACACCCGTCCTCACTGTCCTCACCCCTCCACACCTGTCCTCACCCCTTCACACTCCTCCACACCTGTCCTCACCCCTCTTCACCCCTCCTCACTCATCCTCAGCCCTCCTCACCCCTCCACACCTGTCCTCACCCCTCCTCACCCCTCCTCACTCGTCCTCACCCCTCCTCACCCCTCCACACCCGTCCTCACCCCTCCTCACCCCTCCTCACTCGTCCTCACCCCTCCTCACCCCTCCACACCCGTCCTCACTGTCCTCACCTGTCCGAGTCCTGGTGCCACCGCATGCTGGCTTTGTGTCCCTGGTAAATCCACCTTAGCCATAGTTTCCGTCGTCTCTGCAGACGTGGGAATAACTGTGGCCCTTCACATAGCACCTGGAGTCAGTCTTCCTGTCCTGGTTCGTTCCTTTTATTTTCTCCCCAGTATAGCTGTTGTTGTTCACTCTGCCGGTATCGTTTCAGAAATCAAGCTGTCGGTGAATCTGGGTTGAAATAAATGCATGCTGTGTTCCTTTTCACTCTGGTGTATATAAATCGAGCATTTCATCCCGCCGACCCCACCCCCACCCCGAGAACAGCAGATGGTCACTGAGTTGCTGTCTGGACGAGGGGACGATGTTGAGAATAAGTGGTCCGTCCTGCCCCAGAGACCCGGGGCCGCTCCCCTGACTCGCATGGAATCGGAGTCCTGGTTAACTTGAGAAGTCTGGTTCGATTTAATCTCGACCTCACTGAAACCAAGGTTTATTTTTGCGTTCCTTAAAGTAGTCAGAAGTAACTTTTAAAACAGGATAGCGTTTGTAAGGTCTAAAATGTTCCGAGCTCGGCTGCCAGCGTCCGTCAGTTTGGCAGTCAGGTGGCGTGAGGGCCTACTTTCCAGCAAAACTTCCTTGGGGACTTGTGTGTCTTACAAATGAACTGATCTCACAGGGTGCTGTGTGCTCTGGAATGCACACTTCGGAATTTGGACCTCGGTCGTCTTTTACTTTCGCAGTAAATGTCAGCAAACAAAGCTCTCTCTGTGTTCTGTAGGCCTCGCACGGCATTTGGAATGAAGCAAGTATGTTCCTTCCCCACCTCCTTTCCATATTGCTGTGAGTCGCTTGGCAGATGCTAGAGAGTGCAGAACAGGAAAGAAACGGATCAAATTTTCTCCTTTTCCTTTTGGCTAAAGAAAGTGTGTAAAGAAAGGTAAGTCATTCGGCCAACAGCAGACCCTGACGAGAGGCGTCGTTCCGGATCAGTTCTGTCTCATTTTCAGGAAGACCGCCATCGTTTGTCGACTGCACCTTGTCATGGGATAGAGATGATGAGTGCCAAAACACGCGCTCTCGGAGCGCAGGGTCAGAGTTTAGAGGGCCACGCGAATCCCAGAGAGGGACACAGACGCACAGGGCTCGCGGCCGGGGATGTGAGAGCGGGAGGCCTGGAGGAGGTAGGAGTGGGGGCGCGTGGGGGGCGGCACGCAGCCTCCTTTGTCTGGAAAAGGCCCCTGAGGAGGCGTGACAGCACGTTGTGTCCAGTGCGTGCGTCTCACGGGCTCTGGAACCCTGGGCGCTGCGGTTGTTAAGCTCTGGATGCCCAACATTGTGTAACCACAAAAGAACTTGCTATCCAAGGATGCATACACAGCAGTTACATTCTTCTCACACCTTTGACCCATCGATCTTTCCCTGGGCTTGTGGAACCATTTTTTGGCATGACTGTGTATCTCCAGGGCCTAGCGAGGTGCCTGGCCTTTAGTAAATGCTCAGAAATTAATTGTTCAATGAGCTAATAAGTAATTGAGACCCACCAAGTCCTTCCGTGCAGAGCATAATTTTGTGATGTGATAATTTGATAATGAAAACCAGGAGCCATTGGTCTGATGCAGTAAAGATATTTCCCAAATGGTGGGAGAAGACTCAGGAAGTTTTATTTCCCTAAAAACACTCTTATTACTGTGATTTGGGGGGATACTGCCTTCTGTTCTTTAAATCTCCCCCCAAACGCATTGGTTTCCGACTTTAAAAAACGAATCACAGACTCCTTCATGAAGAGCAATGGCAGGGATTGTAGAGGGCCAGCCCCTCCTGTAGAGCCCAGGCTGCTTTCCTACTTGAGGGGGGTGGGGGGCAGGGAGACAGCCAGGAATAACCTGTTTGCTCAGCCCCGGCCACCTCCAGGATATTTGCACGCCTAGTAAGAGTGACTTTATAAGCAATCAGCAGATTATAAAACTGGTGGGTGAACCATAAATCCTGGAAAAGAGTTGGGGCTTTTCTTTGTTCACATGCATTTCATGAGTTTGGAAAGCAGAATCAAATCCAGGCCAGATTTGATACCTTATTCTGTGTGGATTTGTTGACTTAGGTGGTTCCGCTAGGTCAGTTTCTTTGTCCATTTGAATGGCACAGGGCTTCGGTCACTGCCAAGTAGTTTGAGATTTCACGCATGATGCTGCAGAGCTGCGAGCGGTCTGCTGTTTCTGAGCGCTGTGTTGTGTGTCTGGTAAGAAGCAAGGGGGGACAGTTAGCACATTCATTCCTTCAGACCCTGTTTGTGTGTCTGTGGTCTCCTGGGCCCGCCCACCTCCCCCTCCCGAGACACCGCTTTCGTTATGCCTCTCCGCTCCGGCTCAGGGCTCCTGTGCACCGTCCCCACCCTCCTTGACCTGGCGTTGGGGTCCCGGTGAGGGAGGGAGTATGTTTTGGGGGAAGGAAGGGTAGTTCAGGGAAGAAGAATCTCCCAGCCCCGACGGGAATGGGGTGACAGAGCCCAGTGAGTGAGATTACTGTAACAGGTTGTTCAGTTCAGCAGTTGCAATAGAAATCTGATTAATGATGGACTGTGTCTTTGTTTCCGCTTATATGTAATTGAGACTTAGATAATCTTTGTGGTCCCAGCTAAGTATCCTGGGTCTTTATTTTTCTAGGAATTTGCCTGGGACATTTTAGTTGCAGCCATTGGCCACCAAATGACCACCAGAAAATAAAACTGCTTTGTTGTAAAGCAGCCCCTAGGAGAGAGGCATTCAAATGTGTTACTTGATGTTAAAACGTCCCCTCTCACACAGCGTTAAAGCCTACATGGAGCTCCACGTCGTAAGGGGCTTTTTTCTGGTTTTACTTCTTATCCTCTCTGTCTGCTTCCACGGCACATTCTACGCGAGTGGCTTTAGTGCCTGGAGAGTATTTTGGCTTGAGGATTTCAGACCTCATTCCAGCATTCCATGCTCTTAAGTTGGTTAAGTTTAATAAGATTTTTCTGGCTTTCGGTGAGCTTTTCTTGGATCTCTTATTAGTGATTATGATTCACATCTTACTGAGAAAAGAGTATTCTACCCTCCTCTTTAGGGTCTTCGGGGCAGGGCTTCCGGCAATGGTCTGCACGGAAAGGCTTGAGTTTTCGGGCAAGTGCTTTATAATTTCGTGCGACTTGAGACGTAACACGCGGGGCCGTTTGCCTCCTAACCTCCAACTGAATCGTGCAGATGTAGCTTCACGGGCTGAGGAACACTGTTCTCTTTGAACCAAAACTACTTTTCAGCCGTTTCCAACTAGTTTTAACTAACTGATTGTCCTTTTCAGTGGCCTGGTGTCAGGTCCTCTTTGAACACAGAAAGCATTCCTGCATTCCTCTCTCGGGGTGTGCATTGCATGGGACCAGAGGCGTGTGGTACCGTGACCTCAGTCACTGCCCCTCCCCTTCCCCTGTACAAGTGGCAGGGAGAAAATGGATTTGAAAAGGAAATTTCCCACGCCCTGCTTCCCTCACCCTTTGGTGAGCAGCCCAGGAGCCCCCTTCTCACTATGTGACTAGCGGCACCTTAGGAGACAATCCGTAACAGAAGAGGAAGCACCCCTCTTCGTCGTCACCCAGTTTTTAATTTTTTTTTTTAATGTTTTGATTTATTTTTGACAGAGAGAGAGAGACAGGGCATGAGCAGGGGAGGGGCAGACAGAGAGGGAGACACGGAATCCGAAGCAGGCTCCAGGCTCTGAGCTGTCTGCGCAGAGCCCGACATGGGGCTCGAACCCACAGACCGCGAGATCGTGACCTGAGCCGAGGTCGGACGCTTAACTGACCGAGCCACCCAGGCGCCCCTCCCAGCTTTTAGAACACAGTTCCTTTCTTGTTTACTGAAATGACTGGGGAGAAAACAGCATCATTTCTTGCTTGCTTCTCAGGCCCAGGCTCTTCTAATAAAAGAGAAACTTCTTTTTAGTTTAAATTGGAACATGAGCTGTTACGTGAAAGTCTGGTTGGTTCCAGCTTTACGGGGCTTTGAGTCTGAGTGGAACAGAGAATCCCGAGTATCATGCACAAAACACGTTTCTCTGGGAACATCACATAGAAATGCCTCCCTGGGTCCCCAGGCTCGCTTGCTGGTGGAGGTCACCGTTTTCACTTTTCCTCATCCCGCTCGACAGACGTCCTGGTGTCGTGTTTTTCTTTCGCCAGCAAGTTTTGGTTAAGTTGGTGTCAGGATTTTTAAATACGTTCAAAATGCACATTTCTTTCCTAGTGTCCTGCATCGTTTACTCCCATCTCTGCAAAATTCTTTATTTTTTTAATGTTTATTCATCTTTTGAGAGAGAGACAGAGACAGAGAGAGAGACAGAATGAGAATGAATAGGGGAGGGGCAGAGAGAGAGGGAGACAGAATCCAAAGCAGCTCCAGGCTCTGAGCTGTCAGCACAGAGCCCGACGCGGAGCCTGAACTCACGAACTGCGAGATCATGACAAGAGCCGAAGTCGGACGCTCAACCGACTGAGCCACCCGGGCGCCCCATCTCTGCAAAATTCTTAGTATCTCCAGGGGAAAGCTGCAAATACGTAACGGCGCTGGGATTTCCCCAGCTGATCAGTCGCCACCAGATGCTCCCCTGGGCTTCAAAGTGGGCAGGAATGAAAGACCGCAAAGGAGATTCAGCAAGAGAATTGCCAGAATCCACAGACGTTCTGCAGTCTGTCCGTTTCGAAAAGCATGCTTTATTTTCTCTTTGTTTTCGTGCTTTATTTCTGACGTTTCCTGCCGCTGTAAAGGGAATACAAACTCGTATGCTGAAAGTAGAGGCATTCCTAACTGAGGGTAGAACTGGTCATAATCCAGTGTCCACATATATCCAGGCGTAAATTCGACATGGTTTTAAATAAGATTTTAGTGTCACATAGTTTGCAAGCTATTTTATTTTTCATCAGTTAAAATAACTAGCCTAAGACCTTCTGTTTAAAAATCACGGTATAAGAGGAAAGCACTTCTTTGCTGTTGTGAATTAATTCTCTGAAGTGTAGGGCACACTCGTGTACTTACGGGTGCGGCCCGAGGTGTGCACACGGAGAGAGGTGACGTGTCTGCCCCTGTCTCGCTCGCAGATGTGGGCTCTGAGTAGAAATACATCAGCTAACGGCTTCCGTGTTCATGATGCACTTGACTATGTCTGCTCGTGAGCACAGTTAAGAATATTTGGTTTTCCGTCAGCATCGCAGTTTAGATTATATAACGTGTAAGTTACTTTTCATTCTGCTGTCCCGTGAATATCTCCTTTATGTAATTTCATAACAAAGTGACCTTTCTAAGAATTTTAATAGGAAGTTTTATCACTGCTACGGTATTCTCAAGTATTCCAAAATAATGAAAAGTAACAAGCGAATGCATGATTCAAATTCCTTCTCAGCTATGCAGTGGGGCTCGGCTGCACACTGTACCCGTGTCTTTGGTGAAGAAAACGGGTTTTAATGGTGTGAAGTCTCAAGTTTATAGCAGCAGTATTAGTGGTTTTTTCGAACCCTTCCTGCGTACCAGACGTTGTGCTGCTGTATTTCAGACGCGCTCTCTGATTTGATCTTGAAAACAGCCCAGGGAATCCAGAGCTGTCACCTGTCTCCACTTACAGGTGGAGAAAACCACGGATTTTACGAGAGCAGGTGGTTACAAGTGGTGGGCCTGGGGTTGGGTGCTGGTCCCGGAGCAGAGCTTCCCCTCACGCCCCTGCTTCCCCGACCTCAGAGGACGCTCTTGGTGTCAGCAGCTGGCTCGTAGCCTGGACAGCACACGTCACACCCGGGGTCCGAGACGCGCAGACGGTGGGGCTGCGGGCGGCCTCCTCACGCCTGCAGTGTGGACCCTGAGGGGTTCCCGCCCGATCGCCCCACTGTCTGCGCGTGTCCTCGCTGCGTTTACAGTGTGGCCGGAGGCGCCGGTGCCGCCAAGGAGATCTCGCGTGTTTTCAGGGCAACGTCCTGATGGGATCTTCTGCTTCGGGGGTCAGGCCGCGCCCGGCTCTGCCGTGCCCCGGGGGATGCGGGCCTTCCCCACGCTTCCCGCACGTGCGCCTCGCTCTCCGGTTCGCCAGAGGCGACTTCGCTCCACCCCCGGGACGCGGGCGGCGCGCCTGCGCTTTGGGCGCCTGCAGTGCAGACGCCGCATCTGAATCCGGCCGCTGCCCCCGGTGACCTGGCACGTGGAGAGGGTCGCTTACCCTTTCTGAGCCTCTCAGGACAGTCATCGGAATTGCAAATGTGCTAACGTGGCAGGTGCTTAGGACAGTAAATGTTGACTGTTAGTGGTATTTTTTTTATTTTTTAAATAGTTATTTATTTTTGGGAGACAGAGAGACAGAGCATAAGCAGGGGAGGAACAGAGAGAGAGGGAGACACAGAATCTGAAGCAGGACCCAGACTCCCAGCTGTCAGCACAGAGCCCGACGCGGGGCTCGAACTCACAAGCCGTGAGATTGTGACCTGGGCCGAAGTCGGACGCTCACCGACTGAGCCCCCCGGGCGCCCCGACTGTTTGCAGTATTTTTAATCCACACTTCATGCCTTCAGTCTGCACAACCTGCAGTCTCTTACCCTCCCCCCCTTCCTGGCGACACACAGGTCCCTGACCTCCTTGACAAGCTCGTCTCATTTCTTCTCCTAAGCTCTGTGGCTCACGGTTCCCGTTCACCACCCGGCCTTGTCCTTTCTGCGTCCACAGCCCTCTGCTTTCCTTCCCCCCCGTATCCTGTGACCGCTCTGCCCCCGCACTGTTGACGGCCCGTCTTCACTCCTTCCCAGCACCATTGTCTCTCCAGACCTTGTTTTTTCTGTACCCCTCCCAGCTGTTTACAACTTCAGATCCCCATTTCCTGCCCGTATTTCCCATGTAATGGGTGTCCCTGTGTTCACGGTAGCAGGACACCTGCCTGTAAATATTGTGCCAAACAGAGTATCAGAGGAGAGCACTTTGAAGCCTTCAGCAGAGCCCGTGCACCTGTGTTCATGGTACCCGAGTAAACATGGCTGTTGAGTAGCGAGACACTGCTGACTCCGGCAAGATCGTGAATTTTAGAAGAAAGTAAAACATGAGGAAGCAGAACAATATGGACTTAAAAAAATTTTCTTTTACCATTTATTTATCATTGAGAGACAGAGACAGAGCACGAGCACGGGATGGATAGAGAGAGAGGGAGACACAGAATCCGAAGCAGGCTCCAGGCTCCAAGGCATCAGCACAGAGCCTGACGCGGGGCTCGAACTCACAAACCAGGAGATCATGACCTGAGCCGAAGTCGGACGCCCCAGGCGCCCCTCAGTATGGATTTTTTTAAATGACCTGCTCAAAAGTGACGTAATGACAGAAAACCTAACCAAGAATAACCCTCGTCAGTGAGATTGTGTTGGTCGTCAGAGGCCTTTTATAGGTAATACACGATCTCTCTGTGTAAGTCATTGGGACAGATACTTCTAAAACTTTGGGAGAAAAGACCAGTGAAGGCTCATCTGTGAGCCACCCATTTAAATGTTACACTGTTTTCCTCAATTTGAGCCAATCTGAATCTTATTCTAAGTTCCTCCTTTAACTTCTCTCTTTGGCCGTCTTGAAAAAGACGGCCCCTTGGGCACAACTTAACCTGTGGCGACAGAGCCCGAACGTGGTTTACCTCCGGGGGCAGGATACGGTCACTGATGGGAACGGGCTCGGGCGAGCCCTCTGGGGTGCGGAAGCACGCTGTGTCCTGACTGTGTGCACGTGTGAGAGCCCATCAGGTGGAGAGCTCACTCTGCGTGTCTCTCACGGAGGTGCTGCTGGCCCCGCAGTGCTGTACCTGAATGATGCCGTGGACTTAAGCGAAAATCTCCTTCCCTGGCTGTGGCTCGTCCACGTACGTCCGGAAGGCAGGGACGCCACTCGGGAGTTTGTATGATCCTGGTTGTGCGCCAGGAGGACGGTGTGGGGCCGGCGGGCTCCTGGGCCGGGAGAGTTCGGCGACTGTCCAGCCCCTCCCTGAGGCACCACCTTGCTGTGTGTGCGCAGAACTGCGTTTTCCAAACCGCTTACTCAACCGCTGCATTTTCACTTTGGAACCTGGAGCCTGGAACGTAGAGGCTTTGGTGACGGGATCGCATTCTTGCCACTTCTGCTTTGCCCCCCGGCGTCTCTGTCAGCCTCCCGTCCCCCTGCTTTGGTGCTTGGGAGCAGAAGCCAGGCCTCCCGCTTCCTACTGCTGAACAAGTACGTGGTGAGTTGGAGGTTTTAGGGTGGAGAGGAGAAGGCGAAAGACGATTTAATAAGGCTGAGGAAATGAAGGGCCGTCCTTGGGCCGACAGTCCTATGCATCTTGTCTGTCCGTCTGCCAAAGGTCTCGTGATAGAAGCAAGCCAAGATTATAAAAAGATTTAAGTTTTCCGTATGGAAGAGCCAGGATTTAGGGGCCAGGAAGAAGGAACAGAGAGGGTGTTTTTGACATTTCTGACACAAGGGAGTCTGCATATGTAAGCCTTTTCTCCCAGAATACCTCCTCTGATGGCAGAGGTCAGGTTCTGGGCCACATACTGTGCTCAGCTGACTTGGACGGAATGTGAGCTGGCTTTGTAAGAAACACCCCCACACGAGGAAAGCCTGTGGGAGTCTTGCTGAAATACCACCTTTGGGGCTCATGCTCTTGTCCTGTTGGCAAGTTGCTCTGAATGAGCCGGAGAGCTTTTGCAACCTCCTTCAGGCACTTTGTCACCCAGGACGTGCACGTCCCTGCAGAGCTGAGGTTCTCATATCGAGGGGTCCTTGTGTCGGGTTCTGTGAGCCCCCTCGTTCTTTAAAGGTAATAGGATTTGCCAGGTGCGTTCCGTCCTGGGACTGGTCTGTCCTGAAGGCCGGTCAACCCAAACAGTGTGATTCTGTGGGAAGAATTGGATCCGTGGACCCACCAGGACAGAGGAAACTGAGCTCACTAACAACTTAGAACCTGCTGATAATTCGGTGGGCTCCTGACCTCCACCTGGCTCCCATTCTCAAACGGGCCCAAATGTTTGCTCCTTCTGACAAAAACCCAGAGGGACTGGGAGGTGCTCCCGGCCCAGCATCCGTGCATGGCTGACGGCGTGGGCGCGGCTCGCCCAGGCTCCGTCACCGCTGTCCTGCCTGGGCCTAGAAGGACCGGTCTCAGAGGCCACGCGTGTCACCCACGTGACAACCCACGTGAGCAGCTGTGCTGATGGTGCCCGTCACAGCCTGTTCCGGGACGGGGTCGGGCGCGTCAGCCGTCCCCACGGTGCCAGGTGCCACGTTTTATGAAAGTGAACGTTTAGACGAGAGTTTCCCCCTGAAAACGGCTTTGCAGCAGACGATGCCGAGAAGTAACAGGGCCGGCCTCGGTGACTCAGAGGAGTCGGGAAGAAAACCGGCCTCGGGGTCGTTGGTACAAGTAGTTACAGAAATTACAGAGGAAAATTATAATACAGGAGTTCTAAGGTGTGTGTCCGGAAAAATCGTGTTAAAAACACACCACAAATCGGGGAAATATGTGACGTTTAAAGCTGGAGTCAGGTTCTCATAAGGGAGTGTGAGCACACGCAAACACACGGGAGACAAAGCCGTGTGTTGTGCGATTACGAGCGCATGTACTAAATTAGGACAAATGTGGCGGTACCTTTCACGGCTGCTAAAAGTCACGTTTTCGGAAGATTCGAGTTATGTGGAGCGAGCTCATGGCCCGCGCTGATGACACTTTATGCGTCCAGTGTGCAGATTTAGACACAAAGGGGAAAAATACTGGAAGGAAACAGATCAAAAAGAATATAGAGGGTAGATCTTTGTGGTGAGACTGCGGATGATTGTGTTTCCTGCACAGTTTTCTGCGTTTTCAGGCTTGAAACCGATGGACGTGTTCATTTTATCATCAGAAAACAAAAACAATGTGAAAACAGAAAATCTGTCTCCTCCTCAAAGCTTTGCTCCTCCTCCAAAAGTTAAAGTTCCTATGTAGGATTGGACAAAACTTAGTAAGTGAAAAAGCCCATCAAAGCTATATGTTTTAGGTAAAAAAAAGGTTTTAGGCAGCCTCTCATGGCTGTGGGTGGGAGGTGGTGGGGAGCACTCCGGCGTGTCTGCTCTGGCGACACCGTGAGGCTGGTGGCCAGGGGCCTGCCGTCACCCTGTGACACGGGCCATGTCTCCACGCCCCTCCAAAGCCAACGCGGGGAGACTCCCCCCAAGCCCTGTAGCAGTTTTATCATTAAGCCATTTATTAAGCCATTAGAAAAAGTCTCTGTCACTATTAACATGAAGGGTTGGCATTATTGTTCAAAGCATTTTTAAAGTTTACCTATTATTGGGGGAGACAGGGAGAGAGAATGATTGGGGGGCAGAGAGAGAGAATGAGTGGGGGGGAAGAGAGAGAATGAGTGGGGGGGGCAGAGAGAGAGAGAATGAGTGGGGAGGGGCAGAGAGAGAATGAGTGGGGAGGGGCAGAGAGAGAGAGAAAAGTGGGGGGGCAGAGAGAGAGAATGAGTGGGGAGGGGCAGAGAGAGAGAGAATGAGTGGGGGAGACAGGAGAGAGAATGACTGGGGGGCAGAGAGAGAGAGAGAATGAGTAGGGGGGCAGAGAGAGAGAATGAGTGGGGAGGGGCAGAGAGAGAGAGAGAATGAGTGGGGGGGCAGAGAGAATGGGGGGGCAGAGAGAAAGAATGAGTGGGGAGGGGCAGAGAGAGAGAATGAGTGGGGGGGCAGAGAGAGAATGAGTGGGGAGGGGCAGAGAGAGAGAATGAGTGGGGGGGCAGAGAGAGAGAATGAGTGGGGAGGAGCAGAGAGAGACAATGAGTGGGGAGGGGCAGAGAGAGAGAGAACGAGTGGGGGGCAGAGAGAGAGACAGAGAATGAGTGCAGGGGGCAGAGAGAGAGAATGAGTGGGGGGGCAGAGAGAATGGGGGGGCAGAGAGAGAAAGAATGAGTGCAAGAGGCAGAGAGAGAGAGAGAGAGAGAGAGAGAGAATATCCCACAGAGCCTGACGCGGGGCTTGAACTCGTGAGATTGTGACCTGAGCCAAAATCAAGATTTGGGCACTCAACTGACTGAGCCGCCTAGGTGCCCCCAAATTGTCTTAAAACATTGGTTCTTACCCACACTTTGGAGGCTCATTTGTATTGATTATTCGTATGATGTATTTCCACCCCGAGTATTGATTAGGGGAGCCTGGCTTTTCGGCTGTCGCCGTGGCGTGGCGTCACAACATGCAGGTGGCGATTTGAATTACCTGAGACTCCACAGAGTGCAGTATAAGTTCACAGCTGGAAAGGACCTAAGAAATAATTTAACCCAGCTCTCTTTATCGTACAGATGAAGACATTACAGCCGAGGTGTCGGGGCCCAAGGTTGACGCTGTTGGCAACAGGCTCTCTTAACCTCTAGCCCTGGGTGTCTTGGTACGTTGTCCTCAGGATAAGCTGTTCCGTGGTGTTTGGGTGTCTTTGGCACAGAGCCTACGCCACCGTGAACCCACGTAGCGGCACTGGTGCCAGAGCTGGTGGCCCTCGCTGCCGCCTGAGAACAGGTGGGTCCCGCCTTGCTGGGGCTTTCCTCATTTTTCCTCAGAAAATTTTTCTCATTTGTTCTCAGTTGAATTCTTTTAAGCTTAGTTGATTCTTTTAACCTTGGACTTTTGGCTGAGAAGAAAACTCTTTTCGTCAGTATTATTGTTATAAAAACCGAGCTTGTTCAAGTTTTGCTTTTGATCTTTATTTATTAGGTCTTTGGCAGTTGAGTTACATCAATTTAATTTAAAAAAATTTTTTTTAATGTTTATTTATTCTTGAGACAGAGACAGAGCGTGAACAGGGGAGGGGCAGAGAGAGAGGGAGACACAGAATCCGAAACAGGCTCCAGGCTCTGAGCTGTCAACACAGAGCCCGACCTGGGGCTCGAACCCACGAACCGTGAGATCATGACCTGAGCCGAAGTCAGAGACTCAACCGACTGAGCCACCCAAGTGCCCCACATCAACTTAATTTTTAAGCAGCTAAAGGATAAATATGAGCAAATTTAGTTAAGGAAGAAAACTCAGGTTCACTCTACATTTTTTTTTAATTTTTTAACGTTTATTCATTATTGAGAGACAGAGAGACACAGAGCGTGAGCAGGGGAGGGACAGAGAGAGGGGGAGACGCAGAATCCGAAGCAGGCTCCGGGCTCTGAGCTGTCAGCACAGAGCCCGACGCGGGGCCCAAACCCACAAACTGCGAGACCATGACCTGAGCCGAAGTCGGCCGCCCCACCAGCTGAGGCACCCAGGCGCCCCCACTCTACGTTGTTCTTAAAAGCAGAACTAAAGACTTTCTGTGGATGTTGAGGGACTAGCCTGTCCTCCTGGACAGCAGCCGCACGATGTTGGTTACACTGTTGTGATTCCTTTTGATACTGGGGATTTTTACTGTTTTTGGAACTCCCCTCAAAGGTTTGGGCTTTTCTGTAACACCCTCAAACTTGTGCCCTACTGAGTAATTTTGTAGGGCAAAATAATTGAAAATGTGTGGGAAATGAATTTAAGAAAGGTTAATGAGGTTTCTTGTCATTTCGAGCTCAAACAACAGTTTTGACATTGAACCGAATGTGGACGTTCACTAAAAACTGGAAGCCAGAAGAGCTTGGAGGAGAAGGAAACCAGCCCGTTTGTGAAGGAGGAGTATGTTTCGGTCTCTGGTGCGAGGGGGGCCTCGTCCGAGCAGTAACCCCGGCAGGGGTGGCTTCACTGAGGTTATAGTGGACACACACACCCTTGTTTCTATCATCTGTATACTCTGTAGCAAAAATACAAGATGCTTTTCCTTTTTTTTTTAGATAAGATCTATAAAATTTCGAAAGTGAAAAATTAGATAAAAACAGGGAGGGGGACAAACCGCAAGAGACTCTTAAATACAGTGAACAAACTGAGGGTTGATGGGGGTGGGGGTGGCCATTGAGGAGGGTGCTTGTTGGGACGAGCTCTGGGTGTTATACGTAGGAGATGAATCACTGGCTTCTACTCCTGAAGCCGTATTACGCTATGTGTTAACTAACTTAGAGGTAAATGAAGTGGAAAAAAATTTTTTAAAAAGTGAGAAGTGTTTATACGTCTTTCTTATCTAAATGACAGTAATGAGATATATATTTGTTGAATCAGTCTTAATGTAAGTCTCAAAAATGTGCTTCTAAAGCTGTGCCCCCAACCTCCAGACCGATCTTTTGGACAGCCTCTCTGTGATACCATCCAAATTATCACTGACTTCACTCAGCTGAAGGCATCATTATAGAAAGATACGTTAAATGTAGTTTTAGGTGTTTCTAATTGTACCTGAAGTACATCACTATACGTAAATATTGAACAACAGTGAGTGTGAAAATGCGGTATAAGGTACCTACGTAGGATATATCAACCTGGTTTATTCAGTATTTCACCATTTTTCTGGTCATACCCTATATATTTATAAAGTACATACTAATAATTTTTACTCCCATATTCATAAGATTCTCAGAGGTTTTCTGAATCATTAAAGGAAGATCGAAGTCATTCTGTTTTCCCTTCAGCGTCATATGTGTAAACCCCCTGCACTGGCTCCCAACCTGGGCTGCCATCCACTCACCTGCTCCTGCCACCAGATCATTCGTCCTCGGATAGAGTTTATATCTACCACGTCCCGTGTCCTAGGATAGAGTTTGTATCTACCATGTCCCCTGTCCTAGGATAGAGGTTGCACCTACCACATCCCGTGTCCTGGGATAGAGTTTGTATCTACCACGTCCCGTGTCCTGGGATAGAGGTTGCAACTGCCACTTCCTGTGTCCTGGGATAGAGTTTGCACCCTACTGCATCCTGTGTCCGGGGATAGAGGTTGTACCTACCACATCCTGTGTCCTGGGATAGTTTGCACCCTACCGTGTCCCATGTCCTGGGATAGAGGTTGCACCTACCAAGTCCCGTGTCCTGGGATAGAGGTTGCACCTACCACGTCCTGTGTCCTGGGATAGAGTTTGCACCCTATTCATCCCGTGTCCTGGGATAGAGGTTGCACCTACCAAGTCCCGTGTCCTGGGATAGAGGTTGCACCTACCACGTCCCGTGTCCTGGGATAGAGTTTGCACCCTACTGCATCCCATGTCCTGGGATAGAGGTTGCACCTACCATGTCCTGTGTCCTGGGATAGAGTTTGTATTTACCATGTCCCATGTCCTAGGATACAGTTTGCTCCTACCATATCCCATGTCCTGGAACAGAGGTTGCACCTACTACATCCTGTGTCCTGGGATAGAGGTTGCATTTTACCACATCCTGCTTCCCCATGCTGCAGCCCCTGTTCTGGGGACATTGCTTAGTCTGCTCGGGAAGGTGTCTTGTATGATGTGTGTTTCCTCTCCCTCTGCCTCTGTCTGTCTGAACCCTGCCTGCCCCCCAGACCTCGCTCAAGCTCTGCTTCTCATGTCAAGTTCAGCACTAATCTTAGGATTACTATCTCCTCACATCCGCTCCCTGTCCCCTGACCACTTAATGTTTGCACTACACCTTGAAGTTCTGATTATTTTCTTGTATTATTCTCTAATTATTTTTGTCTGGCAGGGAGGGGGGTCACAGTTTCCTGGCACACTGCCCAGAGCAGTGGCCCTGGCTCTGACTCCACAGGTCCTGCTCTGAGGCCTCCTGAACCTGATCCCTGGTCAGGAGCCCAGAGCTAGCAACTCCAAAAATGATGGTGAAATTGCTTGTAGTCACTTAAACTGTGCAGTAAATATTTGAATCAAGCAGAATTAACTATAGATTTTGGATGAAATGGATTTTGTTCTTTAAAAAGAGTGGCACCTGGGTGGCTCGGTCGGTTAAGCATCCCACTTCGGCTCAGGTCATGATCTCGTGGTTTGGGTTTGAGCCCCACATCGGGCTCTGTGCTGACGGCTTGGAGCCTGGAGCCTGCTTCGGATTCTGGGTCTCCCTCTCTCTCTCTCTCTGCCCCTCCCCCACTTGTGCTCTGTCCCTCTCTGTCTCTCAGAAATAAATAACTGCAAAGAAAATTTTTTTTCAATAAATAAAATAAAACTGGTGATCTGTGGATAGTGTTACTTCTTTTTATCTAGTTGATAGGATTCTGTATCAGTGAGAGAAATTTTCAATTTCTTGACTTGAGTCACACGTACCTACATGAGTACATATGCAATTTCCCTTTATAAAAATTCTTTCACTTCTTTTTAATTATACAGCTAATTCATGAATACGTTCTCACGAATTCAAAAATACAAAGTAAAACGCATCCTTGATTCTTTCCCCCGCAGTAAACAGGGCTACCGATTTGCCATGTTCCCCTCCACATTTTTAAAACACATTTACACATTTTGCATTTAGTTTTTCCTATAAGTACAGTGTGAATTGTTGTGAAAGTCCTCACTTGGTTTGCCTGGGTGTTCTTCCTGTATCAGTGTGTGTGCATGTGTGTGCACTCCCTGCACGGGGTTGCACCTATGGGGCACCAGCGTCTACCCAACCTTCTGTTAGCAGGTGCGCACGTCAGCTGCCGTCAGCTCGCTGCAGTCCACCCCTCCGTAAGCATCCTGGCCTGCGCTCTCTTGCTCTGAAATGAGGCCTTCCCACTCCGCCTCCTTTCTGTTTACAAGCAGGATCTCGTGGCACCAACACCCACCCCTCCCGATCGTGGCCAGAAAACGCAGGATCAAGTCGGCAAATGTGCCTTTGAGACCTCTCCATTGACTTGCTCTGTGATCCTGGACCTTCCTCTCTGTTTCGTAAAAACAAAGATTAAATGAGATAATGTTCAGGGTTCCTAGCAGTCTCTCATTCTACCTAGGCCTACGTGCGTGATGCCATTTATTTTTATTATATTCAGCTGGTAGTGCCATTTGCCTCTTCTGAAGGGACCCGGGAAGGTTTGCAGTGCTTGTGAATTATAGGGCCCTTGTCTCCTGATAGCCTTCTTAAATGAGGTTTGACTGCATCTGCAGATGAACGGGGAGTGAGTGGTGGGGGTGCCGTTCTTGTTTTGGGCAAGTGCTCCCCGGTTTGCAGAAACCTGCCACCCTGCCAGCTCATCTGTGGCTCTTTCTCGTTTCTCACAAACGCTGGGAAATGGAAGGTCTTGTCCAGGGTCACCAGCCGACGATCTCCGGTCCCAGATTTCTCTCACATCTTTCTACCACCAGGTTCCCTACTTTGCTGTAGACAATTTCCTCATCCTCAAGTATTTATTTAAAATACACCCCGGAAGGGGCGCCTGGGTGGCTCAGTCGGTTGAGTGGCTGACTTCGGCTCAGGTCATGATCTCGTGGTCCGTGAGTTCGAGCCCCGCGTCGGGCTCTGTGCTGACAGCTCGGAGCCTGGAGCCTGTTTCAGATTCTGTGTCTCCCTCTCTCTGACCCTCCCCTGTTCATGCTTTGTCTCTGTTTGTCTCAAAAATGAATAAACATTAAAAAAAAATTTTTTTAAATAAATAAAATAAAATACGCCCCGGAAAAGTGTGGAGGTTCCTCAAAAAATTAAAAATAGAACTACCCTACGACCCAGCAACAGCACTGCTAGGAATTTACCCAAGGGATACAGGAGTGCTGATGCATAGGGGCACTTGTACCCCAATGTTTATAACAGCACTTTCAACAACAGCCAAACTATGGAAAGAGCCTAAATGTCCATCACCTGACAAATGGATAAAGAAGATGTGGTTTATATATACAATGGAATACTACTTGGCAACGAGGAAGAATGAAATCCTGCCATTTGCAGCAACGTGGATAGAACTGGAGGGTATTATGCTGAGTGAAATAAGGCAGAGAAGGACAGATAATCATATGATTTCACTCATGTGGAACTTGAGTAACAGTAGACCATGGGGGAGGGGAAGGGGAAAAAATAGTTACAAACAGAGAGGGAGGGAGGCAAACCACAAGAGACTCTTAAATACTGAGAACAAACTGAGGGTGGATGGGGGGTGGCGGAGGGGAAAGTGGGTGATGGGCATTGAGGAGGGCACCTGTTGGGGTGAACACTGGGTGTTGTATGGAAACAATGAACCATGGGAATCTACCCCAAAACCAAGAGCACACTGTATGTTAGCCAATATGAGAATGATATTTTTTTAAAAAAAGGGAAAAATATGCTACATATCCTCTTTAACATTTACAAAGTGCTTGCTGTTTGTTAGATGCTCTGTAATGTTAGTCCTCCTCCGCCGGCCCTTTCGCCGCCCGCCTGGTGTATTTTGTACTTGTGTGTAGTCCCAGGGTGCGTGGGACGGACGTGCACTTGGTCACGTCCACTGAGCCTTCAGGAGATCCATCACCCAGGCAGCTGTGGGTGTTACCCCGTGGCACAGACCTTACACGTCAGCTCTGGTCCATGAAAGTTCAGCGCTGAACTGAAAAGGTGTTATTTGCACACTGCCCTTTTACAAAAAGGCACAATCCAGTGGGACTATTGAGACAAAATGTGCTACTTTAAAGGGCACTTTCTTATTGACATTTGGTTATTGTCATGAAGCAGAAAGTATATTTCCTTCAAGGGTTTTAATTGTTCAGAAATGTGCAAAGCTATATAAATGTTAACCAGATTTCTGGTGGTCATTTTTCATGTATACAAATATGGAATCATTAGGTTGCGCTCCTGAAATTAACATAATATTATGTCAGTTTTACCTCAGTTAAAAAAAAAAAAAAAAAAAAGGAGTGGAACAGAATGGAAAGCCCAGAAATAAACCCAGGCTTGTAGGGTCTATTTCCAACAGAGGAGGCGAGAGTATACAACGGGAAAGAGTCTCTTCGACAAATCATGTTGGGAAAACTGGACAGCGACATGAGAATGAAACCACTGTCTTACACCGTATGCAAAAATAGACTCAAAATGAATTAAAGACCTAAAAGTGAGACTTGAAACCATAAACATCCCGAAAGAACACATGAGCAGGAAACTCTCTGACATCTGCCTTAGCAACACTTTTCTAGATACGTCCCCCGAGGCAAGGGATACAAAAGCAAAAATAAACTATTAGGATTACACCAAAATAACAAGCCTTTTTTTTTTTTTTTTTTTGCTGCCCCTCCCCATAAAAAAGCATTTGCACAGTGAAGGAAACTGTCAACAGAATGACAAGGCAACTTACTGAATGGGAGAAGATACTCACAAATGTGGCCTCTGATAAAGGGTTCGTGTCCAAAATACATGAAGAACATCCAGAGGGCCAACAGACACATGAAAAGATGCTCAGGGAAATACAGATCAAAACCGCCATGAGATACCACCTCACACCTGTCAGGATGGCCAGAAACAACACAAGAAACCACAGGTGTTGGCAAGGATGCAGGGAGAAAGGAACCCTCGTGCAGGGTTGGTGGGAATGCAGACTGGTGCGGCCACTGTGGAAAACAGTGTGGAGGTTCCTCAAAAAGTTAAAAATAGAACTACCCTAGTAGTAATCACACTACTGGGTATTTACCCAAAGCAAATGAAAACACTAATTTGAAGGGATGTGTGGACCCCTGTGTTTATGGCAGCGTCATCTACAGTAGCCAGGGTCTGGAAGCAGCCCGAGTGACCGCTGACAGACGAGTGGATGAAGAAGTGGTAATGGGGCACCTGGCTGGCTCAGTCAGTAGAGCACGTGCCTTTTTTTTTTTTTTTAAAGATTTTTTTAATTTTTAAGTAGTCTCTACACTGAACGTGGGGCTTGAAGTCACAACCCCGAGATCAGAAGTCACATGTTCTTCCAACCGAGCCTCGCCGGGTGCCCCAAACATGCGACTCTTGATCTCGGGGTCGTGTATTCAGGCCCCACATTGGGCGTGGAGATTATTTAAATAAAGAAAATACTGCAGTTTAAAAAAAAATAATTTGAAGAAAGATGTGGTATGTAGAAACGTGCACGTGCACACTAGAATATCACTCGGCCATAATAAGGGTGAGAGCCTGCCATTTACAACAACGTGGATGGACCAGAGGGTATTATGCTCAGTGAAATAAATCAGAGAAAGACAAATACCGTATGGTTTTGTGGACTCTAAAACACAACAAACAAAGGCAGAGACAGGGCAGAAACCGATCCATCGACCCGGAGAACACACGTGGTTGCTGGAGGGGAGGGGTGCAGGGAGAGGGGGTCCGGGGAGGACAGTCACAGCACGGGGAGCACGGCCAGCGGTGCTGTCACAGTGACGAGTGGTGACGACGGCGGCTCCGCTCGTGTGACCACAGCATCACGTGCACACTGCAGGTTCTACCGTTCACGGTTCCTGCTCGTTTCCCCCTCCCTACGGCCTCCCACTCTCTCCTCAGACATTACTAAGAGAGTTAAAAGGTGAGGGAAACAAGGAAACACCATGTGTAGCCTCTCCACATTTTCTTCTGTTTCTTGTTAACTTTTCTCTCATACTTTTTTTTCTGTTCCCTTTTTTAAAAACCCCTTGCCTCTCCGCCTCAACCCCATTATGGTGATCACCATGCTCTGCACCCGTTGGCCTCCCTTGTGGGAACGTTGTGCCCTTGACCGAGGGCTGTGCACACAGCACGGTTCGCTGGCCACGGGATCCTGGAGCCCAGGCTCTCGCGGCTGCGCCTGTTCTCAGGGGTCAGGTGCGGGGACGGCTTACGGCTCGTTACCGGTACCCGACCCGAGTTGTAAGTGCTTCTTAAGCAGATGGGAGCCTCGTCCCGTAGCAATGTCACTGTCCCCCACTTGTGTGCAGAAACACTTTCTCCTGCGGGAGAGGGAGGGACCCCAGCTAGCCCTCTGGGAATTGTGCCCATCCCCCAGTGCATCCTTGTGACCGTGTCACCGAGCAAATGCCACCTGCCTTGGGGTTTTACTCAGTTGAAAAAGGCTGAAAACCTAACCAAAGAACAGGCAGAGGTACTATGTTTGGTTTGGGGCGTGCGTTTGACCACGTGGTATTAACCGGTGAATGAACTCTGGAAAAAGACTTTCACTCTGTAAAAGAGACTAGATTTGTTTTTAGCAGTTGTCATTTATCAACCCAAGGCCGAGTTTAGGTGAAAAATCGTCCTGCAGGCTCTATTGGAGATTAAAAGCAGCAAATCGGAAAGATGTCGCCAGGGGGGTAAGATCGCCCCCGGTGGATGAAGTGTCACGGGCGCTTCCGCGACCACAGTGCAGCTCCACCTGTAGGTGTATTTCGGGCGTTTCTGACATCTGACTGTCGTGTCCCCTAAGGTAAAAGGTTCAGAGGGATTTTGTGGCTTCCCTGGAGGTTACTTGGTAGTAACCCCAAGTTTCCTTTTTCAACAGATGTGACAATCTCCACTTATTTTCCCAAATTTAACATAAAATGAAGTCTTTATGCAAGCAGAAAGACAGTGATGAGTCTGGTTGTTTCAGCCCCTGAGGAATAAACTAGTCATAGACCCATGAATTTATCTGTTTAAAAAAAAGTCAGTGGGGTGGGTAGGAGGAAAGAGAAGATTTACGTTTGTTACAACCCACAACGTAGCTAAGAAAATACCATGTCTTCCCAGCTGCTCCAGGTTGTGGCTCCGAGGTCACTTCAGACCTAAAGACACAAAGTCTACTTGGTTCTCATGGAAATTCAGGAGGTGGTTTTGACAGTGTAGGACCTAAAAACGGGGTGAAACGTTAAGGTTTTGAGTACAAGTTATGTGATTTGCTCCTTTGTTTGGCACCTTGCTCTCCCGCTCTGTCTGTAGGTTTTCTCTCCAAGCTCATGAGTCATGAGTAGCTTCATCGCTGGTGTTCAGGCAGCACGTTCTTTAAAGACGGTCTGTGGAGGCACGAGAAATCCTGACTTGTACACTTTAAATGGATCATATGTATGGTTTGGGGATTATATCTCAATAAAACTTACATTGAAATATATATATATGGGGGCGTCTCGGTGGCCCAGTTGGTTAGGGATCTGACTTGGGCTCAGGTCATGATCTCACTGTCCGAGGGTTCGAGCCCCACGTCGGGCTCTGTGCTGACAGCTCAGGGCCTGGAGCCTGTTTCGGATTCTGTGTCTCCCTCTCTCTCTGACCCTCCCCCGTTCATGCTCTGTCTCTCTCTGTCTCAAAAATAAATAAACGTTAAAAAAAAATTTTTTTAAAGAAAAAATATATATAATTATATTGAATATATAGTATTTTGGGTTTGGGGTAGATTTACCCCCAAAATTAAATGTTCTTCATTCCTCCTTAGGTAGTAACCATTTTACTTTTTTTAAAGCAGGCTTCATGCCCAGCATGGGGCCCAATGCAACCCCGACATGGAGACCTGAGCTGAGCTCAGGAGTCAGACACCTAACTGATTGAGCCCCCCGGGTGCCCCGAGTAGTAACCAGCTCAGCGGCGTGGCTCCTGGCCCCCGGCCGTGTGTGCAGGGGGTCCGAGGCCACGCTCCACAGCATCCACGCGCCTCTGTGCCTCGAGGCTGACGGGCGCGCCCACCAAACCCGAGCTGTGCCTGTCTTTGTCCTTGTGTCCTCTAATTCAATTTTTAAAGAATCCATTTACATATAGGTTCTAAAAAGAAAGGCTTGTTTTTGTGAAATGCAAATGGGAAAAGATCAGATAAAGGTAAATTATTACAAAATTTACCTTTTGTAATTTTGGGCATGTAATACCTGGGCATGAGAGAAACAATTGTGGAAGATTTGAGGGGAAATCATCAGAATTTAGGTGTGTGCGTACAAGCCAGAGCCTCCAGACCGGAGGAGCCCAGAGGGTGGGAGACAGAGTTTGTGTTTCCTCAAAGCACAGGAAGCTCGCACAAGATTTTGGTCTAGGAGAGGGTGCCCAGCCAGGAAATTCACTCATTTATCCAACAGACAGTTACGTACCTTAAGTTAGCATATCGGGTATCGAACGTCCTGATGTCATGACCCCTTTATGCTTTCAGAAATCATCCAGGGTCCCAAAGAGCTTTTATTTTTTTTTTTAATTTTTTTTTTCAACTTTTTTTTTTTTTTTTTTTTTTGGGACAGAGAGAGACAGAGCATGAACGGGGGAGGGACAGAGAGAGAGGGAGACACAGAATCGGAAACAGGCTCCAGGCTCCGAGCCATCAGCCCAGAGCCTGACGCGGGGCTCGAACTCACAGACCGCGAGATCGTGACCTGGCTGAAGTCGGACGCTTAACCGACTGCGCCACCCAGGCGCCCCAAGAGCTTTTATTTATTCAGGTTATATCCGATACGACCACACTGGAATTAAAACTTTTAAAATGTTAATTAATGGGGCACCTGGGGGCTCAGTTGGTTAAGGATCCAACTCTTGATTTTGGCTCAGATCATGAGCTCACAGTTTGTGGGTTCGAGCCCCATGTCGGGCTCTGCGCTGACAGCTTGGAGCCTGCTTGGGGTTCTCTCTCTCTCTCCCTCTCTCTCTCTCTCTCTCCCTCTCCCTCTCTCTCTGCCCTGCCCCCCACTCGCTCAATAAATAAACATTAAAATAATAAAATATTAATTGTTAACTCTTTTTTATTTTTTTTTTAACGTTTACTTTATTTTTGAGGCAGGGAGAGACAGCATGGACAGAGGAGGGTCAGAGAGAGAGGGAGACACAGAATCTGAAACAGGCTCCAGGCTCTGAGCTGTCAGCACAGAGACCGACGCGGGGCTCGAACTCACGGACCGTGAGATCATGACCTGAGCCGAAGTCGGACACTCAACCGACTGAGCCACCCAGGCGCCCCAATTGTTAACTCATTTAAAAATACCAGTAATAAGCTCTTTACATGTTAACACAACATTTGTTATGAAAAATCATTCTAGTTTCCGAACCAAAGAACAATTTAATGAGGCGAGTAAATCTGTCTGGTGTCTTCTAACTGAAGACACGGGACTCTCACGTCTGCCTCTGTAGTCTGTGCGCTGCGCTGTGCTGTTTGGTGAGACACGCGAAGTCAAGAGACCCGGCCGTGTGCCCTCATCCAGTCGGAACAGGGCCTCCCCTCAGGCCCGGGGAGGGTCTCAGGAGCCCCCACCGTGAGAACCGCTGTGCGCGGGAGTGCGACAGCACTGGTGAATTTTGTTGGCTCACCGAATGTTGACTGAGCGCTTACCATGGAAAAAGTTAGCGTGGGAGGAATAGAGTGCACGGGGGTTGAGACCACGTCCAGTTTGGGGCTCTCCAGACGCCTGGTCCACGCGTCTCGGGGCAGGGAGTGGGTGGCAGAGGCTGAGAGGGAGGAGCCGACAGGTGCTAAGCGGATGCAAGGAAACTGACGGACAGAGGAGCCGCTCCTGTCTTGGGGGAGTAGAGGGCTGCTGGTACGAGAAGGTGCCGGGGCCTGGAAGAGCCGGGCGGCAGTGTGGGCACAGGCTCGGACCCCTGGGCACAGGCGCCATGACCCTGACCCCTGCGGGGTGCGGACCATCCTGGCCCCGGCCCCGGCAGCCACTGGGTCGCTCTCCCCTCGCCCCACCTCCGCCACCCCCCAGCAGCCCGAACGGACGAGATGCCGTGAGCACACCTTTGTTACGATGCCACGTTTCTGATTGGTTTTCCTTTGCTTTTTTTCAGACCATGCAGACCTTTCAAGTTACCAAAAAGGTAAAGTAATCTGATCATCTTATTAAGTAGTAAAGTGATTGCATGCCCTTCCCTGCAGTGTTTTCTTCACACTGCTTCGGCCTCCCTCATTCATATTTTTCTGAAGGAAAAGTAAATTTCCCCTGAGCTGGCTGCCGGAGCGATCCTCCCTCTCCAGAACTGGTGTCGATCTCAAGGTTTAGATTCCGTTTGTGGTGAATCGTTTATATTGGCCGAGGTGCCTCTCATTCCTTCGTGGTCTTCCTTGTCTTGGAGAAAGACTGTTCTGCCCTGACCGGGGCTTGTGGCGCTTGATTTCAGGCGGGTTGTCTGTGTTTGCTGCTAAAAATGTCACCATATTCAAATGGAGGTGGTATTTGAGGTGGAAACTTTGAAGGTTTGTCTTTTCAGTAGAAAAGCAAAATTTTAGGTGGAACGTTGTTTCTGCAAAAAAGCCAAAGCCTTGTCTCCTCAGTGGCGTGCTTGCTGTGGTGGTCCCACGTGGCAGACTGGTGCATCGTGGGAAACCAAGTGATCTCTGCAGTGCACCCGCGAGAGGAACCGAGGCCCTGATAACCGAAGCCTGGTCAGGGGGCCTGATCCTCTCTTTCAAGCGCAATTACTACATAAATTTTAATTAGGAAATTCCCTTTCCATCTAAAAATTATTTATTTTTTGAAATTGTGGTAAAATATACACGGCATAAAATCTACCATTTTAACCACGTTTAAGTGCACGGCTTCGTTGCGTTAAAGTCCACGTTATTGCGCAACCGTGGCCACCGCCACGTCCAGAGCTGCTTCCGTCCTGCAAGTCAGAAACAGTGGCTCCCCATCTGCCCTCCCCCAGTGCTCTAGTCTCCATCTCTGTGAACCGGGCCAGCCGACCCCTCCTGTGAGTGGAATCACACAGAGTTCGTCCTGCCGAGACTGGCTGACCTCACTCAACGTGCTGCCCTCCAGGTTTGTCCGGTGCTAACAGGTGTCAGAATTTCCCTCCTTTCTAAGGCCGAGTGATATTCCATTGTATGTGTATACACTTTTTGTTTATTCCCTTTTGCAGACAGAATTGTGGCAGAAGATAAAGGAAAGAAGTTATACAAGTAAATATGACAGGTCAGGAGAATGAATTTCCAGTTTTCCACAAATAAGAAAGCCCTTTCTAAGGATTTTTGCATTTTGAAAAGATTCATACATATTTTTCCTGTTACTAGATTGGTATTTTGAAAAGTCCTAATTTCTTCTTTTCAGCATATACGCATACAAATACAACTTTTTCAGAAAAGCCTTTCCTGATTCCCTTCCCCACTGTAGCTGGAAGTCATCTCTGCTGAATTCACAAAACGTTCATCTGTATCCCTCTAAAAACACGTGTTTCTTTACCTGGTTTTGTATTTGTCAAGTTGTCTGATTTTCGGTATCAGGTTCCAAGTTCCTTAAGGGTGAGATTCGTGTCTGCCGTGTGTATTCCCAGATGCCCATGCCCTTGGTCTGTGATGCTACCTGTGCACTGAATTTATTTCTTCCCAACAAAGAAAGAGTTCTGTGTCCTCTTTGCTTTGGGGAAGTTTCTCAAGCTTCTGTCTTTCTTCCCACTAAACTAATAGCTGATGCCGTGGGAAAAATTATGATTAATAACGTTTTGATCCTAACCCCAAGGACAAGAGGGATACGGAGCAGTTACTAAGGGAACTGGAAGGGGAGAAACCAAGGAGAAAGAGATTTTCCGGAAGAAAGGGTAACTGCTCAGTTCAGGGAGACCAAGGACCCAGACTAGTTCGCAGTTTCGGCAGGTTCAGAAGAGTCACGGGAACAAAGCCAGGCTGAGGGACTCAGGGTTGGGTGTTCCGTCGGGGGGAGGCCTGTGTCCGGGGCGCTCATGTTCTCTGCTCAGGGTAAGGGGAGAAAGGAGAGACTGTTCCCAGAGAGCCGGCGGGGGGGGGGGGGGGCAGGGGCAGGCAGAGGAAGGCATCTTTGTGAGCTGAGAGAGGAAAGTGCCCTGTGGAGGCCCTGTTGTGGGAGGACGGGCCCCACGGTGTCACCAGCATAAGTTACCCTGTGAGGCTTTTGCTCATTTGTTTGGACCGATGGGAAATACCTGCTCTTCCCCGGAGAAGCCCACTAACACAGTGGCTGACGTCTGACGTCTGGGAGTGTGGTGAGGGTCGCTTGTGAAGACTGCAGGGAGGCCTGTCTGTCCAGGGCACAGTTCAGCCACGGACACGTGTGGGTGGCCCTGCCCTGCGGCGTCCCCCTCCCGTCCTGTAGCAGGGGCGCGTGCCCTCTGACTCTCAGCCCTCCTGGGAAGGTGCCGTGAGCTCTTGCGCACGGCGCCCGGGCATCGCTGGGGCCTCACGCGGGGCCTGCTGGGCAGGGGACAGACACGGGTGTCATATGCAGAGCCCCAGAATCCGGGCAGATGTGAGACGCTATCCTGTGCTACGCAGGAGGACGCGCTGCAGTGGCACCAGGGTTCCTTTGACGGGTCTTCTCCTGAGCACACGTGACGTGGTTCAGAAACGTGACGTGCGGGTGCTTTGTTCTTGTAGTTAGAACATAGACCTTGAACCCAGACTCACCAGGACTGCAGTTAGTGGAGAATGTAGCAGTGACACTTCTGGGCCATATTTAATTTCCTTTCCTGCTGAAATTATCCTGCTTTGTTAGGCTTTTATCTTAACATTACAACCACCGTCTGGGCTTCCGACTGTACGTGAAGCTTCTGTTTCCCGCGTGGTGTCCACAGCCCCTCGGACTCCAGCACAGACCCTGACACCAACGTGGGGTAGAGGAGAAACGCTCGTCGGGGTGTAATTTCCCCAGAAGAGTCGGGTCTTCTCCCCACGGAGCTCGCGGCACATGAGCAGTGGTCCCTGGGCAGGGCGGGCACGTGAAGCGTGTGCCGTGTTGGCGGGGAGCGCTCCGGGACGCCGGGAGGGCGCAGGTGGGAGTCACGGGTGCCGTGTGGCGTCCGCGCGCAGTCAGCGCGATACCTGGTGTGGGACGGTGCTGCGGGATCCGAACCAGACGTCGCCACCGGGAAGGGTCCAGACCCCACGTTCTCACGGGAAGAGTCCAGACGTGGTCACGGGCAAGGGTCCGAGCCAGATGTTCTCACAGGGAGGGGTCTGAACCAGATGTTGTCCCGGGGAAGGGAAACCGTTGCTGAGGAGGGTTTTAAGACCGCGGTGCCTGTGTGTGCAGGTTTTTCAAGAACGCAAAACAAAGAGTCAGCCTACGGGTAAATTAGCCCGCAGTGTGGACGCCAAGCACTTGGGGTGCCCACCACCTGCGTCGACGGCGTGTTTGTAGGTGGCAGCGAACAACTGCTGGTGATTTGAGAGAAGAATGAGCCACTTAACGTCAAGTCTGGGCTCTTCCCACTTCCCAGGGCTGGTATTTTCAAGGTCTAAACGTAAAGGACCCTTTTTAAGTCTGAATCCGTGAACAGAAAGTCTCAAATGTGCTGTTGACACAGGACCCAGTTCCGGAGATCTAAGTTTGCATTTGGTGGAGCTGGAGATAAACGTCCGGGTCCTCAGCACCGGGTGTATTCTCGAAACGGCGTTCGCGCTTGGACAGCCGCAGTCCGCGTCTGTGACTCGGTGGTTTCATCACATCCAGAATTAGGTTCACAAGCCCGTTCCGTGGTACCTCGCATTAATTTTACTTTAGTGAGTTTTTAAATCCAGAATTTGGAGGCTCGAGAACAGCGTTCAGAATCAGAGGCCTGTGGACCTGTGTGGTTTTGCATCATGAAATTAACTGTTCGTGTGACTTGGGAATTTAATTTAAAATGTGAATTTGGGGGAGCCACATTCTACTCTGCCAAGGAGACTTATTCCCTTGTGCTCAGCGAGAGGTGACACCACGGTGGTTAGGAGGCCCGACTCAAACCAGACTCCGGGCTCCCATTTGTCACCTTTTTGTGAACTATAAGTGACACATGACATTAAATTAGCGTCAGGCGCACAACGTAATGACCCAGTACTTGTAGATACTGTGAGGTGATGACAATAGTCGGTCCGGCTGGTATCCGCCACCACACGGACTTACAGGACTTTCTTTTCTTGTGATGAGGTCTCTTAGGATCTGCTCTGACGGCGGCTCCCAGTTGCGCACACAGCGTCACTGACCACGGTCACTGTGCTGCGACACACCCCCGGGCTGACGTACTTTGTAGCTGGGCTGGTGTCGTGACTCTGGACAGTTGTGTAAGTTGCTCGTGCCTCACTGCGTCTCATAAAGCTGAAGACTTAAGTGAGGCGCTACAGGTAGAGCCTGAGAACAACTAGTGCTCCTCGTAAGGAGGTGGTGACCTTGAGGACCGCAGGGCTGAGAATCGCCCGGGGCGGTGCTCCCTTGAAGCGTAATTATGTTGTATTTTGATTTCCTTGTTAAAATGTAATTTGAAGTCAGTCCCCCCAGAAGGCCAGACCCATGGGGTCGAGTGATGGGAATGTGAACATGAGCCAACGGCGTCTTCCTTCAGAGTGACGTTTGCAGCCGCCAGCTTCGTGAAACCACTGGCCTGGTTTTGAGGAAATAACCCACAAATACCTGAGTAAGGAGCCAGAAATAGCCATCGGCACGGCCAAGGGAGCTAACATTGTTGAGGATTTGAGGGTAACTGTCCATAAGTGAAATGCTTCTTTTTTCTCTCTTGCCAACCTCAAGTTCAACCTCAAGTTGGCAAGATACGTCTTGAATTTTAGAAAATTCCATTCAGTCAACTTCTGTTGAGCACAGAGTTCACGTGAGATCTGCAGATGTCAGGACGGGGAGGCCCAGGGTCCTACAGAAGGGAGGGGCGCCTGGAGGACATGGCTCTGGTGGCAGTTTGGTGACAGGAGGGGAGACGGAGGCCAGGCTGCCACGGCTACACGGTGAAGAGAGGGCACTGATGCTACACTAACTGAGTGAAGAAAATGCACATCTCGCCCTCGTGGGGCCCAGTCTGACACATTCATTATAGTTTTCGCTGGAAAGACAGCAGCAGGTGTGTGGGGAGGTTTGGGGTTGGTTATTATTTTTTTAACGTTTATTTTTGAGAGACAAAGAGACACAGAGCATGAGCAGGGGAGGGGCAGAGAGAGAGGGAGACATGGAATCCGAAGCAGGCTCCAGGCTCTGGGCTCCGAGCTGTCGGCACAGAGCCCGACGCGGGGCTCGAACCCACAGACCATGAGATCATGACCTGAGCCGAAGGCGGACGCTCAACCGACTGAGCCCCCCAGGCGCCCCTGGCTTGGTTATTCTTGAGACATGGGTACGTGAGCCTGTTTGTGGGCTGAACTCTTTTCTAAGAGCTGACCGAGCACAGGATGGAGAGAAACGGGTCTGGAGATGGGGGCTGGGTCCTCTGCCCCGCCACACCTCCTTCCACTCAGGCGTGTGGACCGTAGCTGGTCTCCCGAGGAGCAGATGGGCGTCTGAAGTGCCGTGTGTCTTCTCCCACTGCATCTGTCCCTGACACACTCCCGGACCAGGTCTGAACCAGGAGGATTTCACAGACGCTGTCTTTGGCAGGGAGCCCTCTTGCCGCTCCTAAGCGGCCTCCTGTGTCCTCTCTGCTCCACAGTTATGCGTCCCTGATCGCCGACTGGCCCGTCGTGGTCCTGGGCATGTGTACCGCGTTCATCGTCGTCTGTGCCCTAGTCGGGGTTTTAGTGCCCGAGCTGCCCGACTTCTCCGACCCACTGCTGGTAAGGAAAACGGCCACTTGAACTTCTTTCGCCCAAAATGACCTCGGAAAATTCAGTATTTTAATGCATGTTACATTATGTAATTACGACCCGTTTTAAAACCTTCTCGAGCTGTTGGTAGGGGTGCAGCTCTCCTTCTGAAGAGTAAACTTGTGCCATCGTGGTTTCAGGCTCTTAAAAGGTCAAGGAACCCACTCACCAATTACAAATCTGGAAATTTTGCTTCTTGGCTCCCACATTTAAGCCAAAAATCAATAAAATGGAGAATCTGCATTCTATAAAAGTATTTTTGTGAAGTCGTTAGGACTGAATGTCTCTTCTTTCCACCCGGAAGGAGTTAGAGGAACTTCAGTATTACTAAGAGAGAGCAGGGTCTGTTTTTAAGGAAACGTTCCTGTAAAACACTAACGTGCATGACATAATCTGATGCGACCGTAAGTTTTCATAACATCAAAGTGTTTGCTGGATGCTTAGGTATGAACTGGAAAGAGAACCTTCAGATACGACTTTGCCTTGTTGCCGAGACAGCGAACGCAGCAGAGAACCGACCCCACTGCCTCGTCGTGGCGAGCAGTGGCTGCCGTCATGTCGGGCCACCCTTTCGGTGCCATCGGCCACGGGGCAGCGGTGGGGAGGGCCTGGGGAGGGCCTGCACGTCTGTGGACGTGGCTCTCCCGCTCCTAGAACTACACCGAGCCTACGTGACGTACACTAATGAGAGTTTGTGATATTTTGTCTCAGGGCTTTGAACCAAGAGGGACTACGATAGGCCAGAGACTGGTCACGTGGAATAACATGGTGAAAAACACGGGATACAAAGCGACATTAGCAAACTACCCTTTTAAGTATGCAGATGAACAAGCCAAGAGGTAATTATTCGTTAACTTTTACACAGAACATCGCTTAACGAATTCCACTTTTAAGCAGTATCTGAGCAAAATGATTAGATGCAAACGTGTGGCTCAAAATCTTTGCCACTGGGTTTGTTGGCATTCTCACTGTCTTTTAAGATGTTGTTGCATTCGAGTGGAAAGTGAGGGTTTGGGTTTTTTCTTTTACAGGAGTGAGGAAGTGAATGTTGCTTGCTTACATTAATGCTAAATTTCAAGTGCTACATAGGCTGTGACTCAGGATACACCGTTACCAGTACACTTACTGGCCTCGAAATAGTCCTTTATTTGTAAATTCTTTTTTTTTTTTTTTAACATTTATTCATTTTTGAGACAGGGAGAGACAGAGCACGAGTGGGGGAGGGGCAGAGAGCGAGGGAGACACAGAATCTGAAGCAGCTCCAGGCTCTGAGCTGTCAGCACAGATCCCGACACGGGGCTCGAACCCACAAACCATAAGATCACGACCTGAGCCGAAGTCGGCCGCCTAACCGACTGAGCCCCCCAGGCGCCCCTGCACATTCTTATTACCGCAAGTCCTCCATTGGCCGTCACACGGCGTTGTGCCAGCGTGGTCGACCGCCTTCCCCGCACGGTCACCAGCACGTCCCTGCCTCTCACGTTGTCCTTCCTTTTCAGCCACCGGGACGACAGGTGGTCCGATGATCACTATGAACGAGAGAAAAGAGAGGTCGACTGGGACTTCCACAGGGACAGCTTTTTCTGCGACGTTCCGAGTGAGTGGCCTCTCAGGTGAACAGCCCCTCGGGCCTCCCGGTGTTCGAGACGAGTGTGGTTAGACCGAGTCGGGGAGGAGGATGTGGGGGAGCTGAAGCCGTTTTCCTGCTCTGGGCCGGCCAACCACTAACCTGAACGTATTCACCTACAGTAAAAATCAATGAGAGATTATTGCATAATTCCATTCCGTTTTACGGAAGATAAAACATCTAGTAAAATTCTTGACCTGGTTGCCCCAAATTTCAAGTCCTCTTAAATTTCTTATATTATTGAAAAAATACTTTCAGTCAAGTAATAAATACATATCTTTGGATTGAGCCCTGAAATGCTCTACGTCATGAGAAAGCGTCTATCGACAGCTTCTCTGCGCCTTGTTAGGCACTAGAGATAGAAGGATGCGCGGAATACCGTCCCACGGGGCTGACCCATAACGTGCGCGCGGCAGGCTGCGGGACGTGTCCGGGTCGTAGCCACTTGGCTGCACAGACCGTGGCCTGGAAGAAACGTGGGAGCTTCCCTGAGGTCAGGAACCCACACATTCGTGTAGAACCGCCAGGTGTTTGAACGCGGGCAGCAGATTCACTAACAGCTTCTCCCCGCGAGCGAGGGGCCTGCCTGGAGGAGCCCGGTCAGCCCTGGAGAGCGGGCGTGAGCACAGAGCTCTGCTTTCTCCTTCAGTGAACACGGACCCCAAAGCCCTTCCAAATTCGGCTTTTTTTTCCCTGTTGACACTCCCCCTAAAGCGTGTATTTTCCTGTCTCGTTAGAGAACTAGAGGACCTCGCTGATCTTGTCCAGCCTGAGGGTCTGTACTTTGGAAGCTGTTTCACAGCACAGTAACCGAGAGATGGAAAGGAGACCAGGGAGGCTTCTGTCCTGGTCCCAGGGAGGAACTCGTGTGTTGTTTTCTGCGTCTTGTTAGAAAAGCCGAAGTCTGGTCAGTCGACTGTCCTGGCTGGTTCCTCTAGGTCAGGTGGTGCTATGTGTTTCTGACTAACCAGGACAGACATCAGCAGACTCACGAGATGTGGCCCCTCTTTGTCAGCAGCCCACACACTACACTTGTGCCCCCGGTACGGCCCCACCTGGAGGAAAGCTGGCCGGCTCCCTGGAGGAGGTGTTTGTTTCCAGGGGCTCATTTTGCTCTTCAAAACCAATCAACATAAGATAATGGCCATCTGATGAAGAGTTTACTAAAGAAAACTTCATAATCATGAATAAAAGCTCACGTAGTAAAGCTTTATTTACAAATTTGCAGATTGGTTTTCTTTTTCAGCACGGTTACACATTTCAGATAATGTAGTGAATCCACTCTGTTTTACTGAATGAAGTTCTAATGACTGAGGAGGCAGGAACAGCCCTTACCTAGTGCTGTTTTTCCTTTAATTCTTGCAACTGGGAGAGACGTGCTTCCAGATCAGGAGCCCAGGCTCAGAGAAGCTGCTCATCCGGAGAGCTGGGACCTGGTCACACCAGGTCTGCCGCCAGGGCCGTGCTCCGTCCAGTCTGTCCCGCAGCCGGACTATTCAGAAACACACTCTGTGTTAGTGAGATGTTCCCAGTGTTCATTCTCAACTCTGGTGTAGCAGGGAGACTGCGGACCCAGCTGGAACGCAGCGTATGTCGGCGATCCTGGGCAGCCCGTGGTACCCGATTGACTGTTTTTAGCACTCTTAAGTTGATCGCCTGGCATCTGTCGTCCCTGGTTCGAAGCCACGGAGAACACCCACGCTTGATGTTCAGCACAGCCTTCCAGGGATTTGTACGCTATTGTGGTGACTTGTTTTGAAATTAAGAGGGAGGCGTGCAATTAATTTCGTGCGGAGAGTTCTTACAGATTGCTCGTCCGAATCATAGTCTGATCAGAAATAGGTTTGTTCTATGACTCCTATGATTTTTAAGATGTAGTGAGTAGACAAAGGCTTTGAACCAAAATAATATTATAACATTGTTTGCTTTCTTTTTTTACATTTTTCTCCTGGAAAATGGGGAAAGGATCCCCTGCTGTTACTGACTTGTGTTTTCCCATTCGAGCTATTCCTGAAAGCAGAGTCTGATGGGCAGTTATAACCTTTTTCTTTTCTTTTTTCATGTCACCAGGCGACCGGTACTCCAGAGTGGTGTTTACGGCAGCTGGAGGGGAGACCCTGTGGAGTTTACCTGCGATTAAATCCATGTGCAATATAGACAATGCAAGGGTATGTAAAGCAAAACTGAAATTCATTTGCAGCAAATAAGATTAGATTTTTGAAAGTCCTTTCCCTGCTGACGTGGTAACCGCTGGAACATAAGTGTTCCTGGTGCCTGAGTCCCGGGGACCACCCGCCAGAGGCCGGCGCCCCACACTCTTACCTCCTCGGATGCAGGTGCCTCTGCGCCCCCATGTTCTTCAATAAAGAACTCTTTCTTTCCTACCCCTGTTCTCTCTCCAGTCTTTTGTCTTAATTTCACAGCATGTTTCCTTTCTGTGGTCGTGCTGTGTCTTTCCTAAGCCACTTCTGTTGTTGCCTACTGAGGCGGCTGTCCACGGCCTAACCAGGCAGTCAACCAGCGGGTCTTTGGGGCAGATTCAGGGCACAGGCTAGGGAAGGGGACATCGAGGCATGTGGGTGTGTAGATGGCGAGCGCTCCAGGCCAGGGTGCCCTGAACTCTAAACCCCTTGAGGACAGAGGATACAACACAAGAAGCCCTCTGCTCTTGGTCTCTGGAGCCGAAAGATGTCAGCCCCAGAAAACGTGGGGTCGGCCTCCGGGCTCTGGAAGGGCTATCAGCTCTGTGTGCTCAGAGGCAGATTCTCCGAGTCGAGACTGCCTTCGGGGCCACTCGTGCACCCGTCCCAGCAGCAGGGAAGGTGCTCACCGGTCTCCTAGCGTAACTCTTAACTTAGCCCGAAGTCCCTGCTTTGCTGGAAACCTGATCACGTGTCTCCTAAGAGCGAGCCTGACGCCCCAGCACCCTGGCCACGGGGCTTCTCAGGGAAGCAGACAGGGCTCTTGGGGGCCACAGGGCCAGCGCCCACCATGCTGACTCACGTACCTTCTGCGAACTGAGTGGCTCGCCCAGGTCACCTCTGGGCCCCATGACTCTCCTCCTCATCCTGAAAGACTGTGCATCTCCTGCTGGTCGGGCCACCAGGGTTTTCTGTGAGGGCCATCTTCTGTCTGCCCAGCTCCAACAGACCAAAGTCACTGGCCACCTACAAACAAACCGAAGTGTCTTAATCAGCGGTCAGTTTTTGTTTGCCTTATTTTCTTCTCTTCTACAGCTCTCAGTTCATTATTCGGAAACTGTGGACGAGTCACAGCCCGTCTCGTATGGAAAGTTAACTCTCAAGGAGTAAACGCGCACAGCCCTGTTTAGCATGTGCGAGACATCGCCCCCCCCCACCCCCAGCAGCCCTGCCACCGTGGCGCCCGCGGCTCCTGTTCACACATGGCTGTGTGGTAACCACGCTCACGGGAGAGCAGTGCCGCGACTCCACGGCTTCCGGTCCTTCCTTTCCCACCTTTGCTGTTGACCTTTTAACTCTCCCTCCCCAAAGACTCTGAAGAGACTGAATTCACGCAGCTGATTCATAGCTGGTGTTTGTTGGGTTTTGTTGGATTTGTCAGGACGTGTTCCAGACACTGGACTGTTTCCTTAAGTCCTTGTGATAATGTCGTGAATTAAATCCTACTATTGGCCTGTCTTGTGGATGGGGAAAGTCCGTGCAGGTGGTCAGCGGCAGGTGTGGGATCTGAGCCCAGCCTGACGTTAGTCTCTGTTTCCCGCCATGCATCATGCTGCAGAAGACAACCACCCCTCTTCTGTTTTGTCTTGTGTTATCACGCACGCCCTCTCCCACCGAAACGATCCTCACAGAGCCCTCGTGGCCTAGAAAGTACGTTTTTTTTTACAAGAGCAACAGCCGATCCTGTGAGCACTGATGGGCTCTGAACGGACCCAGAGGCCCAAGGCCCGTACGCAGTGCTGTGGCACCACGGGAGTGGACGCTATTTGTGTACGTGTGGGTGTGTGTCAGACTCTCTCAGACGATAAATGCCAGCAGGACTAGGCAGCTCACAAAAAGGCTAATGTAACAGAACTGAAGGGACAGGAACGGTGCGATCAGTACGCGGTGGCACAGCCGTGAGCCGCACTCCTCCCTCCTCCCTCCCTGGCACCCAGAGCAAAACAGAACTCGCAATTGGTGACAAAAGTCAGGTAAATAGGGCAGCAAATGTGTTTTAGAAGACGGTCCCCTTCCCCTCGTACTAATACGGGGAGCACCATCCCCGTGGCCTCCGTAGAAGAAGTATGGCGTCCGTCAGAGTCCTTAAGTACCACCATGCTTACGGGACGCACAGTATTCAATTGGAGCGGATTTCTAAACCGTGCCTCAGGCTGGCAGCGGGAGAATGTTCCGGCAAAAGCAATTTCTGCAGGGGATTAAAGCAGTAAAATCTAAATACGTGGCTTCCCAGTGGTTTGGCCTGATGCATGTGCAACATTTAGACTGTTGAAGGAGCGGTGTGCCCTCTTGTCTGTTTCCCAGCATACTCTGGTTATCAGGACCGGATGGCCGTGAGTTCGAGTTTGCAATTCCTGCGAGAATGTGGCAAGCATCTAGTCTTCTGAAAATCTGAGGAGCAGGCCCAAGACGTGCGTCTGCAGGAATGGTCAAGCCAGTTACAGATCACAATGACAAATGAATAAATAGGGGGTCGAGGCCCCAGAATTCCTACCTCCTAGAGCAGGTTGTAATTTTCCTTGTTAAATGCTGTTTTTAACAGTGGCACACACAGCCTCTGCAGTGAGTACAGAACGGTAAACCTTCCTCGCAGAGATCGTGCATTCCCTGACACCCGACGTAATAACTGTCGCCTAGCAGCTCAGTCTGCAGGTGACTACCGTACCCTTTCCGGGTCTCCCGGGTCGAGACCCTTTGCAGAGCGTTATTTGTCCTGGTCGTGATTCACGCAAACTGTGCACACGCCGCTTGTCGGCCTCTCCCTCCTCCTCCCCTCACCCCCACCCCCGCCCTTGTGCTCAAGCAGCCATCAAGCTGGATGGGACCCACACCAAGGGGTACTGAGCAAGAGGGCTTAACGGCGGGTGCGATGACCGGAAAATGGCTGGTAATTGGGGTGAAGGCTCAGCGAGGCCACACGTGTCCCTTGTCACCTGCTTGTGTTTGCAGCGCACTGAGCTCAAACCCCAGATTCCCTTGAAGTTATATGCCCCTGGTGCTCAGGATTCCGATGGGCCTTGGTTTCCAAAGCGAGTAGCTCCTGTTTCTGATGCTGCCGTGTACTGCCTGACACAATGCTGGTTTGCTCAGCGGACTCCCCGGATCTTCATTACCCTTTTCTGCCTTGACATCCCAAGGGACGCGCTGGCGGACAGCCATTAGACCCAGCGGAGTGTTTCCCGGGTTCTGACTCTGCTGGAAACCCTTTACCCTGATTCTTAGTCTTTGCCCATCATGGAACTTAGCACTCAAGCAACCAGCTTGTCAAAGAGTTGTGAAATTTAGTGCCTGACACCCTGTTTACCGGGTAAGTTTTGTGGACACATGAGCCCCCCTGCAGCTTAGTGGACTCCAGAAATGTGTGGTACTTGTGTTACAGAGGACAGCGGGGCCCTGCTGTGCCTCGTCTCCCTGGGTCCCTTGAGCTTTTAGTACAAGAGGGGTGTCACGTGGGAGAAGAGTGGATAAGACCCCGTACTGATCGTCATTCTTCTCTCAGCCTCTTAAAGTGTCTCCGGCTTAGCCAATAGCTTTACAAGTTAAGGCACCATTGAAAACTCTGCCAGTGTCTTCTTTTTCTCTCTTCTGTTGCTTCCTCCCATTCTAAGTCAGCCTCACCCCTGCTCCTCTCTGGAAATGGGTGTGTGCGCAGACCTGTTATAGCCATGAAAGCAAAATGACTCCCTAAAACATCCCGTCTGTGACTGACGAGAACAGAAAGGCCACCTGCTCTTAAATTACAAGAAATTACTTTCACTGAAAGTTCCCAGTTTGAGAACTTAAAAGATTTTGAAATCATTCCTGCGAATCTCTTTCTGAAAACCTGCTTTCTACGTGAAGATCGCCTGCTTGTGATCTCTTTAAGCCCCATAGCATGACGAACGCCTGTGGGTCTCGCCATCCCCGTCATGAACAACCAAGCCCTTCAGACGTGGGTGCCCCCTCTGCAGGTTCACACAGACCCTTACACATCCCTGCTGCTTCCCCTGTTGAATTATAGCGACTTGAGCTTTTTATTTCTCTGCCTCACTGTGCGTAACTCAAGGGCAAGGATCACTGTACCTTACTCTTCATGTGTAGGTTCTCTATAAGTATTGTTTTTATTTTGAGTGGATGGGTGGATGGACGGGTGGCTTAGTGGATGGACGGATGGATGGGTGGGTAGGTAGATGGGTGGATGGATGGGGTGGTGAGTGCATGGACAGATGGATGGGCGGGTGGGTAGATAGGTGGGCGGATGGACAAATGGGTGGGGTGGGTAGGTAGATGGGTGGACAGATGGGTGGGTGGGTGGATGGGTGGACGGACGGGTGGGTGGATGAGTAGATGGATGGACATACAGGTGGATGGACAGATGGAGGGGAACATAGGGCCTTATTCCCCGAAAGCCTAAACATTCTCTTGGGCTCCAACCCTTTAGATTCAAGGTGCTGGCATCCAACTTGGAGTAAAGAGTATCAGTCACAACATCTTTCCTCTGTCCTTTCTAACCCTGTCAGGGTCCTCGAAAACTGTGGAAGGTTGTACATCAGCCAGCACCACCTTTGGAGTTGAGGGCTGGTCTCCAAGGGCCCCACTGGCATGTGTTTTTGATAACAGCCATCAAAATACGACTGTCTTTAGTCTGCATTTATGTTGTCTAACTTTGTAATCTCTGGTCAGGCACACACACACAAACCCTGCTGTTACTTGAAAAGGTTATTGAAGGTTATTTTTTGCCTGGTTTTAGCTGGCAACTCTATTTCCTTTCTCTCTGGCATGTGGTTATTTCAACAACTACACGTCTGTTCCTCTCAGCTGACGGCGGGCTTCATAATGGATGCATTTTCCTCCATCTGAAACTCAGACGTCGGGGCTACGTTACCTTTCTCCTGAGTCACCAGGCCGACTCCAGGGGCTGGTGTGATACTTGTCTGTGGGGCAAAGCTGGTTATCTGCCATGAAAACCAGAGAGACGTGATCCCAGGGCTTCCCCTGTGTTAGCATATGTGAACGTTTTTACCTACAAAGAATTAAATACTAATCATACCGGTTTATAAAATGTCAGATAATTACGGCTCTCTGGAAATGAGCTTAAAAATTAAGCCTTTGTTAAAATAACCAGTTTAGTATGCCTGAATCATAACCCTTTGGGCTCATTTTTCTTCACCTTCAATAGAGTAGTCTTTAAAATTTTTTAATTATGGAAAATTTCAAATGTATACAGAAGCAGACAATGAATCCCCACGGTGGGTCACCTGGCTCTGATGCTTGGGATACACGTGCAGTGTTTCCTCTACACCCGCCTGCCAGGACTGGTCCCGCTCAGGGGTCTCGACAGCCAGGGGCGTGGGAAGCCGGTTCTTGGATGAGTCTAAGTACCAAAGACGCGATCTGTCCCCACGTTCCCTTTGCAAAGATACTTCAGCATATGACTGATTAAGCGTAAAGGTGGAGTCGTTTAATCCCAGTAGAAGAAACAGTCACACCCTCCTTGAACTTTGGAGTTTCCTCCCTGGAACAGCCTTTGATAAACCCAGATGAGTGGGCCACCTTCCGAAGAGAAGTCTCTGGCAGGCCCAAGAGAAGGGGGATATTTCCTAAAGTGGCTCTCGGGAGGGGGCCACTCATGTAATTTGCAGGTTTGGGCGGTGGTGGGACAGTGTTCTAAATGAGGCGCTGTCCACACCAAATCCAGAACCGTCGTGCTTTCCCCAAACCCCAAAAGGAGTTTTATCCAACTTGAATAAGCCTTAAAGGATGTGGAAGAAATCAACTCCTGCTTATTTGTCTCATTAACTGTACACACAGATTTTTTAAAAATCGGAAATGTGGGATATTTTAACTGAGGACCATTGCTCCTGACGTCACCAGGGTCACTTCCGGGCTCGCTGACGGTTTTCTGGGGAATACCGTCTTGGCTTCCAGCCAAGCTGGCTGCGATGTAGCTCCCTGTCACCAGAGGTTTCATGCCGACGACCAGAAGTTTTAGGCAGAGCCGCCAATTTGTCCCTCTGTCAATTGGACAGCTGCTGTCTGTTCTCTGAATTAATCCCGCAGGTGTGTATACGTAAGCCGCGTGGCCCATCCTTCTTGTTGCCTTGTAAAGAGGCTCCGAAGGCCTGCGTCCTAAAAAGGCGCTGACTTTGTCTCCTTCAAACCAACCCGCTGGTGGTTTCGCGCGTGCGTGTCCGTGCGCCGGGCAGTTTGCTGCCCCCTCCCCCGCCCCGCCCGCAGCGTGGGCCTGGGGGGCGTCCGCCTCGTCCCAGGAGGAGGTTAACTAGCCCCCACGACGCCCCCGCCCCTCCAGGCCGCCTTAACTCGGACCTTGGAGGGAAGCGGTTCTAAACGCCGGTCTCCGCGTCTCTCTCTGCAGATCAGAGCCCACCCGCACTTCGGGGACCTGTGCCAGAGGACCACGGCCGCGTCCTGCT
This sequence comes from Panthera pardus, assembly GCF_024362965.1. Classification (NCBI taxonomy): domain Eukaryota; kingdom Metazoa; phylum Chordata; class Mammalia; order Carnivora; family Felidae; genus Panthera; species Panthera pardus. The sequence continues at coordinate 69,911,295 of NW_026526777.1, read as the reverse complement.
GCCCCAGCTGGACGCTGGGGAACTACGTCGCCATCCTCAACAACCGGTCGTCCTGCCAGAAGATCGTCGAGCGAGACGTCGCCCACACCCTGAAGCTGCTGCGGGCCTGCGCCAGGCACTACCACAACGGCTCGCTCGGGCCCGACTGCTGGGACGCGGCGGCCAGGAGGAAGGGCCAGCTCAAGTGCACGGGCGTGCCGCGCAAGTGCACCAAGTACAACGCCGTGTACCAGATCCTGCACTACCTGGTGGACAAAGACTTCGTGGCCCCAAAGGCCGCCGACCCCGCCGCGCCCGCGCTGAGGTACAGCATGCTCTTCTCCCCCACCGAGAAAGGGGAGAGCATGATGGACATCTACCTGGACAACTTCGTGGCCTGGAACGGCTCCGACGGCGTCACCAGCGTGGCCGGCATCGAGTTCGGCCTCAAGCACAGCCTGTTCCAGGACCACCTCCTGACGGACACGGCGTACCCGGCCATCGCCGTCCTGCTGGTGCTGCTGGTCATGTGCGCCTACACGCGGTCCCTGTTCATCACCCTCATGACCGTGTTTGCCGTCATCAGCTCCCTGATCGTCTCCTACTTCCTCTACCGCGTGGTGTTCAGCTTCGAGTTCTTCCCGTTCATGAACCTCACCGCGCTCGTCATCCTGGTCGGCATCGGCGCAGACGACGCGTTCGTCCTGTGTGACGTCTGGAGCCACGCCAAGGGCGACAAGCCCCACGCGGGGACGGCGGAGACGGTGGGCGTCACCCTGCAGCACGCAGCGCTGTCCATGTTCGTCACCAGCTTCACCACGGCCGCCGCCTTCTACGCCAACTACGTGAGCAACATCACCGCCATCCGCTGCTTCGGCGTCTACGCGGGCACGGCGGTCCTGGTGAACTACGTGCTGATGGTCACGTGGCTTCCGGCCGTCGTCGTCCTGCACGAGCGGTACCTCCTCAACCTCTTCAGCGGCTTCCGAAAGCCGCAGCAGCAGTACGTCAGCAAGAGCTGCTGGGCGGCGGCTCGCCGGAAGTGCCACCGGCTGCTGTTCGCCGTCTCCGAAGCCTCGCGAGTTTTCTTCGAGAAGGTGTTGCCGTGCGTGGTCATCAAGTTTCGCTACGTCTGGCTGTTCTGGTTCCTGGCCCTGACCGTGGGCGGGGCCTACGTCGTGTGCGTGAACCCCAAGATGAAGCTCCCCTCCCTGGAGCTGAACGAGTTCCAGCTCTTCCGGGCCTCGCACCCCTTCGAGCGCTACGACGCCGAGTACAAGAAGCTCTTCATGTTTGAGCGCGTGCACCGCGGGGAGGAGCTGCACATGCCCATCACGGTGGTCTGGGGCGTGTCCCCGGAGGACAACGGCGACCCCCTGAACCCCAAGAGCAAAGGGAAGCTGGCCCTGGATGGCAGCTTTAACATCGCCAGCCCTGCCTCCCAGGTCTGGATCTTGCACTTCTGTCAAAAGCTGAGAAACCAGACTTTCTTTCACCAGACGGATGAGCAGGATTTCACGAGCTGCTTCATCGAGACGTTCAAGCAGTGGATGGAAAACCAGGACTGTGACGAGCCGGCCCTGTACCTCTGCTGCAGGCGCTGGAGTTTCCCCTACAAGCAGGAGATCTTTGAGCTGTGCATCAAGAGGGCCATCATGGAGCTGGAACGGAGCACGGGGTACCACCTGGACAGCAAGACGCCGGGGCCGAGGTTTGACATCAACGACACCATCAGGGCCGTCGTGCTCGAGTTCCAGAGCACCTACCTGTTCACGCTGGCTTACGAGAAGATGCACCAGTTTTACAAGGAGGTGGACGCGTGGATCTCCAGGGAGCTGAGCTCGGCCCCCGAGGGCCTCAGCAACGGCTGGTTTGTCAGCAACCTGGAGTTCTACGACCTGCAGGACAGCCTCTCGGACGGCACCCTCATCGCCATGGGGCTCTCCGTGGCCGTGGCGTTCAGCGTGATGCTGCTCACCACCTTGAACGTCTTCATCAGCCTCTTCGCCATCGTCTCGATCACGGGAACCATATTTGTCACCGTGGGCTCTCTCGTCCTGCTGGGCTGGGAGCTGAACGTCCTGGAGTCGGTGACCATCTCCGTGGCGGTCGGTCTGTCTGTGGACTTCGCCGTCCACTACGGGGTCGCTTACCGCCTGGCCCCGGATGCCGACCGGGAGGGGAAGGTGATCTTCTCCCTGAGTCGCATGGGCTCTGCGATGGCCATGGCCGCTCTGACCACCTTTGTGGCCGGGGCCATGATGATGCCGTCCACGGTTCTGGCATACACCCAGCTGGGCACCTTCATGATGCTCATCATGTGTGTCAGCTGGGCTTTCGCCACCTTCTTCTTCCAGTGCCTGTGCCGCTGCCTCGGGCCCCAGGGCGCCTGCGGTCAGATTCCTTTACCTGGGAGACTCCAGTGTGGCGCCTTCTCCCACGCCGTGTCCACGAGCCCCGGGGACAAGGGACAAAGCAAAACACACACCGTGAATGCGTATCATTTAGATCCCAGGGCCCCCAAATCCGAAATGGAGCATGAGTTTTATGAGTTAGAGCCCCTGGCGTCCCGCAGCGGCAGCGCCTCCGAGGAGACCCACATCTGCTCCAAGTTTTCCGACGGCCCCGCGAGGAACTTCGGGATGCCGGTGCGTGCCGCGTACAGCAGAGGCCCCGGGGGCGATGGCGGCGGTGCCCCGTTCCCGCCCCCTCTCGAGCAGCACGCCGTGTGTCACTTCTTCTCTCTGAGTCAGACATGCACTTGTCCAGATGCCTACAGACACCTGACGCCTGGCCCACATGCCGGCCAGCAGGCGGGTGACGGGCTGTGTCCCCAGTGCGTTGCCCCCGCCGGCAGCCTCGTGCACGTGCAGAAGGGCGCACACCAGGCCCCCGAAGGCTTCATGTGCACCATCCCGCACGTCCATCACTGTCCCTGCCTGCAGGGCGGAGCGAGGCCGCCGGGACCGCAGAATCCTCTGCCCACGAGCTTTGTCCTGCACCCCGTGCAGCACATTCAGGCCCCAGAGAAGACCCGCACTCACGGTCTCCCGAGCGTGGGGCACGTTCCCCCCGACGGTGGGGCCGTCGGCCTGTGTCTGCAGAAGCCCCGGGTCCCCACGAAAAGCGCACTGTGATCCTGAGAACAGCCAAAGGGGGCTTGCTAGGAACAGAGACGTCGGGCACGTGGAGGGCGGTGGAGGGGCCAGGAACCAGGGCTCGGGTCCAGGGGGCCAGACGGACAAGACAGACAGGAACACAGGGCTGTGCTTGTCACGGGATCTGGAACAGTCCGGTCAGAATGAACCACACTTTGTGTTTAACCGTCTAATGGGGGACGCGCAGCCCGGGTCCCGCCCAGAGGGCGACTCTGCAGACAGTGAGGCCAGTGAGCCCCCTGCGTTCACGCACTCGGAACTTTCTGGTGAAAGTTTGTTGATAAAAACACTCTAATAAATACAGTGCTAAATTCAGAACTGATGCCTTTCAGTTGTTCCTTTGAAATGGAGGTAAAACCCGTAAGTGTGGAAAGGGAGCCCAAAGATGGCAGGAGCAAGTTGCACTTTGTCAAAAGTCATGGAATATTTTTATATTTTTTATGAGAAACAACAAACTCACATTTCTAAGGAGCGTTGTCTTGATTATTGGATTTTATCTTTTCAAACAGTACAAAGTTCATAAAGTTTTTTACCTTTATACCCGGCCTGACGAGCGCCTGTCCGAGTCTCTGCCGCCCCGTAGCCGCGAGCCACAGAGCGAGGGTCTGAGGTGCCCGGAAACGCAGGTCTCCCGGCAACAAGGTTCCCCCCAGTACCCTGATCTGGGCGTTTGGTTGCCCCGCGTAAATCCTGATTTTATTAGAGCCACCTCGGCTGGGGTCCAGGGACTACACCACAGTGAGGCCTCCCTTAAAGATCATGTGCGCGGCGTATTAATGGTGCATTCTGCCCGTCTGCATGAGTAGACTTTCCATGAGGCCAATAACTTGTTTACATCCAAATGGGGGACTTCACACTAGCCACAATGTACGATTGTTCCCTTATTACGCCTGATAACCCGGGGGTGGGGGCTGCGTCCGCATCAGGCCACGTGTCCGGCCCGGAGAGCACATGATAGGGTGCATTTGACTGACGCAGGTAAGACGGACCACGGCCCCTCGAAGCTTTCAGGGTGAGGGCGCTTCTCCCGTGAAGTGCCCCCCTCCCATCTGCCTCCAGCTGGGTCCTCTGAAGAGAGCCCGGGGAGGTGCCTTAAATACCGCGTTCTTTCCCGAAGCTGTATCGCTCATTTTCTGGGAATAGTCCAGATCGGCTCTGAACGGTATTCCAGGGCCTGAAAAACGCTGTCGGGAGTCGGAAGGGACCTATGGTTCGCTGTATACGGCACACAGGTCCGTTAAGTAGCTTTCCAGCTCCTTCGTCACTTGCGTGACGAGGGGCTCACTACCGACTCCCATGGCTGCCCCCAGGTCTGGTCCCGTAGCTCTTCTCCCATCTGGTCCTCCTTCTGCTCTCTGAAGTGAGAACAGTCTCTGATCCTTCTGCCGCACGGTGTCCCTAAAGACGTCCTCCACGGACACATCCCTCCACTGCCCCCCCCCGCCAGACACCAGCTGCCCAGTCGTGGCCTCTGCACAGTCTCTGCCACATGTGGGCCCCGGGGCTGCGGGTCCAGCTTTCCACCGCGTCGCCTCATTGCCCTGAACCCTGAGTGTGGTGGGTTCACCTCCGGACTCTGGGCTTTGAGCTATGTTTTCATGAAGGAATTTCTTTAAGAATTTGTTAGCTGGGACTAGAAAGCTTTTTTTAAAGTCGTTACCGGGCGGCGAAGGGCCCCTATTTCTAGTTTTGTCTCAACAGAAATTTCATCCACTGTCCAGTGCAGAGAAGAGGTCAAAGTACACGTGGGGAAAAGAGCCCTTTCCCTGGGAAGTGTTTGCACACCGTCCGTTACCACAACACCACGTACCTTCAGCTGAGAGCCCACGTTCCCAAATTTGTCCCTGACATTTTCCCTCCGAGCTCACTTCTTAAATCTCAACTTGATTGGAAAGTGCAGTGGGCCGAAAGCACACAGTTTTTCAGAGAAGAGCTGCGTTGATTGAAATAAGCCGCCCGTCATCCGCGTATGTTCCTCTCTCCTGTGAGTCACCGTAAAACGTCCTGCCTCCCGAAACGATATTCTCTAAAGTTGCACTTCGCTGTTGTGATAGTAAGTTTCATCGTGGTGCTCTGTGCTGCAGCCATAATCATTCTAAACTTTGAAACGACTGCAACGGGTGATTTGAAGACTAGCGTTACAGGCGGGGTCTTGCAGAAGATTAGGAAGGGGTCCTGATTCACTCGCCTCACATGGAAACCGCCTCCCCACCTCCCAGCAGCTGCGACACTTTCTGAATGAGATACAAGCAAGCAATGGCCGAACACAATTGTCTTTTCTCTTTAACAAGGAGAGTCATTTTAGAAGAAAAAAGTTAAGTCTCTGTTAAAAACAACATCTGAAGATTCAATTGGACTTTTTTTCGTAAGGTTCAGACACAGCCACGAACATAGAAATGTGTTGAAGTCATGAGGCCATCTTTTTTTTTTTTTTTTAATGCAGAAGAAACTGTAATGTTCAAATACGCTTTATGGATCATGGATCTTTCCAGAATGTTCGCTGGCATTTAGTTGATTTCCAATTTTATAGTAATCTACAATGTCTTTTTGTAAAACAGCCACTTTCTTTAATGTTTGGTTTTGTACACTATGAGGTTTCAGATCTTTCTTAAATATATGAAAAAAAAGGAATGAGTATCCATGGTTGATTAGTAGAATCTTGTGCCTTTGTCCTTAACAATGTTTTAACTGCCCAAATTTTGGGGTTTTCATGAAGAAAAACAAAACCAAGAGAGTAACTTGTGTTCTCATAAGGTTTGGAGAGCACAGCGTGTGCACACGGGAGCAGCCGAGCAAATGACCGGGGGCAGCATGGGTCTATCCACGTGAAGGCAGTGGCAGTGGCTTGCTGTCAGGGACGGGCGTCCATGGCACATCAGCTTGGCCCTCCTGAGACCTGGGACGGTTTACGGTTCGGGCAGGGCGGACAGCAAAGCCGTGACCTCTTTCATTCAGAAGGCTCTTCCCTTCCAGCCTGGACTTTCTCCAAGGGCTTTGATCTTGGTAACCTTGAGAGCCGTCAACTTTTAACCTGAGTAAGAAGGTAAGTGGTGGCAGGAGCTCTGTCAGGGGACGTCCAGTGGTGAGCGGCCCCACCCTGTGACTTCGGTGACAAGGGGGCCGCGCTTCCTGTGCTCAGATCAAGCAGAACAGCTAAGCTGCGATGTGTTCTCAGTGGTTTGTACTGAGGGGGTGGGGGGCAAACTATGGAACATTCTCGTGTGGTTGCAGATCTATCACACGGTCCAGGCGGCGAATGTCAGGCAGGGGACCTTCCCCACCAGACTGACAGACCACACAGTGCTTGCTTGTCTGTCCCAGGGTAAGCGGAGGCTAGAGAAGCAAACTTTGAGACTGAATTCAGTCACTCCTCTAAATCACTGTGACTCAGAAAACATGTAGGGACAGATCTTGCTCTGGAAACAAAAACTGATTTTTCTCATCTGTGGGTTGATAGCTACAAACCCCGCAGGTTGCAGAGCTCATCCTGAATCTGGAGCCCCTTCGGGCAGGAGGGAAGACCAGTTCTTTGTGTTTTGCTGCCGTATTTGGGTCTGGGAGAATCAGGCGATGGTCCTGAGTGACCACAGGAAACCGCCCTGATCGTTTGCGTCGGGTCCCTCTGGCACCGGTGCTAACAACTGCCTGATTCTCTGTCTCCCTCACTAGACCGAGTCCTTGAGAGATGGAGCCCCTACGGCAGCTCACAGGAAAAGAGCCTCACTGAAAGCCATGTGCGCAGGGCACGGGGAGGGAGTCCGAGGAGGGGGAGCCCTGCCTTTAGGAAAGCTTCAGTCGGTAAGGAGCAGAGCTGACGCCCCCAAGAAAAAGAAATTTGCAAAACAGATAACTGAACAAGAAGACATCTGTTCAAGTGGAGACGTGAAGGTGTTGGGACGAGGGTCCAAGTGCCTCGTGAATATTAGGATTGCCTGGGATGAAGGAGCAAGGCCTTAACCAAAGATGGAGGGAAGATTCACCTTCGGAATCTATAAACCAAAGCCGGCGACGCCCTCCCCCCTCAGGGCGGCAGGGACTCGACGAGGCACACTACCTGCACAGGTGCCGCCCCAGCCGTGGTCACTCCGTCCTCTCGGGAGCACGGTCTGCGGGCTGTCAGCTGGCTCTGTGTCACGGACGCCATCTGTGCACGTGCCGGTGTGGTAGCAGGTGCACGTGGTGTGGAGAACGTGCGCACACGGTGTCTCCAGTGTGGGTATTTCGGCAAACACTTCAAAGTAACAAAGACTTTATCCCTCTCCAGTCAGTCTCCCTGTGTTTTCAGTAAGCTGCATTTGCTTGTGTTCTAGAAGTTGCATCAATGGTTTCATCCACTATACTCTTGGGGTCACCTGTACGTGATCCTCATTTAATTTTTTAAAAATTTTTATTTCTTTCATTTTGGAGAGAGAGTGAGCAAGGGAGGGGGGCAGAGGAAAAGAGAGCGAGAATCCCAAGCAGGCTCCACACTGTCAGCACGGAGCCCGACACGGGGCTCAACCCCATGACCCTAGGATCATGCCCCGAGCCAACTGACTGAGCCCCCCAGGTGCCCCTGTGCTCCTCACTTAAATTACATGACCTGTACCGTGAGAGGTCTGCCAGGTGCAGATTGGGTGATGAGTGGTGGACGTAAGCTGGGCGGAAATCTCTGTTCACAGATGATGAAATCAAGGTTGAGGGACTTAACCTGGTCACTCAGTTGACCGGTGCCAAGCTAGGAGCCCAGAGTTTTTTCTATGACATAAACCCCCCAAAATAAAGTCATTAGAAACATGGTTAATGATCCCTTGATATTTTGTGGAGTTTAGCAGTCTGTAGGATGCCTCATGGCACAATTACATATTAGCGTGTTAATCTTTGTTTAGTTCTTAGTCAAGGTAGATGCACAGTTTTCTAGTTTCCTATGTGCTATTTACATATATGGGCACTGCTGCATGATGTATGTGTGTCGTATTCATTCTGAGGGCCTCAGGATGCCCAGGGATTGAAAAGCAACATCCATGACCCACAGTGGTTTTTTTGCAATGATCTGAACTGAAGATGAATCTTTCAGAAAATGGACATGATTTCCAGAATATACATTTTATTTTTTAAATCTCCATGGGGCACCCGGGTGGCTCAGTCGGTTGAGTATCCGACTCTGGCTCAGGTTATGATCTTGTTGTTCGTGAGTTCAAGCCCCACATCAGACACTGTGCTGACAGCTCAGAGCCTGGAGCCTGCTTCCGATTCTGTGTCTCCCTCTCTCTCTGCCCCTCCCCTGCTCATTCTCTCTCTCTCTCTCTCTCTCTCTCTCTCTCTCTCTCTCAAAAATAAATAAACATTAAAATTTTTTTAATCTCCTAATGTAGAGTTTTCACTAATGCAGACTGACTTTCCCTTGATTGATCTGCCATCCACGTGTGGATTCACTTATTTATGCAGCAGACACTGCTGAGCTTGGCCCTGAACCATCTGCAGGTGGAGGTGCCTTGCCTCCCAAGAGCCCAGAGTAGTTAGATCATCACAAAGGACAAATGACTACCTGCAAGAAAACCAGTTTTACATCTACAACAGACAAGGGATTAGTACCTCTACCATACAAATCTAAAAGAAAAGGTCACCCAGTCAGAAAATGGGCAAATGGCATGAACAGGCACTCTGCAGAAGGAGTACAGGGCAATCTACCCACTAGGTGACATGCCATCTTAACCTAACAGATGGGCCAGAACTGAAGACTGAGGACAATGAGGGAAAGAGGCACTGTTTTGGATGAGTGAAAATCAATACAATATGTCAAAATGGCAGTTTTAACAACACGGTGAATGTTTATAGTCTGTGATACAAGAGTCCCGTTTTAGGACCCATTCCTCTGGAAATGCCAGTGAGAGAGAGTCAGACACATGTGTGGGGATGTTGGTGACAAGAACTTGAAAATAACCTGATGTTTGCCAGTGGACCCATGGTTCAGTAACACTATGGGATACTGTGTGTCACCCTTAACATAGTGATGCAGGTATTTATAAGCTGACCTGGGAAGATACCCATGGTTTCCTGTTAAGTGGGGGAAAAAAAGAGTTTCGAATAAAATATTTACAGTGATACACACGAAACTTGTAGCAGAGGCTCCCTGTGGGTAGTGGAGTCCAGCGAGGGACTGATTACCAAACAAGGGAGTGATTTTACATTACTTACATAATTGCCCAATGTGCCTGGAATATAGGTGGTTTTTACTTTATTTGTTTTAAATATTGTTTAAATGATTTAAATAATAATTTAGCAGTTTAGCAGAAACTAAATCGTTTAGCACAGTTTAGCAGAAAGGCTCTACTCGAGGTGGAAGAGAGGAAGGGAAGGGGTGAGGAATCCTAAGTGTTGATGTCCGCCCACGTGGCCCTGTTTCACCCACCAGTCATCCAACCCTTAACAACTGTTGAAGTCGGCAGCGTGACCTGACTTTATAGTGTGCAAACTGAGGGCAAGAAAGATTGGGAAATGCAGCAGCAGAGCCGGGGCGTCCCTCGGGGTCCCAGATCCAGTGCACCTATCTGGGTAGGTGTTGGGGGCAGCAGCTGGGGAAAACAAAAGCAAGAGTTCGGGGCCATTAACAGCTGAGAATCGTTACTCGATACAGAAAGGCTGCAAAAAAGTGACAGAACCAACAAGTCACAACAAAATCAAAATCCTTTGTTCTACAGACTTCTTCGGATGCCCTAAACTGAAAGGTTGAACAGGGGCTTCTGCAGAACCAGGAAATGCAGACGTGAGCCTTGAAAGGGGAATCTGTGTGAGCCGGGCTTTGTCCAAACTTAACAGCCTGTTAGCATAGTTAGAAAACTTCTCACCGTGGTGAACCTGCTTTCCCGCCATCACATCCAGAAGCCCTGCTTACCTTGAGGCTGCCGGCACCAGCTCTGCCAGCCCCGTGGACCCACGTCCGACTCGGGGTGAAGGCTGTCATGCCAGCAGGGACGGGCCCACGCAGCTGCTCCTGGGTGTGAGGACGCCAGGAGCTCCTGTACCAGAGTGACTCCAGTGAGGCGCCCGAGTTGTTCTGGAAGCTCAGAGCCCGAGTCTCCGGCGGCATTTCAGTGAGTTTCCTGATGTCCCACTAGGAATCCTGTGCTGTGAACACCACTAGGATAGATTCTGTCCTCTGCAGCTCAGAGCCTTGCTCAACACAACACGAGGACCCTGCGGGGAGGGGGACGTTATGTCACAGTCTCCGCCTCAGGGAAGGGATAGAGAAAGCAGCAAGGGACAGGCAGGCACACCAGTGCCTCGGCTAAGACCTCGTCTCCACGACTTCCTGCCACGTTTAGGATTTTCCCTGGGGTTTGGTTTTCTACCCAGAAGTCGCAATTTATAACTACTGTTCTAAAATGTTCTAGTAACCATGTCTGGGCCTCACAGCCTCTGAAACTTCCACTTTCCCAGCTAACGGTGCAAACAGCTCCATCAAAATGCACACTGGACAGGGTGGACGGGGGCTGTGCCCAACCCCCCAGTGGCTTCCTCGGGAGCCAGCCCACCTGGAGAAGAGGGCCATGGACCCAAGGGCACGTGGAGGAACCAGAAAACGTGTCGAGTCCTTCGATTTCCTTAAGGGAAGGTGATCTGATAACCCAAGAGCTGGGGAATAGCACCATCGGGCAGAAGTAGCCGGACCTCGATGGCTCTCTGTCCACGTGGGTAATGGCGTGGACTCGGAGGTCTGACGTGGAGAGAACATTCCAGGTGTTGTGCATGAAGGGAGACAGACTCCCGTCCACCAGGGAGGAGGCGGGAGGGAGCGCCCAGCCAGGCTGCTGGGAGGTTAGGGCTGGGCCTGGGGTGGGGTGAACACACCGGGGGCCAACTCGTGGGCAGACGCTGCTCTGGATCTGCGCCCTCTTTGGAGTTAGAGGTGGCGTTGTGTTTCCTTATGTGATGAGCAAACTTTCTTTCATTAAACCAAAAAAAAGACAGAGACCAGCAGTTTGATGTTGGGGGGGGGGGAAGTGTCCCTGTCCCAGAGGGGACAGGCCCCTCAGTCTGGGCTCTGCAGGTCTGGGTCACAGGAGGAAGAGGCTTAGGTCTTCTGAACCAACAGTGCATGATCATCTCGGAGCCACAGAAAGGACGGTGTCCTTTTTTGTCCAGAGTTGGCTGGACAACCAGATGCTCACAGAATGACATTCGTTGGCCCGTGATCCCGGCGGAGGCCCCAGGAGCAGCGAGGCCGCGTCAGTGGGCAGTGGCCTGTCCAGGTGACCAAGTAAAGACCAGGCAGGAATCCACCGGAACCCTTCTCAGTCCCTGACTGACCACTTGTCTGCAGCCCAGCAGGGAGGCCTTTCCACACCCCGAGCCTGTGGGCATGTCCCCCCACCAGGGTGTCCTGTCCAGTCTCTGCGGGGACGGCTTCGCAAGATTCTCCCAACGGCTTTGTTTCCTGGCTGTGGCAGGATGGCCTCTCGTTTCCTCCCCATGAAGCTCAGACGTGGCCATGGGACTTGAACATGGGTGGAGGTGACGAGGCCTGTACACGATTCCCCTCCAGTGAGCGGCCCCTCGGTGGTAAAAGTGGCCTGGACGGTGGGTGAGGCCACTAGCCCCGATGAGCCTCGGCCCAGAGCAGCACAGACCCCAGTCCTGACGTGGCAGCGAGAGGCCGTGGTGGCTCCGAGTCCCTGTCCTGGAAAACGCTCGTGCACCAATGCTGCCCCACTCCTGAGCACCAGCCGTGCTTTTAGGGGGTGGGGGGCGGGGGAAGGTCTGCCAAGTTGGGTTTGGGGCTGAGCGTCTGTGGGGAGCTCTCAGAGGGTCTGGGGAGGGACAGTCGCAGACTGTCGGGCTGTCGGTGGGACATCGATGCCACTGGGGACCTGAGAACCGAGGCCGGGAGGGGCGGATGGCACGGCCAGGGGCCCAGAGCCCTGCCGGGGTCGGACGCAGCAGGCAGGACAGAGGTGCCTGTCCTGTGTCCGTGGACACAGAGCTCTGACCTCGAGAAGATCCAAATGCCACTAATACCTGGAGAACCTGCACACGAAACGACGATTTTTAAGTTTCCTTAGCGGTTTTCCTGAGCGACCTTCCTGGGACAGCCTGTGGTTTGGTCCCCCCCACACACCCCTTCCCCGAGGGAGGGCTCACGTCTGCTTTGGGCCCAGAGGTGCTGCCTTCTTGCCGCTGGTTCCCAGAGTCTTTCCTGGCATCTGACGGAGCTGGACAAGGTCGGGATCAGCTTGGTCCTGGAGGCAGGCTCTGTGCCACATCCACGCGGAAACTTACAATGCGTGGAGAGCTCTCCAGGGCCGCACGGCCACCCCGGAGGGACCAGCCCAGGCGCCCAGGCCGGAGGGGACACGGGCTGCTGGGAGAGGCAGGTGGACATCCGTGCCCGGCGTCAGGGCCGGCCCTGGGACAGAGTCTGCCCTCGCTCGGCCTTCAGCGCCTGCGGGGAGACCAGTCACCGAGTCGTGTAGGTGACAGGTGTTCTGTGGGGAAGGCTCCAGGCGCCCTCCAGATTCCGCTGGCTGGATTTTCTCTTTTGTCCCCGGAGCTTCCGTGTTTAAGCAAACACACAACGGGAAGGAATGCCCACTTTACAGACACGTGATCTCGTGTTCACGCCGCGAAGCCACACTGCTTACGCGGTGACTCTCCCGCCTCCCGTCCTCGGGGCTAAACCGAGGCCGCGCAGGTGCCCGGGCGGTGGGGCCGGGAGACGGACGGCTGGTCGGAATCCGGGGCCGGGGCGGGGTGGGGGGCTGTCTCCGGTGGGTTTCCCGGTGTTTCTGGCCAGGAGCAGAGCGTGGTGCGTGGGGGTGCAGGTGTCTGTCATTTGTGGTCACCTTGGACACCTCACGCCTGCTGCTGGGGTCGCCAGTTTCCCAGAAGCTAAAGGGGGGTGTGAGCCTCTTGGCCTGTGAGAAGGGGTGGGCACGTCATGGACGTGGAGCGTTTCGGGACAGACTGTGTCCCCTCGGAAGGGAATTGAAGTCCTTCCCCGCCCCCCCCGGAACCAGACCCTGTTTGGAGATAGTGGACACGGGATCACGGTGGAGTCCAGTGGGACGTGGGGTGGAGGGGGGGGGCGGGGGGCACAGGCAGGGGACGCAGCGTGGGGGCTGCGGCCTGGGCGTGCTGTCAGGCAGGGGGACCTGCTGGCTGGAGGCCTGTGGCCTGGGGGGCCTGTCGGGCTGCGGGGGGCTGCGGGCTGGGGACCTGCCACCTGGGGGCCTGTGGCCTGGGGGCCTGTCAGGCTGAGGGAGGCTGCGGGCTGGAGGGGCTGTCAGGCTGGGGGACCTGCCGGCTGGGGGCCTGTGGCCTGGGGGGCCTGTCAGGCTTGGGGGGGGGGGGGCCTGTGGCCTGGGGGACCTGCCGGCTGGGGGCCTGTGGTCTGGGGGTGGCCTGTCGGGCTTGGGGGGGGCCTGGGGGACCTGCCACCTGGGGGCCTGTGGTCTGGGGGGGACCTGTCGGGCTTGGGGGTGGGGGCTGTGGGCTGGGGGGGGCTGTCAGGCTGGGGGACCTGCCGACTGGGGACCTGTGGCCTGGGGGGGGTCTGTCAGGCTGGGGGAGGCTGTCAGGCTGGGGGACCTGCTGGCTGGGGGCTTGTGGCCTGGGGGGCCTGTCAGGCTTGGGGGGAGGCCTGTGGCCTGGGGGACCTGCCGGCTGGGGGCCTGTGGTCTGGGGGGGCATGTCGGGCTTGGGGGTGGGGGCTGTGGGCTGGGGGGGGCTGTCAGGCTGGGGGACCTGCCACCTGGGGGCCTGTGGCCTGGGGGGGCCTGTCAGGCTTGGGGGGAGGCCTGTGGCCTGGGGGACCTGCCGGCTGGGGGCCTGTGGTCTGGGGGGGGCTGTCGGGCTTGGGGGGGGCCTGGGGCCTGGGGGACCTGCCACCTGGGGGCCTGTGGCCTGGGGGGGGCCTGTCGGGCTTGGGGGTGGGGGCTGTGGGCTGGGGGGGGCTGTCAGGCTGGGGGCCTGCCGACTGGGGACCTGTGGCCTGGGGGGGCCTGTCAGGCTGGGGGAGGCTGTCAGGCTGGGGGAGGCTGTCAGGCTGGGGGACCTGCCGGCTGGGGGCTTGTGGCCTGGGGGGCCTGTCAGGCTTGGTGGGAGGCCTGTGGCCTGGGGGACCTGCCGGCTGGGGGCCTGTGGTCTGGGGGGGCATGTCGGGCTTGGGGGGGGCTGTGGGCTGGGGGGGCTGTCAGGCTGGGGGACCTGCCAGCTGGGGGCCTGTGGCCTGGGGGGCCTGTCGGGCTTGGGGGGGTGCTGTGGGCTGGGGGGGCTGTCAGGCTGCGGGGGGGCTGCAGGCTGGGGGGCCTGTCGGGCTTGGGGGGGTGCTGCGGGCTGGGGTGCCTGCCGGCTGGGGGGCTGGTCCCACTCCCTCTGCTTACAGCCATTCCCGCCGCAGCCCATCCCGTCCAGGGCCTGGCACGGGGCTGCGTGGCACAGGGAGGGCTCCCGGGGCCTGGAACCTCCAGGACACTGACTCTATCCAGGAAAATGCAAGTGTTTTTCCTGGGTTGGCACTTGGGAACACCTACTTGTGGGGCTGATTTATGAGTGCGTCAACACAAACACGGCTCCTGAGCCCGACGCCCGAGAAGGCCCCAGTCAGTCTCCCCGCCCTTCGTTCCCGCGGGCAGCCCAGGCGCCCTGGCTCCCGTCGCTGACCCGCCGGCCTCCCTGTCTGGCCCTCCCCGCAGCTCAGGGCCCGACATGTCAGTGCCAGGCACCCGCCACCGTCCCGCCCTGCCCGTGGGACTCCCTTGTCCCCGGCTCTGTTACCACCTAGTTATTACGGCAGTGGGTGTGGGCTTTGATCCCAGGAGGCTCTGGGGGCGTCGGTGGCTAACCCCACAGAGACGCACAGGCGGGGGGCCCAGCCGACCGTGAGCACGGGGCCAGGACGAGGGTGGGCATCGCGGATCAGCCTCCTCGGCACGGAGCGGGGGCCCCGGAGGGAGAGGCCACCCCAGGTCCCACCTCCAGCCAGCCTTTCCTGCCAGATTTCTGCGAAACACCTGCGAGGCGTCAGACGGAGTCTGCTTCCCCTCGGGTCACGGGGTCATCGTTCGCCGTCCTAGGACAAGGGGGCGCTGGGCCCAGACCCCCACCCTGTTGCCACGGGAGGGAGGGGAAGGAGGCTTGTCTGTTCACGCTCTTGTGGGGTCTTTTGAGGAACAGAATTTCTTGATTTCAGTGAAGCCTCGTTTCTCCAACTTTGTGGTTGAACCGTCTGTGTCTAATTCAAGAGATCTCTGCTTGCTCCAAGGTCACGGAGATATTCCGCCGTGGTTTTTTCTGGCCGTGTTATTCTTTTTTGTTTTTTTCCTGACGTGAGGTCTGGGGTTGGTCTGGAGTTAACTTTTATGCAGAGTTTCCTCATGGACGCGGGGCCAGCTGACCAGACCTTCTCCCTGCCCAAGTCGCCGCCCTGGGACCCGTGCAGTCGACTCCACTCTGAGCCCTGGGTCTCCGTGTCTGTCCTTCCGCTCGCTCTCCCACATGGCTCTCCTTCAAGACTTGTCTGATCAATCCGGGCCCAGTGGGATTCCACACAAACAAAAAACTGTTCTCAAACAAACAAAAAAAAAACCTGCGGGGGTTCTGAGTATGATGATAGATCTCTCTAGGGAGCATCCGAGTTCTAAATGCCGAGTCTTGTTCACGAACCGTGTATGTCTGTCTGTCTGCCACGTGAACACTCAGCACAGACTCTCTCCCATCCTTCGTCCGGCTGCTTCCTGGACACCCGATCCTTGCTGATGTCATTGTAAATGACGCTGAGAGATTCTCCCTAATTCTCTCGCGTGTAGAAATACACCTAATTTTTGTATGTTGACCTTCGTCCATGACCTTATTAATCCAAATTGTTTATAGAGTATTTTGGACTTTCTGCACGCGCAGCCACACCGTCCGCTGACGGCGACAGCTTTACTCTCTGTCCAATCTCTCCCCCTTCCCTCCCTCCCTCCCTTCCTTCTTCAGGGACAAAGTTAAATAGAAGCGGTGACAGTTGGCATCCCTGCCTCGTTTTCATCAGCAATGGCCAGAGGTGCTTTGACCACGAGAGTACTTCCCGGGTGCACACAGCCCAGCTCCCCAGCACGGAGCCCACATTGATCCTACAAATACCACAGTGGTGTCTTCACGGCGTTGGCCTCGGGCTCCCCGCGGGAAGGAAAGGACAGACACCATGACCCCGGCAGAAATGGGGAGACGACGGAACCGGGACCAGAACTGACACCCTCTGTGCAGCCCCCTGGGCCAGGCTGTCCTGAGACCCCACGTGGGCGGGACGGGGCTGGCATTATGCTTGGCTTTGGGCCTAAAAGTTCAGTTTTATGACCAGAACTTCCGAGTTGAAACGGTCCTGTTTTGTGACACTTGAGATTCTCCTGTGGCCCCAGGAGGATTGGGACCCCCCGTCGCAGGCTGGAGCCCTCAGGTCGGGGCCGGGCGTTCACGGTGATTTTCTCAGATCCGCTGAGGGCTTCTGGGTGATCCTGGGCTGGGCACGGAGGAAACTCATTCCTGCTGGAATAGCGCGCACTCTTCAACAGTTGGCTTACGAGATTTGATAAACATCAGACATCGCATAGTTGGTGTCGTTCCCAAGCATCTCCAGCAGCCCCGTTCGTGATGACGGCTGCTGCTGACCTGAGGGAAGCTGGGCCTGTGCGCGTGACTTCTGTCCCTTTCTGGAAAACTGAGAGAGGGTCAAGCATTCGCCTTGCCAACGCCGGCTCCACCTTCCCTGTCCCCATAACTCTGCCAGGACCGCGTGCCGCCTGCCCTCCCCTCCCAGGGCCACCTGCCACGCTGACCTCCGCGCCCCTGCTGGCCCTGCTCTCCCCAGCACGCACCCCTGCCTGGAGTGCTGCCTCCGGCACCAACAGGTCCTCCTCCTTCTCCAGAGCCCCCGCCACATCACATCAGCCACCACCTTGCTGAAGCAGCCCCTCGAACCACCTCGTTCGGCCTCTCGCATCACAGGGCTTGTATTCGTCTGTTGTGTAGATCGTCGGGCGTCACACTCCTTGAGGTCAGGGACCCACCCATTGGTTGGGACTCTGTGTCCAGCGCAGGGCATAAGGCAGGTGCCCGAGACGTACGGGTCGATGAGCAGACCAGCAGTCGTGGGGATGTCCGGGCCCCGGCGGTTCCCAGTCCTGCCCTGGGCAGGGACACAGGAGGTGGCAGGTGTCCTGGGGGAAGGCAGAGCCGAGCCCCAAGACCCCGGGAAGGTCAGCAGACCGCGGCTCTGCTGGGGGAGGAAGCCCCGCTGTCTTGTCATAGCTGTGGCTTCGGCTCCTTATCACAGGTCGTCGTGTCTCATTCACCTTTGTAACCTCAGCACTGACTTCAGGGCCTGCCACGGAGACCACACTCCAGAAATCTTCCCCGAGGGAGTAAATGATGGACTGAACGATCAGTTGGTGTTTCCCAGGCGGTACCGGTCTTTCGGGCCGCCCGCCCGTAAGCAGACGTAGAAGCAGACGAGAGTCCACGGGGGGTCGACGTGGCCCCTGTGGCAGGTCCCCGGCAGCTCTGCAGTCTGGCCTGAGCTCTGAATGCACGAGCGGGGACAGGCATGGTCGGGACAGGGCTGCGGAATGTGGGCGGTCTGTGTGCAGGACACAGGAGGAGAAGGGGTGATGCCCGGGGGGCTCCTGCCTGGGCGGGCCGGTTAGACTTGCCGCAGAGGGCAGCACCAGACACGGCCCCCTGGCTTTGCCCCGAAGGGCCGGGTGGCTGGGCGGCCAGTGGCCGGGGGACGTCTGCCTCTTCAGACGCCACAGCCCCTCTGTCTGCCCTCCGCTCCTGGGAGAGCCGCCCCCCATCAGCCTTTCACCCAGACTTGGACAGAGGCTTCCTTTGTGGAGTCTCAGTGCCAAACGTGTTTGGTTTGAAGGCAGTCTCCGCTCACCTCCAGAGAGCCCGGCCACTTCCTGGAGCCTCCTTGACCCTCCATTTTTTCCCCTTTGAGTGGAGATGTGGATTCCTAAGCCTTGCAGACACTCTGCAGTGTGGACACCGGGCCGACGGCCCAATCCTGGGAGGCTGTTCATCCCTTTACTGCTGGTGTCATTACTGTGCCTGACAAGTGTGTCCCGAGTGACGGCAGCATGAATATATCTGTTCTCCGAGGTTCCGAGGCTCAGAATCCCGACAGGTAAGGAGTGCGAACAGCGACCTTCCCAGTACGACGGGAACACACCCTCAGGCCTCCAGAGGGTGGGTGGCTCTCCCCTCCCCTCCGCCCCAGCAGCCGTAGGTGTGGACTGTGGCCTGGCTTGTCCTCAGGGTCCCAGGCCTGGGGCCACTTGTGACCTGGACAGTGAGTCAGTGGGCGAGGCCGGTGCCCCTCCTGCCCTGTGTCCCACCGAGTGCCCTGAATGGGCCTGGTTTGTCCTGACTCCTGCCCGGCCCCCACCCACTGCCTGGGGCTCGTCTCCACAGCTGGCTGCCAGGGTCAGACCGTCACCCCTTGCCTACAACTCTCAACACTGAAATGAACAGGAGTCAGTTCTCGGGTCCTGCACCGAAACTCCTGCTCTCCGAGTCACTACCGAAGGTCACCTGCGCCCCACCTGAACCTCCGTTCCGGCAGCAGAGGCACCTGCTTGTCCGGGACGGGCATGGCCCAGTCCTGGGGCACACGGTGCGGTGCTCCCGCCGGACAGGACACATCTTCCTGGTTTCCGGGCCACCTCCTTGGGGGCCTCTGAGGCTGGGGACAAGCTGTGGATGCAGGAGCCCCTCGGCCTCGTTCCAGTCCTGCCCTGTGGAGCAGCGTCTGAGGAAAGAAGCAGGACTCCCCACTCACCTCTTGCTAGATGAGCATCTGCAGTGTGGGCTCATCGGCAGGGGGTGGGGCTCAAGGGAGAGGGGGGTGGGGTCCCGGGGAGGCAGGGAGTGGGGTCCTGGGGAGGGATTCTGGGGGTGGGGGGGAGGTGTTCTGGAGATGTGGGGATGGGGCTCAAGGGAGAGGGGGGTGGGGTCCTGGGGAGGCAGGGGGTGGGGTCCCGGGGAGGGATTCTGGGGGTGAGGGGGAGGTGTTCTGGAGATGTGGGGGATGGGGCTCCAGGGAGATGGGGATGGAGTCCCAGGGAGGCAGGGGGATGGGGTCCGGGGAAGGATTCCGGGGGTGGGGGGGAGGTGTTCTGGAGATGTGGGGGATGGGGCTCAAGGGAGAGGGGGGTGGGGTCCCGGGGAGGCAGGGGGTGGGGTCCTGGGGAGGGATTCTGGGGGTGGGGGGGAGGTGTTCTGGAGATGTGGGGGATGGGGCTCCAGGGAGATGGGGATGGAGTCCCAGGGAGGCAGGGGGATGGGGTCCCGGGGAGGCAGGGGGTGGGGTCTCCATGCTGATGTTTTCTTAAGAGACCGTTTACCCCTAGAGTCTGGCCAAGGCTCAGGCACCAGCTGAAATCCACACTCGCCGGATCGGGTGGACTTGGAAATGGGGCCACGCGGCCTGTCCGCAGATTCACCTGTTTGTGGCTCAGGCTTTCGGCTGAAATTTTATGTCTTAGAGCAAGTTACTTGTTGTAGAAACCTCTCTCTGTTGAGTTAATGGAGACTGGAAGTAATTGAATTAAGACACTTTTATTGAGACTCGAACGGTGACACCGATTAACCTGATTGTCTTGTCTTCCCTGCTTTTAAGTCACTGAAAGCTTCTCTTTTAATTAATTAACCTTCTGGGCTTTTTCAAAGCTCTAAGCCAGGATTTATGAGGCTTTGCTCATAAACAAAAACCGCCTGAGTCCCCGCGGGGTAGATGCCAGATGGTGTCTGAGCGGGTCCAGTCCGTCAGAGGGTGAAGGCCCGGGGTTTGTGCACATGAGTATTACCCACAGTAGGCATGTGTCCTCTTTCCTCACGGTCAGGACACCACTGTGACCAGTTTATGGAGGTACCAAGTGACAAAGAGCAATGAGCTTAGGAAAGGCCCCCAGGGGACTCCTCTCAATGACTGTGACAGGTCCCTCGTCTGGCTCCCAGTCTCATAAGCCCAGAAATGTGCTGTCGGCACAGCCAGAACGGCTCTGTTTCTTGGAGCAGACTCATATTAACCAAACTCACAGAGGCTGATGTATAGACCAGAGTTAAATCCTTAACTACGGAGGGGTGTGCTGAGTTCTCTCCCTGTAGCTAGGCCACGTGGGAAGGTAAGTGATCATGGTAAGGCGGTCTTTAAGTTTGGAAGCAGAGTCAATGGCCGTGCCCTTGAAGGTTTCATGGCATCACGCTAGGTCGGAAGGAGGGGAAAGCTTGGATTATGAGTACTGCTTGGCGGCTCCCCAAGAAGGTAGGGCCACTTGATTTATTTTTCATCTGAGCACTTAGCCCACAGTGGGTGCTCAAGAAACTCTTGTTGAATCAACAAATATGTCCCAAGAGGGCGATGCAGATCTGAACCGCTGGCCTGGCAGTGATTAGGGAGGGCCGTATAGACAAAGTGGGTGAAGGGCGTGTAGACAGAGAGGGAGGGCAGTAAGGAAGAGATCTCGAGCGGTCATGAAAATTAGTCCTGGACAGCTTGGAACGAGACGTGTGGGTCGGCCGGGCCATTCAGCATCCGTACGTGTGGCCCCCAAAGATGGTACAATCACGAGAAGCTGGTGGTTGGGGTACAGAGGGCTGGTTGCCCCCAACCCAGATGGCTTGAAAGGAGGCGGTGTGGCCGAGGTGGGCAGGGTCGGCCCAGCACCGGGTGACAGTATAACCCGCACGCCACTGACGCTCAACCGTGTGGTGCTCAGAGCCCAGAAGCCGGACTCCCCGGCTGCCGGCCGGCACCGCTGGGCCCGTTCGCCAGGGGTCCGGCTCTACCACATCCAGTAGAGGCGAGGGCCTCCTGTCTTCCTGCAGATGACGGTTTCAGAGGCGAATGTGTCCTTCCTGACCCTTAGAAGGTTTTCCTCAGCAAGCAGCTGGGTGCTCTGAGATTGAGCCTCAGTTTTCCGAGCCCTTGAAAGCAGAGGCAAAGAGGCGTATCCTAAGAATCGTTAAAATTGTCTTTACCCGGGGCGCCTCGGAGGCTCAGGCGGGTAAGCGTCCGACTTCGGCTCAGGTCTCGATCTCGCGGTCTGTGAGTTCGAGCCCCGCGTGGGGCTCTGTGCGGACAGCTCGGAGCCTGGAGCTGCTTCCGATTCTGCGTCTCCCTCTCTCACTGCCCCTCCCCTGCTTGCTCGCTCTCTCTCTAAAATAAATAAAAAACATCTTTAAAATTTGTTAAGAAAAGGTTAAACAAAAGGTCTGTATCTGGCTCCGAAGGGTGAGGCCGGCTGACCGATTCCTGGCTGTGGTCAGCGTCACACCAGCGTGTGAGTCTCGAGCGCCTCTTCCTTGCCCTGGGGACAAGCGCGGGTGACATGAACGAGGCCGAGCCCGGAGGCCTGGACGGTCGGTGGCTTCTGTTCACTGTCAAAAGGCTCTCCGTCTCCACGGGAGGATTTTACACTGAAAAGGTCGGAGGCTCGAGGGTCGCCGGAAGAAGGGGTAAATTGGGAGAAGCGAGTCCCGGTTGAAGGTGAGGCTGTCAGCACCGATAAGCGCCTTCTCTGCAAGTGTCCTGCTCAGGGTCACACGCTCCAGGTGGGACCTGAAGCCACCCCGGGAGCTGCTGAAGCTCCACGCCAGGCCCCACAGCCACCTCACGGGTGGCCCGATGGCTTCTGGGCCCGTCGAGACCACCTGAATCCCCCTGGCGGTGTTGTCCGAGGGCCTAGCGATGACGGGGTTATAGCCACATACACACAGCTGACGCTCGGTGCTCTGACACACAGCTGATGTTCGTGTTGCCAGCGGCCCGTGCAGAAGTGCCCCTCTTCTCCCCGAGGACAAGGCGTGCGGGCTGCTGAGCACCGTTGCATTTGGTGAGCACTCATTCTTCAGCATCTGCTGAAGGGACTGTCGCCTTCAGGAAAGATGCTTCTGGATTCCTGCACTCTGGCCCGGGGCCTCGTGCTACAGCAGCCCCTCCAAGCCCTGCCTTCCCATCAGTGAAAGTTCTTCCGTAAATCCCTCTAGCTCAGTGGGTTTGAGTCTGTTTATCCTAAGAGACAGAGAGAGAGAGAATCACACTTTCAGCACAGAGCCTGATGCGGGGCTTGAACTCAGGAACTGTGAGATCATGACCTGAGCCGAGATCAAGAGTCTGATGCCCAAATGACTGAGCCACCCAGGTGCCCCCAGCTCAGTGGTCTCTAGCTGGGGGCACTTTTGTCCCCCGAGGGGGTGTTTGGCAATGTCTAGACAGTTTTGGTTGTTTTACTGGCCTCTGGTCAGTAGAAGCCAAAGATGAGACGGGTGTCCTGCAACATACAGAAGCCCCAGACGAGGGGTATCTGCCCCAGATGGGGGGTATCTGCCCCAGACGGGGGTATCTGCCCCGAGATGATGGTTATCTGCCCCAGATGAGGGGTATCTGCCCCAGATGACAGTTATCTGTCCCAGACGAGGGTTAACTGCCCCCAGACGAGGGTTATCTGCCCCAGATGATGGTTATCTGCCCCCAGACGAGGGGTATCTGCCCCAGACGAGGGGTATCTGCCCCAGATGAGGGGTATCTGCCCCAGACGAGGGGTATCTGCCCTGAGACGATGGTTATCTGCCCCCAGATGAGGGGTATCTGCCCCAGACGAGGGGTATCTGCCCCCAGATGAGGGCTTTCTGCCCCCAGATGAGAGGTATCTGCCCCCAGACGAGAGGTATCTGCCCCCAGATGAGGGATATCTGCCCCCGACGAGGGGTATCTGCCCCAGACGAGGGGTATCTGCCCCCAGACGAGGGATATCTGCCCCGAGACGAGGGATATCTGCCCCAGACGAGGGATATCTGCCCCAGATGAGGGGTATCTGCCCCAGACGAGGGGTATCTGCCCCAGACGCGGGTTATCTGCCCCAGACAAGGGGTATCTGCCCCAGATGAGGGGTATCTGCCCCCAAACGAGGGGTATCTGCCCCAGATGAGGGTTATCGACCCCCAGATGAGGGGTATCTGCCCCCAGGCCAGGGGTATCTGGACCCAGACAAGGATTCGAGAATACTGAGCTTTGCTAATCAATGATTTTTGCCATTCACAGATCAGTCAGGTGAGTCTGGGGTCACTCGAATGCATGGTTTCTGTTCGTGTGGTGTGCACGGGGACTCTGCCGTTAGACGTCCCTGACTTGGCTGCAGGGACCCGACGAGAGTGGGTCACCCACAGCAGCCGCGTCCCGGGAGGGAGCACAGGTTCTCCCTCATGTCTTTCCCTTGTCGGGACTTCCAGAATTAAAGCAGGAATGGGAGGAACGTGAGGACGGCACACTTATCTCCGTCAGCGGGTGGCAGACTTTTGTCCCTAAGGCTTGGCGGAAGGGATGGTTTGCTGGGAGCCACCCATTCTTTCCCCGTGTCCTCTGTGTCTGAGGACGGGCAGCTGCGACGTGGCCCCCTCCCTCCCTCGCTCCCTCCACCTTCGCCAAGCACCTGCTCCGGGCCACCGGCTCTGTCCCACACGCCGGCGGGGGAACTGGCGCCCTCGGAAACCGCGCGCCCGCCGGGAGCCGGGTCACAGAGCGTCACGGGCAGTTTACCTTTACAGTCACTTTATTTTGCCCTAACATCAGCTAAGAGATCCTGCGGTTGAGGGATCGTGCCTTAGCTCCCTGCACGGGGCCTCTGCGGCTCCCCGCGCTGCCCCGCGGCCAGCCTGGGAAAGCCAGCCTCGCAGAGTCTGGGGACTCAGAGGACGGGGACTTGTGGGGGGCAGAGGAAAGTGCCAAGGCCCGGCCAGTTCCTCCCAGGCTTGTAAAATTCCAGGGCCGAGTCCAAGCTCCTGAAATAGAAGCGGACAGAGAGCAAACTTCCTGGCTTCGGAAGGGCCGCTGGTGTGTTGAATGAGGTCGTTGGGTCTGGGAGGTTGGTGTGCGTGGGCGGATGGGGGGAGGGCCGGGCGGCCACGACCTGGGGGAAGGACACCACGTAGCCCCAGGAGCGGCTAGGGCCCCACACCCTCTGGCTGGTCACTTCTTTCTTTAGAAAGAGGCAGTTTGTTTTCCGCAGTCCCCGGAAGGAGCAAATGACAACGTGGCCATGGGACAACGTGGCCGTGGGCCGTGCAGGGCCCGCTGACACGTCTGTACCGCGGGGCGGGGTGTGGGTGCTGCGTGTCTGCGGGCAGCTGGCAGCGGGAGGTGCGTGCCCGCTTCGTGCCTCTGCCGTGAGCACAGCACATCCTCGTTAAGAGGCAGCAGCAGCCTGTTAAGATTTATGGCTCAACAATTAGCCTTCACACGCGTGTATTTTTTTGCTCACGATCTGTTGAGTTGAGTGAACGCTGTTTTTGATGTCTTAGTGGCCTTTCGTGAAGGCTTCGGCACCGTTAGATAAAAACGAGCGTCAGATTAAAAAACAAGACAGCCCTGCAGAACCAACGTACTCGCCGTGGGCAGGCAGGAGACATGGACCCAGACCCACTGGGCACCGGCCAGATTTGAAAATCCCGGTGTGAGCTTGGGACACACGCTTCCTGCCACTGTGCCTCAGTCTCCCTCTTTGTTCGCCCTTCCATAGACGCGGTTGGAGCTGTAACGCCCGAGAGAATTTCGACACAGCAGTCACACCCACAAAACCTCCGTGCGTGACCCTGACGCCCAGGAAGCGGCCCCTGGTGTGCAGCGAGAATTCCCTCCAGCGCACAACCTAACCTCCGTCGACGGGTCCCTCTGTCCCACCGAGGGGCTGGGCGGGGCCCGGGCGTGCCTGATCCCGGAACCACGCATATTCTCCCCGGGTTCCTGTGGCAGGTGTCGACCCGTCCGGCTCTGCCTGCCGCGGGGCTGCCTGAGGACGGGCACCGTGCCAGGCAGACCTGAGGGGAGGGTTTTGCCGGGGGGGCCGTCAGCTCACGAGGAGATCGAGCCGGGCCACCTGCACATCGCCCCGTGAAATCCCTTCTCCTGTCCCTTGTCCCTTGGTGATGCAACCACTGTCTTCTCAGGATTAAGTGACGCTGGCACCTTCAGCCTCTGTCTCTTCAAAGTGACTCAAGTGTTCCGGGCTGGGGCCTGATGGGCCACGTGCACCTGCGAGCTGGGTGCTCTCTCCCTCTTAGCGTCAAGGACGCTGAGCCCAAGGCCCGCCAGCTGGCAGGGGCTGGGAGCACTGCCCCCCCCCCCCAGCCCTGCAGGTCCCCTCGGCCCACCGGCGTCCCCGAGGGATCCCCTCCCTGGCCAAGTCTTCCCGGAGCCCCAGCCGCCCACAGCGGGGCACGCGCGACTATTATCTTCCTTGAGTCTCGACTTCCTCTTACCTGATGTGATGTCCGAACAGGAAAGTCAGCCTCCCTACGTGGAGACGGGCGGCTGTCAGAAGCGGTTGGCTGGCGGGGCTCCCCTCATCCCTCCCCCTCCTCCTGTCTCCCGGCTGCTTTGCCCTCTTGAAGACGAGAGGGAAAGCCCATAAAAGCCCCTGAGAAAGGGAGCACGTCCCCCGCGGGCGGGAAGTGGACACCCTGCAGCCCGACGGGCCCCCTCCCAGGAGCCCCTCCCTTCCATCTCGCGGCGCGGGCCCTTGGCACCGACGCACGGACCCCGAGCGCCCAGCGCCGCCGGCGGGGGGCAGGGGGTGGGGGGCGGTCACAGTCCCGGCGCCTCACGGCCTCTGTCCGCACTCGGGCCTCGCGCGGTGTCTGCCCGCCACGGTCACGGGCAAGGGGCTGGCGGGAACAAGGCCTCCAGCCCGGCACCCACCTTCTGGCTTCCTGGGAGGTCAAGACCCTTCCCACATCTGCACGTCACGAAAGTAACTCGTATTTCATTTAACTTCTCACTTGCGGAGCGACTATTGTGCAAAACCTTTCCCCCACGGGAGGGGCCCTGAGTCTGTGTCCTGAGGAACACCACATGCGTAGGGCGGGAAGGACCAGGGACATGGGGCGGGGAGGACGAGGGATACAGGGCGGGAAGGACCAGGGACACAGAGCGGGAAGGACTAGGGTGGGGAGGACCAAGGACACAGGGCGGGGAGAACGGACACACTGAGGGGAGGACGAGGGACACAGGGCAGGGAGGACTAGGGTGGGGAGGACCACGGACACAGGGCAGGGAGGACGCACACAGGGCGGGGAGAAGTAGGGTGGGGAGGACCACGGACACAGGGCAGGGAGGACTAGGGTGAGGAGGACCAGAGACACAGGGCATGGAGGACTAGGGTGGGGAGGACTAGGAACACAGGGCAGGGAGGATCAGGGACACAGGGCAGGAAGGACCAGGGACACAGGGCAGGAAGGACTAGGGTGGGGAGGGCCAGAGACACAGGGCATGGAGGACTAGGGTGGGGAGGACTAGGAACACAGGGCAGGGAGGATCAGGGACACAGGGCAGGAAGGACCAGGGACACAGGGCAGGAAGGACTAGGGTGGGGAGGACCAGGGACACAGGGCAGGGAGGACGGACACAGGGCAGGGAGAAGTAGGGTGGGGAGGACCACGGACACAGGGCAGGGAGGACTAGGGTGAGGAGGACCAGAGACACAGGGCATGGAGGACTAGGGTGGGGAGGACTAGGAACACAGGGCAGGGAGGATCAGGGACACAGGGCAGGAAGGACCAGGGACACAGGGCAGGAAGGACTAGGGTGGGGAGGGCCAGAGACACAGGGCATGGAGGACTAGGGTGGGGAGGACTAGGAACACAGGGCAGGGAGGATCAGGGACACAGGGCAGGAAGGACTAGGGTGGGGAGGGCCAGGGACACAGGGCAAGAAGGGCCAGGGACACAGGGTGGGAGGACTAGGGTGGGGAGGACCAAGGACCGGGCAGGGAGGAGGAGGGACACAGGGTGAGGAGGATGAGAGACACAGGGCAGGAAGGACTAGGGTGGGGAGGACCAGGGACACAGGGCGGGGAGGACCACGTGGATACAGAGCTAAGCAGAACACAAAGGCCAGGGTGCAGGGAGAAGTGGGTCCCAGAGTCTCTCAGCCCTGACGGCCGCCCCCCCCTCCCCAGCAGCAGGATCTGGCTCCAGGGGGCAGGGTCCAGGGAGCCTCACTTTCCCTCATCAGCACACGGGCGCCCATCTGCCCTCCCGGGTCCTCACAGGCAGCGGCGGGGGGAGGGGGGCAGGGAGGACAGGGAGGGTAGGAGTCACTTTCCCCGGAACTGGAGACCTGAGACCCGTGTGGGGAAATGAGGTAATGTCTGCAGCTGCCTCACTGTGCAGACAGGACCCACACAGTCGTGTCCCCATCGGGCTGTCCCGGCTGCTGCCAGATGCCCGTTTCTCCCTCCAGAAGACCCCCAAAATGCCAGCCCCACAGCAAAGCTGTACGGGGCCGAGGGGAGCAGGCAGGGTATTCACGAGACCGGCAGGAAGCCTGGGCTCCATCCATCAAGGCCGGTCTGTGAGCTCACTCGGATGCCCCCTGCTCCTGATTCTCCATCAGGGCTGGGCGGCTGCGGTGGGGTGGGATGGGGACCGGGCTGGGAGACGGGGGGACAGCAGGACAAGGACGGGGACTGGGTTGTGGTGGCCAGCAAGGGTGGAGTGGAGGCCTCTGTCTGGACCCTCACCACTTGGGGCAGAGACGCTGCAGAGTCAGTGGGGGCCGTCCCCAGATGCTGCTGAGAGGGGGGACCAGCGTCCCCAGATGCTGCTGAGCGGGGGGGCCAGCGTTCCCAGATGCCGCTGAGCGGGGGGGCCAGAGTCCCCAGATGCCGCTGAGCAGGGGGGCCAGCGTCCCCAGATGCTGCTGAGCGGGGGGGCCAGCGTTCCCAGATGCCGCTGAGCGGGGGGGCCGGTATCCCCAGATGCTGCTGAGCGGGGGGGGCCAGCGTCCCCAGATGCCGCTGAGCGGGGGGGCCAGCGTCCCCATATGCTGCTGAGCGGGGGGGCCAGTGTCCCCAGATGCTGCTGAGTGGGGGAGCCAGCGTCCCCAGATGCCGCTTGCGGGGGGGCCAGCGTCCCCAGATGCCGCTGAGTGGGGGGGCCAGAGTCCCCAGATGCCGCTGAGTGGGGGGAGCCAGCGTCCCCAGATGCCGCTTGCGGGGGGGCCAGCGTCCCCAGATGCCGCTGAGTGGGGGGGCCAGAGTCCCCAGATGCCGCTGAGTGGGGGGAGCCAGCGTCCCCAGATGCTGCTGAGTGGGGGGGCCAGAGTCCCCAGATGCCGCTGAGCGGGGGGGCCAGAGTCCCCAGATGCCACTGAGCGGGGGGAGCCAGCGTCCCCAGATGCTGCTGAGTGGGGGGGCCAGCGTCCCCAGATGCCGCTGAGCGGGGGGGGCCAGAGTCCCCAGATGCCGCTGAGCAGGGGGGGCCAGAGTCCCCAGATGCCGCTGAGTGGGGGGAGCCAGCGTCCCCAGATGCTGCTGAGTGGGGGGGCCAGAGTCCCCAGATGCCGCTGAGCGGGGGGGCCAGAGTCCCCAGATGCCGCTGAGCGGGGGGGGCCAGAGTCCCCAGATGCCGCTGAGCGGGGGGGCCAGAGTCCCCAGATGCCGCTGAGCGGGGGGGCCAGAGTCCCCAGATGCCGCTGAGCGGGGGGGGCCAGAGTCCCCAGATGCCGCTGAGCGGGGGGGCCAGAGTCCCCAGATGCCGCTGAGCGGGGGGGCCAGAGTCCCCAGATGCCGCTGAGCGGGGGGGGCCAGAGTCCCCAGATGCCGCTGAGCGGGGGGGGGCCAGCGTCCCCAGATGCCGCTGAGCGGGGGGGCCAGCGTCCCCAGATGCCGCTGAGCGGGGGGGCCAGCGTCCCCAGATGCCGCTGAGCGGGGGGAGCCAGCGTCCCCAGATGCCGCTGAGCGGGGGGGCCAGAGTCCCCAGATGCCGCTGAGCGGGGGGACAAGTGTCTCCAGATGCCGCTGAGCGGGGGGGCCAGCATCCCCAGATCTGCTGAGTGGGGGGCCAGAATCCCCAGATGCTGCAGAGTCGGGGGGGCATCCCCATAGGCAGAGTGGAAACCTCTTTCAAGGTCTGGTACCAGCGCAGTCGCTTTGGCTCCAGGTTGGCCCAGGCGAGCCCCGAGCCGGGAGAAGGAGAGAGCAGGGGGCAGGTGTGGGTGTTTAGGGGACCGGGTACACCCCATCAAGGGCCACCAGGCCCTGCCCCGGGAGGGGGGACACGTCTGCTCCTCCACGTGGCGGTGCAGCCCACGGAGCCCAGCCCTCCGCCCTCCGGCGACTTGGAGGCACGAGGGTGGCGGGCGCTGTGCCCCAGAAGCTGCCGGGCTGCCCTGCCCCTCACGTCCGGGTCACCCCGCCCACGGGGGGGAGCATTAGGAGCCTCACGGGGGTGCACTCCCGGAGGTCGCAGAGGCGGCTCTCACGTGGATGTGAGGATGCAGAATGGGCTTCTCAGCCACGCCGCAGCCGGCTTCTAAGGGCTCCTGTCCCCACCTGCGTCAGGCAGCAGCTAGATTGTCCCTGCCGGGGGCGCGGGGGGGAGGCGCGCAGGACGAGTCCCCGCGGCCCAGGGTGATGGACACCTTGACTCTCCATCCGCGGCAGAGCCCCAGTCGCTGACACTTATCGCTGTGCGAGTCCCAGCAGTCCTCATTTGGGGGGACAATCGCTGGTCACCACTGAGGACCGGGGGCTGGCAGGCGGAACCCGACCTCGGGCACCGGGTTAACAGTGGATGTGTGTGTGCACACGGAGTGAGTGTGGCATGTCTTGCGTGTGCATTATTTGGCTCCTGGAGGAGGCGCCCGTGCGGACAAGACCTGATGGCACTCTGTGTCCTCGAGGCGGGACCTGAGATGCCCTGGGGGCACAGGAGGGAAGCTGTGGAACCTGGTTTCCCCGGGCGGAGGTCCTGCAGCGCCACCTGGGGGCGGTGAGGGGGGCAGCCGCGGCTCCTGCGGGGTCAGCCCTGTGGCCTCGGTCACCACGGGGCAGGGCGGACACGGCTCCTGGGAGGCGGGGTCTGTGCGGACCCCAAGGTCTGGGCCTCGGCAGGTGAGGAGCCAGCCGTGCAGACGGGCTCTATCCTGGCCACCGGCCTCCAGTGCGTTGCCTCCCCTCTGCAGCACCCAGAGGATGAGGCCGGGCAGGGTCTCCAGCGGGAGGGGGCCCCGGGGGAGCGACACGGGGGCCCTGGTCCAGGGAGGGGGCCCCGGGGGAGCGACACAGGGCCCCTGGTCCAGGAGAGGGTGGGACACAGGGGCAGCGAGCTCCGTAGCAGGATTCACCCCTAGATTCCAGGCCCAGCCTCCCCCACGATATCTGTCTCGGGGCCCTCACTTGGCGGGTCCCCTCTGCGCGGTGGCGGCCAGGGCTCTGGGGCAGCCGCCAGCACGGCAGAGGTTCGTGTCCCGCAGAGCGGAGGCGGGAGGTGTGGGATCCGGGGGGGGGCTGGGGGTGGGGGGGGTCCTCCAGAGGCTGCGGCCGATGGTGTTCCAGGCCTGTCTCGGGGCCGCCGTGTGGCCGCCCACTCGCGGTGTCCCCTCCCACGACACCCCCTGCACGCGTGTGTGTCTGCACACGTCCCCTCACAGGGACACCAGCCAAGGTCACACGAGGAGCAGGGACATGGAGATTTTGCTGGGGACACAGGTGAGCCCCCAACAAGATGCAGCTGCTGGGCTTTTCCCTGTTGGGTCTGGAATCCCAGAGCCGGAGGGAGCGGGCGTTCTTGGCGGAAGATGCTGGAAGCTTGAGGAGCAATGTGCAGGGGGGAGGTGGGGGACGGGGCAGGACGAACCGCCATTCGGGGTACAGAGACCCTGACCCGCGAGCTGGGGGCCACATGGGGCTGGGGGCGGATTCCGCTGTTCCTCTCCGTCTCCCGGGGAACCTGTGAGGATTCCCTGGCTCGCCTGGAGGCTGGGGTTAGATCGGTGTCACGGGGTCGCCCACTTCCCTCGAGGGCACGCACCTGCACGGACGGCCTTGCGAGGACCCGGCGGGCGGTGAGCAGCTGGCAGGCGGCCTCCCCTAGCGCCCGGCAGCCTGGCTCCCGGCTCCTCTGCCCCATTCCTTGGCACTTAATCCCTGCACCTCACACAGCAGGCGCTCGAAGCCGCTTCCGGAGGCCCGGCCCCTTGCGGTCCCTTGCGTCGGCCCCGCCCAGTGGCATCCACACACCGTGCGCCCAGGGCGCGCAGGCGGGGACTGTGACCACACCTGGCCCTTCCTCAGTTTCGCGGGGACACCCAGGGTCCTCGGAAGACGCCCCCTCTCAAGATCCCACGTGCCCGGCCTTGCTGGTCCTTCCCGGCCCAGGGGTAGCTGAGGCCAGACCCCAGGCACCAGGGGAGGGCTCCGCAACCCCTCACCCCAAGTTGCTGTCATCACACTGTGCCCTGGGCCAGAGCGGAGCCGTTCTTCGATGGGGGATGGGCTGCTTGAACTTCCAGGTGAGTTTCCGGGGCCCACATCCGCGGGCGCCCTCACTCCTTCCGTGGGCTTGACACGCAGGCTCCCCGGCCCGGGATGTCCCTGTTCGCGCCTTCAGACGCAGGCTTAAGACGCCTACCTCCGTCCAGAAACGCCCTTGCCCTGGTCTCCAGAGCCGGCTAAGGTGTCCGCGGGGGCTCGCGTCACTGAGGGCAGCTCAGGGGTGTCTCACTTTGCCATCGCGCTGCGGGGCCATAAACGCTGCTTTCTTTCCGCGTTTCCTTCCTCTTTTCAGGCTTGTTTTCAGTGAAAAGAGATGGCAGTTGGCAACGTCCCCGAAGCTTTTTAGTGGGGATCCCACAGCGTGGGTCTGCGTGAATTCCGGGGAGGAAACGTTGCCTCTGCAGGCTCCGAGGCAGGGTTTTAAACCCTTGTGATGTCCGTCGCCAGTCCCCTCTGAGCCAGCGGGGCTCGCCTCTTCCAAGACGTCAGCCCCGGCCTCGCCAAGCTGGGGCTTCACGGCTCCGCCGATGGCGAGCCGTGAGAGTGTGAGACTAGGCCAGCGTTTCTTCCTCCCTCTCTTTTAAAGGGGGGAGCGTGTGTTCCCACATCCCGTCAGTCACGCTGCAGCAAGTTCAGCTCACTTCCCCCCCAGAAGATTCGCGTCAAGACCGACCCGGAGTGTGCAGCGCAAGTTTTTCCATGGGAGTTAAGTGCAGCGAGCGAGGACGGAGCTGGCGGGAGAAAGAACTCCTCCGTGTCGGCGGCGCCCGTCACGCCGCCGACGGTTCCCCCCACGTTAAGAAGCGAACGTTTCTTTCCGTTACGCGTCCACACGGCTCAGTTTTCCCGACCGAGGCTTTAAACGAGATCAGGCTGCGCTCGCGTGCACGCACCGTATTCTTTGAAGACGCTTATGAAGAAAGTTTCCCGAAGACACCGGAAGCGAGGAGCCGGTGGGGCCAGGAGCACATCTGTGTGCTGAACGGCGTGGGGAGAGAGGCGTCCAGGTGAAACCGCCCGAATGCTCTTTCTGCCACAGGGAAGCAGCGAGCTCCGGAAAGACTGAGTTTCTTCTGAGCTCGGGAGCGTCCGGCGGCCTCGGGACAGCTAGGCGTGTCCCGCCCTCCTCCCCGCACCGTGCATTTGCTCCCAGATCAGTCTGCGCCTGCTTTCTTACCCACCCCACCAGGCAGCCCCCCTTTCTCCCTGGGCCTCTGCTCTCCCCTCCCTACTAGGTGCCCCACGGGCACATCAACACCCTCAAGGCCCCTCTATGTTTCAGCAGAACCAAAACCTGCACCACATGCCCCCCCTAAACACCTGTCTTTTCTGCCCTCCATAGCCGAGCAGTCTCCACTTGCTGTCTCCACTCTCTGGCACTAGTCATTTCCCAAAAAAACCGCCATCTGGGTCCCGACACCGCTCTGAGGGCATCAGTGACCTCCACGTAGCCAACGCTAGCCCCCTTTTCGTGGGATTGCCACATAGTTTTTGACAATGACCATCTCTGTGTCCATCCACCCATCCATCCATCCTTCCTTCCACCACCTACCCAACCATCTACGCACTCGTCCTTCCACCCACCCTTCCTTCCTTCCTTCCTTCCTTCCTTCCTTCCTTCCACCACCTACCCAACCATCTACCCACCCATCTTTCTATCCGCCCAGCCATCCATCCACCCGTTCACCGGCCACAGGGTTGTCTGATGTATTTCTACTTTTGGAGCCAGTCTCCTGGCTTCTGTGCTCCTGCTCTCTCCTGGTCCATCCCTGCCTCTCTGGTCCCTCCTCCTGGTGTCCTTTCTCCAGGACCTCTCTTCTTCTACTGGCCACTTAAATATTCGTGTCTTCCACATCTCTGTCCTTGACCCTCATTCTCCACACTCTTCCATTCTTTGCCTCAACTCCTCCCGTGGTATTGATGATGCCCAAAGCAGTATCTCCAGCTGAGTCTCTTTCCAAATCTCCAGAAGCTACCCCCTCAGCCCTTCTGGCTCAGGGCCTTTGACTTTAAGGTGTCATCTTACCCGCCTCCTACTGTGTGATCAATGAGCCCTGGGGACGTCCTGGACCCCTTCCTCTCCTGTGGGTCAACTTCAAGTCTCTCCCTGGACCCTCTAACAGCCCTCTTGAGCCTTGACAGAAGAAGTCCAGCGTTCCCGTGAGAAAGTCAAGGCTTCCCTGGCTCCACCTCCAATCCACTCACCCCAGCCTGCCAGCTTCTCACTGACCCCCGCTGTAGCCCCTTTGCTTTGAAGTACTAACGGCCGACATGTCGTGAGTGCCTACTGTGTAGCAGGTGTGGAGACAAGCCCCTTGTAGGAGCCATCTCACTGAATTGTCACAAACCCTGTGAGCTGGGCACGGGTATCGTCCCAGTTTCACAGATGGGAGCACTGAGGCCCACAGCGGTTTGGCTCGCCCCCCCCCACCCCGCCCCGAGCCCCAGCCCAGGTCAGAACTGTGGGGTCGCACTTGCGGGGGCCTCATCTTCTTTGCCCCCATCTCTTTCTGCCGGAGTGCCTAAAAATATAATTAAACATTTTTAAAAGTCTATTAACTAAAATCGTCTGCCCTCAGGTTGTATTTTTCAAACCCACCGTCCTCACTGCGACGGGAGTATTTCTTCAAAGTACTGATCTGACCCTGGGCCCTCTGGCTTAAAACCTTCAGTGATGTCCCTTTGTTCTTAGGACAAATCCAAGGTCATGACCGTTTCTCCTGCACCCGCCCCCCTCCGCAGTCCCAGACGCACATTCACCTCTGTGCTCCGGCCTGCACCCCCGCCCCTCTTTCTGTCCCTGACACACATCTCTCGTGGGTCCCAGACAGGCCCGTGCTGACCCGCGAGCAGAGATGAGACAGACAGGCTGCAGGAGCCCTGCTCTCAGGCGTGTGTGGGCACGGGGGTGGGGAGACCACTGTGCGGCAGTGGACAAGCATCCTGGGGAAGGGGACGCCCTCCCGGGTCCCGTGCGGGTTCCCCAGAGGCTCTGCAGGTGGCTACCCTGCTCTCTTTGTCTCCGATGCCCCCACCGCGCCCCCCTGATCCTCCCCTGCCCCCCCCCCGCCCACCCCCTGGTGCATCTTCAGGGCCCAGGGCGCTCAGGCGCAGGGGACTCCCTTCCAGGACGCCTGTTACATCGCAGGAACAGCCGTAGAAGCCCAGGCACGAATGCTGAGGTCTACCCTAAACGCAGTGAGGTCTCATCTAGGAATTTTAAGCTGGAGGGAGACAGGATGGGGTCTGTGGCTGGAAGGTCCTGGGCTGCTGTGCGGAGGAGTGAGGAGGACAGAGGGGCGCCCGGCACAGTGCCCGGGGCATGCTGGGTGTCCCAGGGGGCTGACAAGGACCGAGGCCTGGGGCCCCTTCTAGGGCTCCCAGAGCACGTGCTCTGCAGTGTGGCCACGGGACTTCCAGAAGCTCCCAGGGGATCCCACTGTCCAGCCCAGGCTGAGGACAGCAGGTGAGAGCGGCGGCCCTCACCCCACAGCCCCCGGGGGACGTGCAGAAGAAGAAGCCGGCTCCTACCTGCAGGGGTCCTGAAGTAGGTGCTGGGACAGGGCCTGGCGTGGGGCTTTTGCAAAGTCCTGCAGGTGGCTGAGTTGTGGGAGCAGGGCTGAGAGCCACCGAGTGATCCAGGTGAGTGAACCAGGCAGGGATGGTGGGGACAGTGAGGACAGCAGAGACGGCGGGGACAGCAGGGACTGTGGGGACAGCGGGGACACTGGGGACGGCAGGGATGGTGGCGACGGCAGGGACAGCGGGGACGGTGGGGACAGCGGGGACACTGGGGACGGCAGGGATGGTGGGGACCGCAGGGACAGCGGGGACGGTGGGGACAGTGGGCAGTAGGGTCAGAGATCGTTAGGAGGCAGCACAGATGGAGCCTGATGATGATGGCGATGACGGCTTGGGAGGGTGTGACCCCAACCAAGGGGCGAAGGGCGCAGGACACCCCACTTACGCCGCTTTGGCCGACTCGCTCCTTTGAGGTGCGGGGACCCGAGAGCCAGCGGATGCAGGGCAAGGCTCCTCCGAACATCCCTTGTCCGCCTAGGGACAGATCCCCCGAGGGGACCACAGGCTTCACAGACCCCGGGCGCCTCACCCACCAGGGAGCACCCCCCACAGGAGGGGACAGGTGTCACGCCACAGGCTTGTCACAGATCACAGGGCTCATTCATCTTCCTCCAAATCGCTTACCCCCCCTGAACCTGCACCCCCATCTCCCAAAGGGTGAGGCCCGAACTCCGTGCGCCCTCGGGAGTGACTCCCTTTCCCTGCGCGTGAGGGCTGCCCGTCTATAGCGTGTGCTTGGTCTTCCTTGCCAGTCAGTCTCTTATACCCGGGGTCTCCACCAGGCGCTCAGAAGGGCGGAGGGACATCAGGGGCAAGCGGCAGTCCCTCCAGCCCGGGGTCCACCTCCTGGCCCTCGCCCCCGCCACGTCCTGCAGCCCCAGCAGCTGAGACACGCCGAGCCCGGCCGGGCGTGAAGTACCAGGGCCCAGGGCTGTCTGCTCTCCTGAATCAAGCACCGGGTCTCCTGGTACCTGTGAGACCAGGGACCCCCTCCTGGGGAGGGGGGGGCGCTTGGGCCCTGAGACACTGTGAGCGCTGCCCAGAAGAGGAACTGGACGGAGCCCTAGGATGCGGAAGCAGACCACGCGGTGTGGCGATGCGTCACAAGGCAGCGGCTTGACTCCCGCGTTCTGTTTTCGTGTAACGTTGAACAGCCAGGATGCTTGCACGATCGTCACCACTCCCGTGGCAAGTGCTAAAGATGTCTCAGCGGCCTGTCGAGTAGAGGGCGGCGAACGGCATCTTAGACACGGTGGTGTTATTTCACTTTTGTGTTTACAACCGGCTCAGAAATTCGTTGGGAAAGACGGTCCGGTGGCCAAGCACGCTGTCATCTGGCTTCACCGAGATAATGACAAATCCACGCACTCAGCGGGTCCCTTGTGAGCTGGGATTGTGGCGGGTCCGCTCGCGAGAAACTGTTCTTACCTAAGAAGTGTCGTGGAGAAGGGGGCCCCGGATGACCGCAGGGCTCCGGGGAGGCTCACGGCCACGGCGCGCGGGCTTTGACGAGAAGGGAGATCTGAGCCAGCGGGGCTGCAGTTTGGGGGCGTCACCGGGCAGCCACGGGGGCTCTTGTGGTGGAGACCGTGAGCGATCCGGGGAGGCCGGGCAAGGAGGTCCTACACCCCGCCTCCTAGTGTCTTTCTCTTTTCTTTTCTTTTCTTTTTTTAGACAGAGAGCAAGAGCAGGGGAGAGGGGCAGAGGGAGAGAGAGAGAATCTCAGCTGAAAATGGGGCTCGATCCCACGAACCCTGAGATCATGACCTGAGCTGAAATCAGGCGCCGGATGCTTGACCGACTGAGCCCCCCGGGCACCCGCCTGCTGTTTTCTTTAGGGCTGAGCTGTGTGTGGGGTACACCCAGCCTGCAGCACCGTCAGTCTTTACGCATACGACTGCCTGAATGTAGCTCACACACACGCACACAAATACACCACGAGAGCCTGCCTGCTTTGCAAAGCCCATCGCACAAGACTGCACCCAACAGCCACTGGCCATCGGTACGACAGACCCCAGGGCCACGAGGGACCCCACCGCTGCTGCCCCTCGGAGCTGGCTGCTGAGACCAGACCTAGACAGGAAGCCCCTCTACCCCTCCGGGTGGGGGCCCCCAGCCAGTGTCAGGGAGGGTCCGCTGATCCAGGACTTTCCCTCCCAGGAACCTGTCCAAGCACCACCCCAGCCGGCCTGTTCCTCGCCAGCGCCATCCGGTGGTCGCGCCCTCCTCCCCGTCAGCCCCGTCGCCGACCTCCCCCCAGGGCGGGCCGCGACACAGAGCGGACACCTCCGATCTCACTCGTGGACCTACCGGGGGCCTCACCGGAGTCTGTGACGTGGCGGTGAAGCACCACGGCTGAGCACGCCATCGAAATGCTGCTGCTTTTACTGGAAGACAAAATACACACGCAGAAATCAGCCCTCACACACGCGGAAAGTTCTAAAACGGAGGGAAATAGCATCCGCTTTGAAAGCAAAGAGAAACGCATTTTAAGTTGCGGACTAGGGGCGCGAGCACGAGTGGCTCGGGGTTCTGTTACTGACCCCCTGGGCTGAGGGCCGGCTCCCGACAGTCCCAAGGGGGCTGTGTGCTGGGGAAGGGGGCCCCGCTGTGCCCGGGACAGACGTCTCCGGATGTTTCCCCGGCCGGCTCGGACAACGCGAACCCTGCGCTCCGCGCTGTCGACAGCCGAGGGAGCGCAGCGGAGTTCACGGATTTGCCCCAAAGTGATGGGCCCGAACAGGGATTCACAACCAGCCCCGTCCTCCTGGCACGGCTTTGACCGCCTCGCCTGTTGCGGAATTCCACCCGCGCCACGTGCCACGGGCCACGTGCCGTCAGTTCTGAGAAAGTGCCCGGTGTGGCGGGCGGTGCCACACGTGGGAACCGTGTCACCTCCCTCCGTCCCCCCAGATATGGTTCAGGCCCGGTGGACACCACGCCCCGGGGTCAGGCTTGGCCACCGCCCCATGAGGGCCCCTCACAGCCCGCGGCCACCGCCCAGGGACCTCGTCCGCCCCCCAGGCCGCCGGCAGCGCCCGGACCAAGGCCGTGTGTTCCGGCCAGACTGGCGCTCGGCGACGGGAGGGAACCGCGGGCTGGGGGGTCGGGGGAAGCGTCCAGTCTCGTCCCACCACGAGCAAGCCTGGCTGTCGGCCGGCGGGCCAGCCAGGACCGCCCGCGCCCGGCCACCCTGCGCCTCCCCGGCCTCCGCGTACCGGCTCCCTCGGGCCGCTGTCAAACTGGGCGGCTTCCACCGCACGCTTTTGTGGCCTCGGTCCGGAGGCTGGACGCCACAGCACGGTGGTGGCAGTGACTCGGGTCCCTCCCAGGCCGGGACGATCCGTGTCAGTATCTCCCCAGCCTCGGGCGCGATGCCGAGGCCTCTGCCCGCAGGCGTGTCTGTGTCCGAAGCCCCCTTACCGGTGCTGGACCGGCGCCCACCCGGTCCCGGTGCCGTGTCACCCTGACCACGGGATCCCCTTCGGAGTCCCGCTCCGCACCTGTCGTCCGGTGAGCCCTGGCCCAGGCGACGCTCGCGCTGACGGGCTGGGCCAGCGCTGTGTCACGGCACCTACACCCGCGGGTGGCCTCCGTCACTAGCAGTTACTGCTGTTAATGCCTAACTCCTACGTGAGGCCTCTCCGCGGGCGCGTCTGCAGAGACAGGCAGTCACATCAGGTTCAGGCGTCCGCTGGGCCGCGTGGACGCACCCCCGCAGACAAGGGACGAGTCCCGTAACCCCATCTGCAAGAACCCTGCCCCCAAGTGAGGTCACGCTCTGAGGTTCTGGCGTGGGGCCCGAGTCACGAGACGCCATCCAACCTACAGCCTCCGGAACTCACGGTCCTGTCTCCTCCGAGCTGCCGAGAAGCCCTCAGGTCCACCCGCCGGCCCCGGCCTCCCCGGTGTCCCCGGGTGGCCGCGACAATGCTGCTGGCGGGAGCAAAGGACAAGGCGAGTCCCACACAGAGAGCACCCTCAGGGGGGACCCGACGGGCGTTTCAACGGCGACGGAGAAGCAGAGTCCCAAGAGCCGGGAGTGGACCACTAAGAGCTGAGCGGCGTGCTGGCCCTCTCTGGGTGGGAGAGGGGACAGTGGTGCGGTGACTGGGGCAGGGCCGGGGCCTGCCTGCTCACGCCTGTGCCCGGGAGGAGGCCGGTGCCCGTAGCCTCAGGAGGAAAGAAACTCCTGTGGGCAGACGCAGCCCAGGTGCTCAGCGGAGTGGCCTTTACTGCAGCCCCGGACCGTGGCTCCCGGAGGTCCGGGCTCTTGGGAGAAAAGGGACGACGCGTCAGGGCCCTGCGTGGCGCCCGGGAGTGCTGTGGGGAACCACAGATATAAACAGAAGACGAGAACGCCTCTAGACAAAAATAAAGAGGAACAGCCTCTGACCTCGGGGCAGGAGAACGTTTCTCAGGCACAAGGGTGCCAGACGTAACGTGAATTGGTAGATTGGCTTCATCAACACAAAAAGCCTCTGCTTGCTGGAGACACTGCGAACAAAACCAGGAGGCCAGCTGTCACCTGGGACAGACACGAGCCACTCACACGCGTGTATGACCGCCGCACAGAGAACACTTGAAGGAAGCCACGCGCTTAGGATGGGCGCAAGAAGGCGTGGACAGACCCCGGGTGACAGAACGCAGGCGAACGGGTAACCCGCACGGGGGAAGGTGTCCAACACCAGGGCCAGGGGGGACACGCAGGTGGAAAAGGCCGGGATGCCGAGTCACGCCCTGTGGAAAGGCTGACCACCCGGTGCGGGCGGCGGGAGCCTCACACCGTGACAGCCGTGGTCGCCATTCCGGAAACAGCCCGGTTCTCTCGGTGACAACGGGCCCCGACAGGAGACGGGATAAATAAACGGTGGCGGGTCCATGGACCGTGCTGGACGAGCCCGCAGGAGGAGCTCGAGGAGTCTGAACAACGAGCTGTAAGTGAAAGAAGCCGGACGCAGGTCAGCTGAGTGATTCCATTTGTGCGAGGCTCTAGAAGCTAGAACAGGAGCATCCGTGTGCACGGGAACCAGTGGCCCCCAAGCTGGGGCAGGGGCGGGGTGGGCGGGCACCCTTTCAGGGCGATGAGGGGGAGGGGCTCTACGTCCTGACCGCGGAAGACGTTCCCCGGGTCCATCCAGGTGTGCGCCGAGGACCTGCTTACGTGTTAGAAAGAGAACAGCTCACAGATTTCCTTCTCCGATTCCCAGGGGCATGGCCGAGACCTCCCAAGGGACCAGTTTCAAAAAAAAAATTTTTAAGTTTATTTTTGAGAGAGTTATATTTTGAGAGAGAGAGACACACACACACAGAGTGCAAGTGGGGGAGGGGCAGAGAGAGAGGGAGACACAGAATCTGAAACAGGCTCCAGGCTCCGAGCTGTCAGCACAGAGCCCAACGCGGGGCTCGAACCCACGGACCGTGAGATCGTGACCTGAGCCGAAGTCAGACACTTAACCACCTGGGACACCCAGGCACGCCAACAAGGGGCCGGTTTTACCCCAGAGTCGAGGGACAGCGGCAGTCCTGGAAAGCTGGTGGCCAGCCTGTGCCACGTGGCTCCCTCTCCGAGTACCTACCGCCCGGCGGTGACACACAGCCGGGACCATTTTGTGCCGGGACCATGCTACTTGCTTCCACACACCTTTAATTGGGGTGGGGGGTTGGAATCAACAAGAACAACGACCCAGACCCGGCGCTCCAAGCAGCTGGACCACGCGGCTAGAGAGGACTCGCCCGCTCCCCGAGCAGGAGGCGCTGTGTGGCCACCTCCGCCTTGGGCTCACCTGGGGGCCGTGCCTGCACCAGCCAGTGACCCCCGACACCAGCTCCCTCCTCTCTGACACCTTCTTTAGAGGCACCGGTGGTGACTCCTGGTCCCCTCTCTGAAAGGGTCTTTGTTTTTGCACGGACCAGCACATAAACACCAGTGACTTCTTTTGGCAAATCTCCCCAGGTCTGACCTGTGGGCCTGGAGGACGCTGGCCCTGTAGCAGCAGGGAAGAGCCAGAGCCGGCCACGGCCAAGGTCACTGGAAAAACCACGAAAGCAGCCTCAAGTATCAGGCCCGAAGGGCCGCTGAGCATCGGACACAGGTCAGGGCAGCAGGCCGACTCCGCCGGGACACCTGCTTCCTGGTGGGGGGGGTGGGCTGGGCCCCAATGAGACATGATGTCATGAAGTCTTATCACGTCTCAGGGAGGCGACCTTCCCGGGGAGGGGAGGGGAGGGGAGGGGAGGGGAGGTGTCCGGCTGGAAAAGAAACACCATTTCCAGCCGGTTGGATCAGGTCCCGAAGTCAGGAACAAAGCCTCCTTGTCCTGCTCGCCCAGACCATGCTGCCGAGAGAGTGTAGCAAATTCCTTCCACGGTCTGTCCATAAAATAAAAATGTCTAATTTCTCAAAAGGTCTACCTAAGTGGATGTGACTGTGGCCACGGAGAAATAAAGTCTTTAATTGCTAAGTGAAACAGATGAAAAGTTTCTTTAATTTTAAGAAAGATAAAATTGAGCAAAACGTTATATGCGCCATTTCCCATGTATACTGGTCTGCTGAAATGATGTTGTTTTTCTGCGTGGGTGGCTTAATCTTAAAATTCCAGTTAATTCTATTTTCTCTGTCTTCTGCCAAAGACAGAACTTAGATTCCATTTCATGTACGTGTATTGATTACTCATTCCCATCTGCGTTAGATTATAATCGGTCGTAACGTAAACGTGGTCTCCCTCCTGTGGTCCTCCGTGTGGCTCTCCGACGCCCTCAGGTAGGTTTTAAAGCCGGTTTCCCAGCTCCTCTCGACACCCCCAGTGGAAGAATCCAGAGGAACCCCCACAGACAAGCACCGTTAATGTGTCGAGTTCTTCCTTCCGGCACCTCCAG
Organism: Panthera pardus; assembly: GCF_024362965.1. NCBI lineage: Eukaryota > Metazoa > Chordata > Mammalia > Carnivora > Felidae > Panthera > Panthera pardus. The sequence continues at coordinate 69,869,405 of NW_026526777.1, read as the reverse complement.
ATCTGTCAACACACGTCAGAATGCTCCTTCTTGATCTGACCTTGGGACACTTTGTACCCATTGGCAGCGACGGGCGCTTACCCGTCCTACCCGCCTCTCCTTTCTCCCCACTGTGTTCTTCCGTAATTCCAAACGTTCCGCCACGTCTATTTCACGTTACGTCAGGACTATGTGAATGTCGTTCGTTGCAGATTCACGTGGTTGGGAGGGAACTTCCAAAGTCAGGTGTATTGGGAGTGATGAGTGGGATTCCCTTCCAAGTCTCAGCTGCCCCCAACAATGTCCTGGATTTTCCAGAATAGTCTTGAAAACAGCAAGGTGTCACCATTCTGAGACTGGCTGTGGCCTCTCCCACCTGGGACGGACCCCGGGGACCCTCCATGGTCGGCGATTCGGGAAGCGGGATGTCCTGGCCCGGCAAGGAGCCCAGCGCCCACGTCCCGCCGGCCTCATGAAGCGAGACTTGGGACACTGGCCGCGAACAGAATTCCAAGTGTTGGCTCTGCTGATGGGAGGGAAGGCGAATGAGGGGCATATAAGAAAGTTTCAGGTCTTTGTCAGAAAAGAGAAATTCAGGAATAAATTAGAGTGGCCTGTGGGTTCAAGGCCGCCAGGACGTCTGATGTAAATAGGTCCCCCATAAACTGACAGAAATGCCCAAAGGTGCTTTTTGAATGTGTTTCATCAGGAGAATTACTGCTGTTTGTGGTTTGAGCACGAGGATTAGAAGAGGTAGGATGGACGCCCTCACGTCAGACGTTGTCTGTACCCAACCTACCGTCCCTACAAATACACTTGCCTTGTCCTTCTACGGGCCTGGGTTTGGCCTGGAAATAGTCATGGTGACAGGCACCCAAAGCAAGGGGGCACCTGGGGCAGCGCTGCCCCAGGACAAGGGAGCGCCCCGCCCAGCCAGCCTGTTCCTATGGGCCGTCCAGATGAGGGACAGGGTCAGGGCCGTGCAGCCCTGTTCCTGCAGTGAGCCCGTGGGGCAGGAAGACTGTCCCGAGATGCCGGCCTTTGACCGTCTTCTGGATCCCTGGTGGGGACTGTCACAGCAGCAACGTCTCACCGTGATACCTGTTTCACTGCATTTCCTAGTCCTGGGTCAAGAGAGGCTTCTCACCCTGTCTTCCTTCCCATCTTCCCACCCCTCATCCCTCCCATCGCCCCATCCCTCCAACCAACCTCTCCATCCCGTCATTCTAGCCCAACCCCAGGCTGCTCACTGAGGCTGACTGTCCCCCACCCCCACCCCCAGGGGCCCCAGCCATGCTGCAGGGTCTGAAACGAGCCTCAGGCTGGAAACCCCCCCGCCCCCACTCAGCACCTGCTCTGGCAGACCTCCCCTCCCCCAGGAGCCAACATGGACACCAGGGATGCCGGCCCACCGGGCCTTCATTCGGCACGTACTATGGGCCAGGCACCGCAGGGGCTTAGGAGACCATGATGAACGACACAAGGTCCCTGCCCTCGGGGCCCACAGTCCAGGCACAGCACAGTGCTACGTATCAGTGACACAAATGTGTCGGCTTACAAGGAACGGGCAGTTGTGCTAGGAGATTCACCAGGCAGATTGGGATGAGGACGGAGAGAAGGAATTCCTTCCTGACACCGTATGTGGTCTGTGCCGGCCAGGGTGGGGGGTGGGACACAGAAGAAAGGTCCCCCCTGGAGCCTGCAGTCAGAGTGGGGAGCAGCCGACAGGCTCCCAGCTCTCGGAGAAAGTAGAAAGTGCTGGTCTTAGAAGAACAGGTGAGGTGCCAAGAGTTTGCACAAAAGGGAGGCCCACCAGGGGGCTGGGAGAACATTCCAGAAGGAAGAGGTGGACTGTGGGATGTGTGTTCTGGAGGAGTCAGGGCAGGGGCACAGAGACAGGAGGGTGAGCACCGAGCCCAGGCCTAGGGGCCCCTGGATTTGGGGGAGGTGGTGTGCGAAACCCCGGGGTGACTTTGGCACACTTTCCCTGGTTTTCTTTACACCTTCGCAGAAAAACGTTCCTGTATTAAAATCAACATGGATGGGGCGCCTGGGTGGCTCAGTCGGTTAAGCGTCCGACTTCGGCTCAGGTCATGATCTCACAGTCTGTGGGTTCGAGCTCCGCATCAGGCTCTGTGCTGACAGCTCAGAGCCTGGAGCCTGCTTCTGATTCTGTGTCTCCCTCTCTCTCTGCCCCTCCCCTGCTCATGCTCTGTCTCTTTCTGTCACAAAAATAAATAAAAACATTAAAAAAAATTTTTTTTTTAATAAAAAAAGATAAAATCAACATGGAAAAAGACAGAATGCAAAATGTATATAGATTTCTTTTGAGGTAAAAAAATACAATCTCAAGGAAGTTTCGACTGCCAGCAAAGGTGCCCCCGAGTGTGCGTCCCTGTGGCCAACAGGGCGACCAAGGAAAGGTTTGAGAAGCCTGACATCCTTGGTAGATACGAGCATGCCCACGGACGAGACACCAGGCCCAGAGAGGGCACATCAGGCACTCTGGGTCACACAGCCCACGGGAGCAGAATCAGGACTCAGACCAGGATGTGGGCCTTGCTCTCCCTGCAGCCGCCGAACGGCTGATGAGTTGGAGGAAATAAGGCTGAGAAAGAACGTTCACGGCCCACAGAGGTGAGACCTCGAGGGTCAGAACAGGAAGTGTGGTATGGCCCCGAGACATCTAGCGATTCTCGTCCCGGCCTCCTCGGGGTCACCCCTACCCGGAGATGAGGCGTGACCCGTACCCAGCAACGGCACTGTTCCCACGAGGCGGAGGAAACCCGCCTCTTCGTCCGTGTGCTCATTTAGTGTTGTTCTGCAGGGACGGCCTGAGTGCTGGGGAAGGGTCTCCCGGTGCCCGTCCCGCGACCGGGGCACGCCCTGTGGTCGGCACAACGGGAGAAAACAGTACTCCCCTCCACGGTGGGGTCAGGGAGACCGGGCATCGTGTTGGCACGAAAACCAACAGCCCGTCGTGCTCCTGGTAGGAAAGACAAGCTACGAGAAAGGACCCCAAACGGTAGCTTAGCGCACATGCAGAGCTGTCTGTGGCTTGGGATTAGCGGATGAGGAGACGCTCGCTACGGTGTGCAGCTGAATGTCGCCGTCTCTCTTCGTTCCCTTTTCTTTCTTTAGAAGGTGCTGAGAGAGTTTATTAAGAAACCAGTCGACATCCTGGACGTCTTCGGGCCACCTCAAATACTGCCGCTTCCGCACGAATCCCCTGAGAGACTGATGCTTCATCAGCTGGTACTGGGACAGGGAGCCCACGACCACCAGGATGAGGGCACCGTCGAGGTCAGACACACAGCGGCTCTGGGCGTAACTGAAGGCTTCGAGGCACCAGCCGTCTCGGAGGAAGTGCCTGCTCACGAGACAGACCACCTTCCTGCTGCCCCACACGGCGTCCTGGATGTTGGCGATGTGGTCTTGCCCCGGGACAAAGTCTCTCTCCTCGAAGCACAGGTTGAATCTGTTTTGGTCGCTGTACTGAGCATCTAGGTGCTTGAGCAAAGCGTTTTGCACCCACTCAAAGTCCTTGTTGCTGAAGCACAGATACGCGTCGTATTTGTACACGTCTGACCCGCTGCCCTTGGCGTGGTCCGTGGACAGCAGTCTGCAGGCTGCCTTGTAGCAGAGGAAACAAAGCCCCCGGAACTTGGCGACCGTGAGGACGGCCGTGAGGAACAGAGTCACGGTAACACTGGATAAAACGAAAAGGGACAACTTCAGGGACTTTAAGACTTCCTCTTCGTCACAACCCTCCATGGACACAGAGGAGAGGGAGGTCCCAGCAAGCGAGGCGGGGTACATGCAGAGGACGTCTGCATGAGACCCAAGCACAGTGACGTTGGTCTGGTTGAGCCAGCTGATGAAGGGACGGAGTTCACACTCACAGATGAACTTGTTGTACGTTATGTCCACGGCACTGAGGCCCGCAAACAGATCGGGGTCGGGGGACAGGAGCTGGTTTCTGGACACGTCCAGGACTTCCAAATTCGCAGGCAAGTCTCCGGGAGAAAGAACGGTCAGCCTGTTGGAGCTGAGGCTGAGACCCCTCAGTGCGGTCAGGTCGCTAAATACTCCTGGCGGAAGGGAATTCAGGTAGTTGTTATTTAGATACAGGACCTGGAGCTGGGAGAGCCCCTTAAAAACATCCCAGCAGAAGCCGGTTTCCCAGGCCAGCTGCAACATATTTCCTCCAAGGAAAAGCTTCTCCAGGCTGAGGCTCCCCGCTGGGGCATGAGCTGGGTTGCAAGAAGAAAGGCGGTTTTGATTCAGAATGAGGATCTGGAGGTGAGGGACCCGGAGAAGGAAGTAGAGACTGTCCAGGTCTTCTAGCCTGTTCTCTGACAAGTGGATGAAGTTGGCGGTAAGCCTTACGTTCGGCAAGGTCACCAGTTTATTGCTGCCCAAGAAGATAGTAGGGATGCTCGGGATGAAAGAAATGGTTTTAAGGGCATTATCGCGGAGATCCAAGGTCTGTAATGTCTTCAGGGATTTGAACGTCTGGTCCTGAATGATCCCAATGTGGTTGTTTTGAAGGTCAATATAGGCTACCTCAGGCAGTCCACCGAAATCAGAATTATAAAGCTCGCCCAGAAGGTTATGTGACATGTTGAGAACCTGCAGGCTGTCGAGTCCATAAAACGCTTCCCCTGCAATCTTGTTTATCTTGTTGTGGGCGAGGTTCAGGACCTTCAAGTGCCTGAGAGACTCAAAGAGCCGAAAGTTCAGAGAGAAGATAAAGCCGTGTGAAAGATCCAGACGTGCCACTGAGCTCCTGGCCAGGCCGGCAAATGTGCTCCGGTCAGGGTCCCGGATGTTACGGAAGCCAAACCCAGCCCCCATGATGTGGTAGGTGAGAACCAGAGAGGAGGTCTGGCTCCCATTGATGGCCCTGCTGAAGTTCCCCGTGACGTCCACGGTCCAGCCGTTGTGAGAAACATCCAGGGTTTCCAGCACCATGTCTCTGAACGGGTTCATACACTTGGCCCAGTCCATGGGGACCCTGTTGTACAAGCCATTGGTGGCGAGGCTTAAGAAGGAGAGCGTCTTCCCTTGGAGGGGCTTGAGCTCCTGTTCACATACGATGGGTATCTGGTTGAGGGAAAAATCGATAGACTTCAAGGAATTCAACTCCCGGAATGAAGGATGAAGGTGAAGGCTACGAATCTGATTTTTGGACAGGTCCAGGCGAGTCAAAGACTCCAGATTTCGGAAATAACCGTCTCTTAATACGGCATCGGAGAGAGCACAGAAGAAGAGTCGAAGTTCAAGCAGGTGGGGCAGCCCCTGGAAAGCGTCGAGATGCAGGAAATGCATGTGGCTCCCGCCCAGGTCCAAGACTCTAAGATTGGGCAGGTTTCGGAAGGCCTCTCTGTCAATACGCAAGGGGGTATACTGAGTCCCGAGCTCCAGCAGCCCCAGCTGCTCCAGGAAGGGAAATGAGGAGGCAGTGACAGTCTCGATGTAGTTGAAGCTTAGCAGGAGGATCTCCGTGGTGCCAGGCACCCAGGGCACCTGGGTGAGGTTGCAGAATCGGTACAAGGCTAGCCGACCATCGAGGAGCAGGAAGAAATCGCCAGCACAGGACTGGCCACGAGCACTACTCCGAAGACAAGGTCAAGGGGGTCTCCCATGATCCCGCGGAGAAGACGGGAAAATGAAGACACAGCCGACCGAGCTCCAGGCATGGCGCGCGGGCCCCTGGGACATGGGGGCTCCCCGCACGACCTGCCTGCTGCCGAGACCCTTTGTGGGTGCGGCTGTGGGGGGGTGGGCCTGCAAGGTAAGCACTATTCCAAGTCCTTCAGAAACATGGTCTTTGCAGTAACGGTTCATTAGTTCACAGCAGTCGCTTACTCAAGGTCTGCGCAGGCAGTGGGAGAAAGCTGCAGGTGGAGACATGTCTGCACGTCCCCTGGGCCCGTTCCCAGCCAGCCGGCTCCTCAGTCCTCCGTCCACAGCCGGGCTGCCTCAGCGCACAAGCAGGGGTACTTTATGCCACCGTCCACAAAGCATCACAGGATGGGTCTAATGCGGACGAACCGGGCGCCCCTGCCAGCCGGCCCGCAGGGCTGTGTGGGATGCTCGGCGGCACAGCTGCGTCTGGCTGGTGTTCCCAGTGCGGGCTGTGGGGTCTGAGGAAACGCGGGGGGATCGGCCCTCGGAGCCCCCGCGTCTGGTGCCCGCGGCCCATTCAACGGGCTCTCACTGTAACGTCAGAAGTAAGGAGAGACTGATGCGGCTCAGGGGCCAGGAGGAGGGACAGGGAGAGGGGAGGGGAGGGGGGAAAGGGAGGGGTGGGGTGGGGGGGAAAGGAGGGGGGGGGAAGTGGGAGGAGAGAAGAAGGGGGAGGGGGAGGGGGAAGGAGGGGCAAGGGGGAGGGGAGGAGGAGCGGGGGGGGAGGGGAGAAGGAAGGGTGGGGGGGAGAGGAGAAGGAGGGCATTGGGGAGGGGGGAGAAGGAGGGGTGGGGCAGACAGAGGGGAGGGGGGAGAAGGAGGCACCTGCCGTAAGCCTTAGTCCGTGGCTCTGCTGGTGTTTTGCTCCGTGTGGGGGCTGGTTTCCATGGAAACCCGAGGCTGTGACACACAGATTAGAGCAAATCACAAGGAGGCATCGACTCCGAGTTGACCCCAAGCATCAAAACCAGGCATTTAATAATCACTGGGAAGTCGTCGGCGATAATGTTGACCCAATCTGATCATTTTTCACCATTGCTGCCCAAGGCCTGAGGCGGCAGCCGCATGTCCCCCGCACCTTCCAGGGTGGGTCGCCCTCCTGGCGGCCTGGGGGACTCTGCTGTCCCCTCCCTGCACAGAGCCCTGGGGACGACGGCCACAAGGACTTCTGTGCTCCAGCTCTGTCTCCCCAACAACTTCCTTGGCAAGTATGTGGGGAGTGTCCACTAGGTGCTGGGCACCTTTCGGGACACAGGAGAGAAGACGAACTCACAAGCCATGACTGTCCTCATGGGCTCACGTGCTGGTGCAGGGAAGCAGCGGAGGGGGGACACCCAACAAAAGAAGGAAAAATGGAGACAGGGACCGCCAGGGCTGGGTGTTGGTTGCTACTTGGACAGTGGTCAGGAAAGCCCTCTCTGTTGACATCATAAGCAGAGGCCTGAAGGCAGGAGGGAAAAGGACAGGCCCGTATGTGCGGAGGGAGGAGCAGTGAGCACCAGTCCCGGGTGACCGGGAGTGCCAGCACGGCGCTCCTGGCTGCCTCTCCAAACTCTTTCCAACCTCAGGGCCTTGGCACATGCTGCGTCCTGTGCAGGAACGCTTTTCTCTCTGCTCCTCACATGGACACTTCCTCAGAGAGCCTCCCCCACACTATTTGCGGTAACTCCCCTGCCCCCAACTCGCTCAAACACACCTTGTTTATTCCTTGCAAGGCAACTATCACAAGCCCTTAATTATCTGGCGCAAACACTGGCTGACTTATCTGCCGTCTCCCTCCCTTACGAGGCCATATTCTCCATCAGCACAGCGAGGATGGAAGGATGCCCGCTGCTAAGAAGAAGAAATGCGAGGTTGAACGAGTATCGCTGCCAACAAGGGAACAACACTGATCTGTTTGGGGAACTTGGTCTCTGCTGAGGCAGAAACCATCACCCTGGGTGAGGCTTCCCGTGCGGAACAGTGGCTCCCGATGGGGAAGCTGTCTCTGCGGGAGCGTCCTGTGAGCGTGCAGGTGTCCGGGCCACGACGCGCCCCGGGAAGCAGGCAGGCCACACGCACCTGGTCCTGCACAGGCGGAGCTGCTCAGCTCCAGGGACGATGACCCGCCGGGCGTCCCTGGAGGCTGAAACCGTCTCAAAGTGACCTCAGACCCTGACTCTCTTCTGCAGGCCAACAAAGTATTTCCTTTTAAAGTTTATTTATTTATTTTGAGAGAGAGAGAGAAGAGAAAGCTCAATTAGAGGAGGGGCACAGAGAGAGAGAGAGTCCCAAGCAGGCTCTGCTCTGTCAGCACAGAGCCTGATGTGGGGCTCGATCCCACGACCCCAGGATCATGACCTGAGCCTAAATTGTTGGAGAAGCTGGAGAGGTGAATAAAGAATGCCAAAGATGGCCGATGGGGCTAAAACAAACTCTGGTCTCTAGCTTAGAGACCCTCCTCCGGGTTCTTCTTTCTTTCTTTGCTGCGGCTTGCGAAACCCACGCCCCCCCTCTCCCCCCCAGATATGGAAGCTGATGACAATAAATTACCCTCTGCACTTGTATCTGGCGCTCAGATCTTTGGAGAAACGGTCTCCTCTGAGCCCGCCGGTGTTAAATAAATCTCCAGTCCACCAAGATCTCTGAGTGCCACTTGGGTTTTCCGCCAGCGTCCCAGCCTGGTTCCGTAACAAAATCAAGAGTTGGACGCTTAACTGACTGAGCCACCCCCACAAAGTATTCCTGGCACTGTTTCTATTCTGAATTTTCCAGACACGGGATCTGACAAATCTAGGGAAGATCGTACCCTGCTCAGTTCGCAGCTGCAAACAAGGAGTTAGTCACCATTCCGGAAAATCTCTTCCTAGTGACCTGGGTCTCCACCGGAGCCATGATCCGTGCCATCTGGGTGGACTTCCTGGGGACGGTGCGTGTGACCCCCGTTTATGTGGCCCTCATTTCTAAATGTCAAAGGTAATAAAACTTTAAGAAATGTCTGTTGAATATTTTCTTCTCTTAAATCCAAACTTATTCCTTATAAGTGAGTGTGAGAGTCAAAATAACTCACTTTGCCTTCTAGCGTGAGGACATATTAGTTCCTCATCACTTACGTCCCCTTTCCTTTCCCTCGTTATATTCCTGTCAGGGCGTTATATTGATTTCTTTAATGTCGTGTTTATAGATTAGATTATACCTATGCTTCAACTTCAAAATGGAAAAGCCGTCATTTAAACATTTGTTATAAAATGGGTGCTCTTCTGGGGCCCCTGGGGGCTCATGTGGTCATGATCCCAGGGTTCGTGGGTTCAAGCCCCACGACGGGCTCTGTGCTGGCAGTGTGGAGCCTGCTTGGGACTCTGTCTCTCTCTCTCTCTCTGTCCCTCCCCCCTCCCACTCTCTCTCTAAAATAAATAAAATGAAAAAAAATTTTAAACAAGGATGCTTTTCTTTTTTTAAAAAAAAACTTTAATGTTTTTTGAAATCTATTCTTGAGAGAGAGAGGGAGAGAGAGAGAGAGAGAGCGCGCGCGTGCACAAGCAGGGGAGGGGCAGAGAGAGAGGGAGACACAGAATCCAAAGCAGGCTCCGGGTTCCGAGCTGTCAGCACAGAGAGCGACGTGGGGCTCGAACCCAAGAACCGTGAGATCATGACCTGAGCCGAAGTCAGACACTTAACCAATGGAGCCCCCCAGGCGCCCCACAAGGATGCTTTTCTAAGCACTGTGGCCATAGCCTCTTCTCCCCACGTTCACCACAAGCTCTGAGATGATTAAAGCCAGATATTCTTTGAATCCTATTTTTTCCACCCACATAGCGAGTGGTTGCCCCCCCCCCCGCCCCGCCCCCGATGATCAGACCCATGCACACGGTGGGGAGGCCCTTGTCCTGGAAGATGGGACAGATGCAGGGGAGAATTATCAGAAAGAAAACAAACCAGTCGGGGCACATGTGGGCATCAGGCTCCTGGGAAGCCCCAGAGGTGAGCCCCAGCCCCGCCCACCTCAAAAGGGACAGCTCAGCAACAATGCTGTCCCTGCCATCCTGCTGCTGACACAACCAGCGGGCACCTGCATGGACGGGGCGGGAGGCCGTCCCCGCAGGGCCCTAACTCTGAGCCCTGGGTTCACCCCCGGCCCACACAGACGCTGGGGGAAGGAGGTCTGTTGTTCTCAGGCAGCAGATTCTCAGATGTGCTTCAGGAGGAGAGCCGAGGGCGGGGGAGACACATGGTAGGGGGACGACCGCACTCTGGGTTTCCTGTGACCTTCTTCCCATCTCCCAACGGGAGGGGACAGGGACAGACGAGGTCCAGCCTCCCTGGCCAGACGAGCACCACCCTCTACAGTCGTTCTTAAGTGTCGTGAGGTCACAGACAGACCCCTCTGAAACTCCGATAGCTCTGGTTCCTTGCCCTCCAAAAACGCACGTACGCATCACAAACCCCAATTTTGCACCATTTCAGAGGGTTCACTGACCTTCCAAACTCCGCTCCTTCCAACCCGCGGCTTCACAGACAGCCCGGCCCGCTCCGTATCCCGGGACGCGGCTCAGAGCGCCAAGGGCCTGACGGCAAATACTTTCAGCTTTGCAGTCCAACCTCTGTTCTAGAACAGAAGAGAAACTCTGGTTCACAAGTGAGGATTTGCGGTGACTGTAAGATACACGCGTGCCGATACGGAACCACCGCATTTGCCGGGAAGATGCCACCTGGTCCCCAAGCTGCTGATTGATTCAACCATCAGAATGATTTCTCCTCTTACGTAACAGACAGAAATCCCTGCAGAGGCGCGTAGCTCAGAACAGCGGAGCTGAGCTTTCTAGTTTCACTTTTGTCTTTTTGCAGACAACCCCTCACCGCCCCGCGGTGTACCCGCCGGACCCGGGCCGCTCGACCCCTGGATTTGCAGCAACGGGTGACAGAGGAGATGACAGAGGCAGTGCGGGGGGCAGGGCCCCTGGACAAACAGAATTGACGCAAAATTATCCGGGCTCATGTGGCATGACCAAGATACCATGCAGGCCGGCTTTCTACGACGTACAGCAAGGCAGGACTGAAGCGGACCTCCCAGCGGGGGGCTCCGGGACAGCGGAGCCGAGAGCCGTCAGGAAGACACCACGCGGCGCGTCCGGAACGGGAGCCAGGAGCCCACGCGGGGTGAAGAAAACAGGAACTCGCACTGGTGTCGGGCAGCGGGTGGAGCAGCGAGAACCAGGCTGTGAAGCTGCTTCAGGCCCGATCCAACCTCAGAACCTGGAGACCATCCACCGTCCTGGACACACAGCCCCCCCCCCCCCCCCCCCCCCCCCGTCCACAGCCCCTCCCCACCCCAGTCCACCATCCTGGACCCACAGCCCCCTCCCCCCAGCCCCCCCAGTCCACCGTCCTGGACCCACAGCCCCTCCCCCGTCCACCATCCTGAACCCACAGCCCCTCCCCCCGTCCACCATCCTGGACCCACAGCCCCTCCCCCGTCCACAATCCTGGACCCACAGCCCCCTCCCCACGTCCTGGACCCACAGCCACCCTCCCCCCGTCCACAGCCCCTCCCCCCCCCCGCACCCCCCCAGTCCACCGTCCTGGACCCACAGCCCCTCCCACCCCGTCCACCATCCTGGACCTATAGGCCCCTCCCCCAACCACCGTCCTGGACCCACAGCCCCTCCCACCCCGTCCACCGTCCTGGACCCTTAAGCCCCTCCCCCCAACCATCGTCCTGGACCCACAGCCCCCCTCCCCCCATCCACAGCCCCTCCCCACCCCAGTCCACCATCCTGGACCCACAGCCCCCTCCCCCGTCCACCGTCCTGGACCCACAGCCCCTCCCCCCGGTCCACTGTCCTGGACCTATAGGCCCCTCCCCCCAACCATCGTCCTGGACCCACAGCCCCCTCCCCCCGCCCCCCACAGCCCCTTCCCCCCTCCACCTTCCTGGACTCACAGCCCCCTCCCCCCGTCCACAGCCCCTCCCCCCCATCCACCGTCCTGGACCCACAGACCCCACTGGTGTGACCTCAACGCAGTTGGTAGCCAATTCTGCAAGGTTCACCCCAGGGCACTGCCCCCCCTGCCGGTCATGTCCCCCCCTGCCCCTGCCCACTGACCTCCCAGCCGGTCCCCCACAGACACATGCACCCCTCATCCAGCTACCCCAGAGAGCCCAAAAGCACACCTCTGATCAGAAGCCTTCACTGGCTCCTTCTGCCCACGAAGGGAACAGGACTTCTGGGCCGTCCACTGTAGACTGTAGTCTACCCTGGAATGGCTGACCTTCTCGCGTGACAGAGGGGATCCCAAGCCAACCCCCCCCTCCCGACCGCACCTGCAGTCTGGGCCTGTGCTCCAGAGGGAGGCCACCTGCTCAGAACTTGGCCTCCACCCCAATTTCCCTCCTTAGGCTGGACCCCGGGGGGTGGGATGCTTCTGTCTGCATATCCAGCTCGCCCTTCAGAGGCCACCTCAGAAGCCAGCAGTCCTCATACCCCCGGGGCACATTTTATCTCACCCTGATATTCTGTCCACACCTCCCAGACAGCGTTTTTATTAAACACCTTCCCCCTAGACTGCACGTCTCTTGAGGGCGGAGACCTTGTTTTTATTTGTGCAGTATTCCTGAGGTAGCACAGTTTAACACCCCAGTAATATTATCCCCACTAATATTCCGAAGGCTTATTTTCATCAGACTCACCTCCTAGTTCTAACACGGGGAGCTCCTAACACGTCCTTATTCTGGGGGCACAGACCCCCCACTCCCCGGCTGGTCCAGGGCTCCCGTTCCTGAGACTCTAGGAGATTCATCACAATGACGAAGGTGGTCAGTGTTGATCTGGTGAGTCAAGATAAAGGGCTTTTGTTTTTCTTAAAGGAGAAAAGCTAATTAAGGGGGAGAAACAGAAACTGTGATGCACATGTTTTTCTATGCCATATGGCAGTTTTCTTTGCAGAAGAATTTGAAGCTTTAGGCGTGTGTCCTACTGAGCAGAATTTCAACTAGAAAAGATCGAGACCATTTTGCAAATCAAGGCACGAGGGCCATCAGAGCCGCAGGGTCTTGAGAAGTCTAGGCCCAGCCTCTGGTTCAGAGGCCCAGTGTCTGGGCCAGTCAGATGGGGAGCTTTCTTCGTTGGGACTCCGGAGAGGGAAAGTCCACACTTTCACGATCCGGCGCATTTTTCTTCAAATCGCTGTGGGGAGGGAGCGTCTCCCCGGACCTAAGTCCCTTTTCACGTGACTTTGCCATGGTCATTCGGTGACGAAGGCTTCCGCCCAGGGTTGAGGACCAGCACTGTCTGCTCTATGGCAGATGGCCAAGTTCGCCATCAGAGTTTGACCTTCGGAGCAGCTCGCTGGCTAAATGAGGCCCGAGTCAGGGGACACTGGCTAGGAATCGTTAGGTCTCAGATTTAGGATGAGGGGTCCTACAGGCGGAGGAAGTGTTCAGGGTCGTGCACCCCTCCAGCTGGGCGCTAGGACTTGAATCCAGCTGCAGACTTAGTCGTCATTTTGATCTTTTCCAAAAACTCAGAATGGAGTATACTGCACAGGGCCCAGCCCCTCGGAGGCATCCGGGACCACCTGCGGGTGCCGCTAAAACGCAATCTGGTCAGCAGGCGGGCGGGGGACCTGACACTCTGGGCTCTCCACAAGCCTCCAGGTGACCCTCACAGCTGAGTGGCAAGGCCCCGAGACCCGCCATCTGTCCACACTCACTGCTCAGGCTGCCTGTTCTCCTGGGATGAAGGTTGGGTAGGTGCTGCCCGGTCACTTCTGGGAAGGGGCCACGTTAATACGCTCACCCCAACTCTTCTCCGACCCTGGCGGGTGAAGCACCAGATGGTTGCCAACGGGGATCAGCTGAGGGTCCCGAGGCCGGGGCTGGACACGACACGTGGGTTCCCTCGCTGCGCAGCTGAGGAAACAGGTGCGAGGGCCTTCCCGGTTCCAGGGCAGGCGCTTCTGCCGCCGACCGGCAGGGGGCGGCCGAGGGCGGGTCGGGACGCGGCCGCGGGGTGAGCGCAGGGCCCGGGGTGAGGGCTCGCCAGGGCCGCCGCTGGCATCATCCACCCCCCCTCCCCGATGCTCTGCTCGCTCTGAGCTCTGCATCTGTTTTGCCCCGCACACCGTTTTGTTTGGGGGGGGGGGGGGGAGGATGGGATCAAAATGAGGACTAAGTCCTGCAGCTGAATTCGAGTCCTCGTTCCCAGTTGAATGGATGACCAGCCTCTCTGAGCACCAGTGGGGCCCTCTACACACACACAAGGGGGGACACTCCGGTGCCTGATCCAGAGTGATCGGTTCCTCACGCGCCACCCTCTGATGGTTCTTGTTGCTTAAGGACACAGACATCGTTAGTCCAGGCGCACCTCTCCAGGGATGCACTCCCTTTAGGAGCCACCAAAGGGGAACACTGAGAGGGACAGGGGATTTCCCAGCATGGTGTGGCCTCAGGAGCTTCCCTTTTCAGCACTCCTGGAAGTTAGGGAAAATCTTGCCGGATTGCCCTTAATATCTTCCGGTGGTGGTCCCCCCCCCCCACCCGACCACACCAGCATCCAGAGGAACTGATATTCTGAAGAAGCCAGTGTGTCAAAAACCCAACAGAATGGTTTCTCTTCTGTTTATTATAAATTCTTTCGCACCGTTTTAAAACATCTGACTGGAAAAAAAATAATTTCACTTGGGTGATGATTAAACACTAACAACACGCACCACACGCTTAAAATCCTCCAGAAAAGGGAGCTCTCCACGGACTGAATATCTCTACCTGATTTCAGCTAGCTTCAGGCGGCCACCAATACTCTCAGAAAATTAACCTCGAGGCTCTGACAGCCTCCCCGACCGCACCTCGGCCAAGCCTGCGAGCTGATGGCCCGGAGAGAGGGGCAACAGCCAGGTGCCAGAGCCCCGAGCCCCCCGAAGAGCCCGCCTTCGCCTCTCCAGGAAGTTATGACAACCTGGATTGTGATGTAAATGGAAGCAGTGGGGGGCGGCGGAGGCACAGTGAAGAAAATCCTTATTAAACTATGGACACGATGGAAATGAGAAGAGAGATTACAAGCACCAGAGAACCATCCCGGGGAGGGTTGTACTCTGGGCTGAGCTAAGGAAAGCAAAAAGAGAAACCCCCCTGGGCCGATGAAACCAAGCCCACTCGGCAGCCGGCAGAGCCGCCCTGGGTGGGAGGTGAGGGAGGGAGTCAGGCTGGGAGGGGGGAGTCCTGCGTCTCCCAGGGGTGGAGGAGGAAGAGTTCACTCGCGGCACCAGGGACTTGGGAGCGGGGGCGGCCGGGGCTGCAAGCACATGTTCCTGCCTCGTGCTGGCGACTGGGGACCGGGCCCCAGGGAGGTTCTGAGGGTGGAAACCGCCCTGGGCCAGCAGCCCCACACCCCTGCTCCCATCCTGGGTGGGGCGCCGGGGCCAGAGGCCAACTTGCTGTGGGCGGGAACGTCCAAGACCACGGCCAAAGCCCCGGGCTGGGAGAGGGGAATCCTGGGGCCACCGTGGGGGCATCCTTGATGAGCTGAATTCCCCTTGTCCCGTCTCTGAATGTGCACATGTGAGTGTGACCTGGCGGCCAGGTACGTGGCCAGACTGTACCCGGAAATAGCTTGCTTCGGTTTCTCAAACAGGGATCAGATCTCTTATGAAACAGACACAATCTCTTCACGGGGCCACTCTTCGCCGATGGCCAAATTCCTCAGACAGGAAGTACAAGGGGCGCCCGCTGCCTGGGCTCGGTTGGCCCCGTGGCCTCCTTCTGGGGCCCCGTCCTGAGCTCCCCTCCTCACCTATTCTTATCTGAATCTCCCCGTTTTCTCTTGTAGCACTGACAGCTTTGCTCCTATGTCTTCCTGAAATGCCTCCTCCCTCGTCCTCTTGTTTTCCCCGTTCCTTTTCCTTCCCCCACCCCTGGCTTGCAGGTCACGTTTCACGAGTTGGACTGTCCCCACCACTCATGCCCCCAGGATCTCTCTCCAGCCCTGAGAGAGGGAGAAGCACGGACGTGGGCGTCTCCTGGGGCCAGGGCCCCCCTCTCCTGACACCTGCCTGGCAGGTGGTGAGCCAGCCTTCTGGGAGACTCTCCTCCTGGGACTGAGCACCAAGTCCCAGCTCCTCTTTCCCAGATGTCTCTAGAGTTGTCCCTCCTTTTACATTCCCACCGCCCTGGTCAGTCTTCTGTCTGGCACATGCTTCCTGGGCACGGTCTCCCAGGGAGGGTGTTAGCCGCTGGGGCTTCATCAAGACAAACCCAATCTCTGCCTTCAGGGAGCTAACGTCCCGAGCCTGAAGGCAGCCACGGAGGGCAGGGGCTGATGTCGTTACAGGACCATACGTGGTGCCTCGAGGCAGAGGAGGACGCACCCCCAGCCCGAGGGCACCTCTAACTAGGGGTATAGACGCTGGCACCTAAGTCACAGGAGCGGTGAACCGTGGTGGGGGGGAGCAGTCCCCGGCAGAGGCACCCAGGCACCATGTTCAAGGGACAGGAGGGAGCCCGGGCCTGGAGCCCCCGCAGGTGGAGTCACTCAGAAGGTCCAAGTGTGAGCCTGTGGGCGCTGGTGGGGGCGAGGATGGAGAGGGTATTCTGCAGCCAAGAAGGACGCGCCTGCCATCCCGGGGGCAGAGGGGGCTGCCGAGGGCCTTGAGGACTGCCACCACCTAACACTAGCCCCTCAAGGCCGCTGGGCTTTGGCTCCACCAGAGGTATCCAGTCTCAGGTTCCCAGTAATAACGCTTAGCCCACACCTTCCGCACCAGGTGGCTGAGGTGCTTCCTGTGCCCTGTATGTGCAACCAAGGATCATGTACCAAATGCCTGCTATGTGCCAGACACTAGCGCTGGCTCAGAGGGTCCCCAGCGAGTCGGACAAAGACCCCTCCCCCCAGCGGGCACTGCAGGGGACAAGAGCTCCAACGGAGGAGGGAGCAAGCAGTGGGCAAGGAGCAACGGAGGGCAGATGACGGGCTCCCCAACTCTGCCCTTGAGGAACCCATCAGAAGAGGGGCCATTTGAGATGCTTCTTAAAAGATGTAGAGGACTCCCCAACAGGGCATTCTGGGCAGGAGAGCGAGTGTAAGGAGAGTGAGGCATGCAAAATAGGCTCAGTAAGAACCTTCTGGAAGGTCAGTGTGTCGGGGAGGTCAGTGTGTCAGGGAGCATGAAGAGAGTGGCCAGAGCTGGAGAGGGAGGTGGGGGGTTGTGGGGAAATAGGTTTTACTCACATAAATGGGTTAGAAAAAAGCTTCGGGCAGAACGCCACCCCTGCGGGGCGAAAGCGCCTGATGTTAGCTGGCGGGATATTGTACTGGGACTGTGAGAAACGTTATTTCACCTGCAGGAAATTACTTTCCTTCTGGAGCCAATATACTATTGTACTTTGATCACAAAATCCACTCACCCACCCCCCCAGACCCTTTGCTTCTTACACACACAAGTTAATGATTACTGTCTGATTGTTCTCTCCACGTTCATGTGTGTAAGATCTTGTTCTCTTCACACTCACCCTGTGTGTAAGATCTTGAAAGCCCAATAAATGCGGAGAGGAAGCCCCTGTTCGGGGCTCTTGTCTCCTCCCGGACATTAGCCTCTCGTATTCAACTCTGCATCTGCTCTCTTGCTGGACAAGCGAGAACTCCAGAGTCAAAGTCTGCGACAGGGGGTCTGGATCACAGCTGGTGGGCAGTGAGCGCCATTACGTATTCTAAGTCTTAGTATTACCCTCAGACCTCCTTCCACCTGCCTGTCCCAGTCTCTGGCTGCCGTTTCTAAATCCAGAAGACGACCGGTGACTCCCCAAAGCCCCGTCTTTACCAGCCCATGCTGGCTGTCACCTTTGAACTAGCAGGTGATAGCACAGGACTTCACACTTAACTGCTCTCGTTTCCCAGATGCTGGTTTTGTCTTTCCACCTGAACCTGGGAGCCTCTGAGGGGCAGGGACAATGCCTCACACGAGCAGGTCCCACAGAGCAGAGCTCACAGGGCTTGGGATGCAAAGCCAGCAGTGGGAATCACCCTAACAGGAGGCCGTACGGAGGTCTGGATCTGTGGGCTGTCCACAAAACTAAGAGTGAAACACACATCCGGACCCAGTCACTGCACATCCCGGGGTTTTGTGCTGAGTGAGCAAGCAGAAGCACCCCAACAGGCCTATTCTGATTTCAACAGTCAGCAAACTGGCAGGCAAACCGACAAAGGAGGTCTCTGTGAGGCTGGACACAACTTCCCGAGAAGTCTTCCGAGAAGACAAAGCCAAAAACGAGCAGGGTCAGTTTTGCATTCAGAACATGCAATCAGTTTCTGCTTCTCTCAGAGCGAGCCGCCAAGTGGGTGACCCAGTGACACCACTTAGGGTGGAAGGACCACTGAGGGTGACGTCCCCAGGGCACTGTGAAACAAGCGAGTGACCCTGTGACACCACCCGACCTCCACACAGGGCGTCCTATGGATTATTGCGTCCTTGCCCAGGAACAGTGTCTAGGGTGCCGTTCACGGGTCACCTGGCGCGGGGCAGGTGCGCTCAGAGCTGACCCACGGGAAGGAGCAAGCCCCTCGCCATGGTCCTGGCAGCCTGGCTTCCTGCGGCCGCGCACCCCTCACCCCGAGATGAGCCACACCGCCCTGCGAGGCTGTGCCGGCGGCGGTTTTCCAGGCGCCCTGCCTCTGCGCCCGCGTCTTCACAGGCGGATTGTTTACGACGTGAAGGCCGGCGGGGTAAACCGTGCCGCCTCCGCCGGGTCTGCGCCGGGTGCGCCGGGTGCCGGTGTTCGGGGGGGGGCCCCCTTTTCCAGGGCCGGGAGGCCACGTGCCCCCTCCCAGGTGGGGACGAAAGCGAAAGTGAGAAAGCGACAGCTCTCCAAAGGTGGGGGCGCCCCGGCTTCCCCGTGTCCCGCCCCCAGGGCACCAGCCGGCCACGGCCACGCGCCCAGTCCCCGTCCAGGGAGCAGAGCCGGAAGCCACCCGGGACGCCCCCGGGGGGTGGCGCCCGACCGCGCCAGCAGCCCGGGGTGGGACAGGGGTCCTCGTCGGCGGCGGGGCGCTTACCTCCGGGAAGGGCTCCCCGCGCCTCCCGCAGCTCCGCGCACTTCTCCACCCGCTCCTCCGCCCGGGTCCAGTCCCTCCCAGTACCCCGCCCACATGCCCCCGCCCCGCGAGGCCCCCGCCCGCATGCTCCTCCCTCCACCCTCCCCGCCTGGCCCCTCCCGGGCCCCTCCCACCTGCCAGATCAAGCCCCGCCCACGTGTCCCGGGCAGGCCCCACCCCACTCACACGCCCCGCCCTCCACCCACGCACCGCCCACCTGCCCAGCCGCTCTCCGTCCGGGCCCCGCCCACCTGCCAGACGCTGCCCCCGCCGGTCCTAGTTCACAGAACAGGCCCCGCCCACCTTCTAGCCCCGCCCCCCGACAGGCCCCGCCCCGAGGCTCGGGTCATCTCTTTAAGCTCTGTGACCAGTGGTACGACCTCCTGTTCCAACCTCGGGGGGGGGGGGGCCCTCCCACACTCGCCCCCGAGACCCTGCGGCTGCAGGGACGAGGAAACATGTAGGGACACCTGTGCGCTTCGGGGCGGGTGACTGGGACGCGGTTGCTCAGTGCTTGGGGCGCCCTGGACTGGATCCGAGGGGAAGGGGCCGCCCCCGACTGTCCTTGGGGTCATCCAGGCCAGCGCGGCCCCTCCTCCCCACGCCATGCAGAGGAGACCTGGAGTAACTGTCCAGAGGCACAGCCGAGCCAGCAAAGAGGGGCCTGCGCCCCTGGACCCCCACCCCCCCCCCCCGTGCAGGGTTCCTTACCCCCAGACCCCCACCTCGGACCCCCAATCCCCACCCCCGGTGCAGGGCTCCTTATCCCCAGACCCCCACCTCGGACCCCCACCCCCACACCCCCAGGCAGGGCTCCTTGCTCCCCGGACCTCCACCCCCGGATTCCCCCCATGCAGGGCTCCTTGCCCCCCCAAGCCCACGGTCATGATTTCATGTTTCATGGCCCACATGGGGGTCTGCACTGAGCCTGCTTGGGATCCTCTCTCTCTCTCTCTCTGTCTCTCTCTCTCTCTGCCCCTCCTCCATTCATGCTCCCTCTCTCTCAAAATAAATAATGTTCTTAAAAACCCTCACCCTCCATTCAGCAGCTGTATTAAGCTTCCACTACAGACCCAGTGCTTCCTCCAGGAATACAAATCCTGAGCTGACTTCCAGGGACAACTCAGAGCCCAGCAGGGAAGGTGCACGTGGACACAGATGGGTATAAATTTGATGAAGTGCAAGTCCCTGCATCCAGGGTCTGACGTCCTTGCGGCAACTAAGAAAATAGAGGCAACCTTGTCAGCCGGGCAGAGTGGCTGTGGGGAGGGCAGAGTGGGCAGGGCAGCAACAGGGCAGGGGAGGGCCTTCCATTCAGGCAAGACAGCAGAGGGGAGGGCGCTGGCTCTGGGCCGGGGAACAGCAGAGGTACTGGGGACAGAAGGGAGGTGGCTCATTTGGAAAACTGCCTGGTTGTGTGAATGGAATGCACTTTGTGTGTGGTGGGGGCAGGAATCAGGGCGCAGGAGCCCACGCCCGCAGGAGTGTGGATGGTGCTCTGTCGGCCGGTGGGCACTGGAGACCCCCCAGATGGGGCAGGTGATGAGGGACAGCCCACCCCAGTCTGCACATCACAGTTACCCCTGACAGCAACGCGTGGAGTGAGTGGGTGAGGGACAAGTGCTCAGTCAGGAGGCTCCTGCGATGGTCCAAGCAAAGATAACAATTGCAAATTAGAGCAGTGACATTCATTCATTTTAGCTAATGAGTGTCACTGTGCTTTCATGCGGCAAGCACCAGGCAGGTGGCAGGACCCTAACCACGCCGACCTTTATCAGCGCTCACCAGGTGTTCTGCTCTGTTCCCAGCACCAGGCCCGTGCGGACTGATCTAATCGTCACACGGCCTGTGAGTCAGGACCGTCGTCATCCCCTTCTACAAACGAGGAAACTCAAGGAGAGGAGGTTACGTTACTCCCAGGCGCTTACACAGCTAGTCAGTGACAGAGCCAGGTTGGAACTCGGTAACTGGGCTCGAGGATCCTTAACCGTGACCCTGTACTGGGGATCATGATAACAAGCAACCTGCACAAGGTCGCCACCTCGTAGAACTCACACTCTGGCGCCAGAAGACAGACGGGGGCAAGGCTCAGGTTGTAGGATCAGAAAAACACGGTCCTCGCCGAGGAAAGAGCTGTCAATGCAATTCCACCCGGGCTCTGTGATGGGCGGTATGCCAGCCGCGGAATCAGGAAACGCGGGGTCCCAGCAGAGGGCGGACTTGGAGGGGAGGCTGAGGTCAGTTCGGGGTACACTGGTGTGTGCGGCCTGTGGGACGTGCAGGGGGTGTCACCCAGCAGACAGCCGAACCCGTACATCCACATACAAGACACCTGCCTGGAGAGGAGACCGGTCGGGAGGCATCAGGACAGAGGCGACAGCTGGGGACAGGGGTGAAGAACGGAGTCTGGACACCGACAGGGGAGGCCAAGGCCCAGGAAAGGATAGGAGTTTGTAACGGAAAAGACTTAAATTTAGTTATGATCAAATACCTCTGCTCATCCAAAGTGACCATTTAAAGAGCGAAAAGGCAAGAAAGAAAAACTGGGGAAGACGTTTGAGATTTGGAGCAAGAATCCAGGTCGTACGAAGAAGTCACACGATCGGTAAGAAAAGAGGAAGACAGAGGAAAGACCCAGGCGGTTGCTCAAAGAGAGGAAGTCGAAGACAACCAATAAACAAATGAGCGAAAAGGTGCCAAACGTCCTTAGCGTTCTGAGAAACGCCAATCAGAACCCTGACACATCACATACTCCACATGCACGGAGCCACAATAAAGAGTCTGACAATAACAAGTGTCAGTGTTACTGCGCAGTGACCCAAATCCGCCCATGCCGCCAGCGGAAATGCGAACGGCCGGGGGCGCTTGGGGAAGTGGGGCATGATCTTGGACGGCTGAAGACCCACGCGCCCTGAGACCCCGGCCTCCACGCCTGATCCGCGCGCGCCCCGGAGGCACACGTGGAGGTGACTAAGAAAGCACTGTCGGGCTATCCCTGGGACGGACGATGCCTGCAGTGGCTCCCAGGGACTCCCACCTCCCGCACTCCCGCCTCCTCCTTACCCCTCCTCTGGGTGTGCACCGGACCCAGTGACTTGCTTCTAGGTTACAAAATAACGAGATTTCCACACGTCCACACCTGCTCTCTGGCCCTGTCGCCTCCTCTCCCAGGATGCCGACTGCAGTGCGCCCACTGCCCCATGACCAGGCCCACGTGGCAGGGGTGCAGGGGGCCTCTTGCCACCAGCCGGAGAGGATCCGAAGTCCTAGTCCAACAGCCTGTGAGAAAGGAGTTTTGCCACCAACCCCTGAGTAAACGTGGAAGTGAATTCAGTCCAGTCGAACCTGGAGACGAGACCACAGCCCCGGTCAGCGTCTGGACTGCAGCCCGTGAGCAGCCGGAGCCAGGGGACCAGAGTCCGTGACACAATACGTGTTGTTGTTTCGAGACGCTACGTTTGGGGATAAGTGGTTACACAGAAAAAATAACCAGTACAGTCACCAAATTGGAAATAACCCGAACGTCCATCAACAGTAGGGTGGACAAGTAAACTGGACATCGATGAGGTCATGAAACGGAGCGTCCAACGTCGTCAAAAAGGAATGGACTGGAATTATATCCCACAACATGGCTAAAACGCAAAAACATATGTGAGCGAAAATAACATATAATGTAGACAGATCACGACCCAAGAGAGGAGATCGATGTTATTCCATTTATATACAATTCAGAATTGGCAGGGCCACCTTGTGCTGTTTAGGTGGAAATAGACAGGTGACAGGTAACCTACTTCGTAAGGTCAGACAGCATCTCTGTGGCAATCAGGGCGGCCCCGCTGGGGAGGAACGCCCCGGTCTTGCGGGCAGCGGTGGGAGGGGGGGTGCTCCACCCTCGTCTGGGCCTGGGTGCTGGTCACAGAGGGTTCGTGGGCGATTGATGGGTGGTTACAACCCTCTGCTTCATGCGTGTGTCCTACACCTCACATAAGGGCTTGTAAAGGGGGAAGAATCAAAGAGACCGGACAGAAACTAGGAAAACCAAAGCCGTGGCCTGGATCTCAGAAGGTGGAGGGGCTCTGGGAGTGATCGCCACGGCGAGTAACGTCTTCCGAGTGGATGCGTGTGGCGGACGTGCTGGTGGGCGTCCGGCGAGGCCTGTGTGGGGTCCACGCCTGGCGCACCGCCCCCTGCAGTGGGGGGACCCGTGACGACCTCGGGGTTCTCTCCCTCGGCCGGGTCATGTTCCCCACGCTTTGTCTTTGCGGACAGTGCAGGGCTTCACCCGCTGACCCTGAAGGCGCGAACACGTCCTCTCGCGCCCCCCCCACCCCCCACACAGAGGCTGTCCTGTGTCCTCTGGGGCGTCGTCCCTGCTGCCAGTCCCAGTCTCTGGCCCGTCAGCGCTGCCGGGGCCAGGCCCCCCTCTCCTCCTTCACCCGTGAACAGGCGGCCGTGAATCTCCGCTTGGCAGTGACGTGGGCTCCAGAGCCGGCCGGCCCCACGGGCAAAGCCCAGCTCTGGGACCTGGGATGAATTGCTGTCTTTCTAAACCTCGGTTGCTAGTCTGTAAACGGGGAGAATAGGAGCCACCTTACCGGGGGAAAAAAACAGCAGGTGGCCTGAAACCGCCCAGCCTGGCAGGTGGTAGCCCCCCCACCCTGTTGCTGT
Organism: Panthera pardus; assembly: GCF_024362965.1. Taxonomy (NCBI): domain Eukaryota; kingdom Metazoa; phylum Chordata; class Mammalia; order Carnivora; family Felidae; genus Panthera; species Panthera pardus. Next base: position 69,846,006 of record NW_026526777.1, on the reverse strand, counting down.
GGCGACAAGCCAGCGGCTCCACCAAAGACTCCTAGGGCACGTGGGGACACAGCTGGACGGGTTCTTGAGAAGTCAGGCCGTCACCGTCACCTCCCTCCGTCATAGTCACCTCCGCCAGCAGCTGACCCCTCCCCACTCCACTCAGGTCACGCTCCAGGGTCTTTCCACTACTGAGGTCTTCCCATGGCTTCTCCCTGTACCTGGAACACAGTGAAAACCCCTTTGTGCGGACAACAAACTCCTGTCCCCTGCCCTTCCCACTGCTTTCCTGCCCTTCCCCCCAAGCCCTTGTCCCCAGGGCACCCCCTCCTGGACCGCCTTCCCCTTCAGACCAGCCTCTGCTCGGCTCAGAGGCCCCCCCCCCCCCACCGCCTCTCCCAGGCCTCCCGGTCAGACGTTACTCCCTCACTCACCCCGTCCCGTCTGAAGTCAGCTGTGTGTTCCCCGTGGGCTTGTTTAGTGCACGAGCTCCCAGCTCACTCTAACCCCAGCCCACGGGTCGGTCGGCCGTGGCTGGCGTGAACATACCAGTAAGGGGAGGGGTCTCTCTGCGGCCCGACCCTCCCAACCTCCGCCCCGGCCTCTCGCCTCCAGCCCCGGTCAGACCCCAACCTGCTGTCTCCACGCCCCTCCTCTCCAATAGCGGCCCATGGCTCGTTGCACCTAAAATTATTCTTGATTTCATTTAAAACGATCTTTTCCATTTCAAAAGTGATTGTGGTTCGTCATCCGTCTAGTTATAATCGCTGCTAACACTCAGATGAGTTTCTTTCCAAGCTATTTGCTATGCAGTCGTCACACGGCAACTACAGAATTGTATGAATTTATTTTTAAGAAATAGTCTTTTTTCCTGATTGTAAAAGTGTACGCATTCACTGTAGAATATTACCAAAAATGAACATGTAAAGAAGAAAAATTACCCGGATTCTTGGACATTCTTACATTCTCTCTGGGCACACGCATGTATGTGCACACATAAGCACGCACATGCACGCACGCACACACATGCACATGTGCTCATGCACGTGCACGCACACACAAGCACGTGCACACAAACACACCCATGCCATACGTGGCATTTCATTGTAACCACAAGACAACTTCACCAGGAGAACTATTTTATGAAACACTTAGTTGGAAGACGGGAAGGAGAAGGCCACTGTTAGAAACGTGTCCACATTCCCGTCCGCGGCCTCTCTGCCCGGCCCAGGCCGTGGCATCCGGATGGAAGAGCAGTGACAGCTATGGGGACAGACCCTGATGGTGGCCCTGCCTGAACTGAGCCCCACGTTCTGTGGCTTCCTGGGCGCAGAGCCTTGGATGAGTTATTTAACGTCTCTGTGCCTCACTTTTCCTCATCTGTAAAGTGGGGATAATAATAGTACCTGCCTCGCAGAGTTGGTTGTACTCACAAAGATGCTCAGAACGGCACACAAGTGTTAGCTAATACCAGCCTCAGAGAGCCCCCCCCACAATTCTTTCTATGTTTTGCAACAATTCAGTTACCACCTCCTTTTGCATTCCCCACTCAGCAAAACAAAAGCCACATGGGTGGGAAATTTACAACTACCACCTGTGTGCACGTGTGTGGTGTGTGTGCACGTGTGTGGTGTGTGTGCACTTGGTGCACCATGTGCCTGTGTGCGAGCATGTAGAAAGCAAACTTTCCACACAAGCAAATATCCCCCTGGAGGAAATACAGTTCATCTTTGTCTCATCTCCACTCTAGTCTCCTGAGCTCTCTTTATGTGTGTGCGTATGTGTGTGTGTATGTGTGTGCATGTGTACACAACATAATCAGGGCCACACTGCTTATAATCTTTTTAAGGAATCACTGACATAAAAGAATATTCTCAGATGGAAGATGATATGAACAGAGGCGAGTAACATAACCTCTGCTTCCTGGTATTATTTTTAAAAACAAAAACAAAAATACTGTAGCACTCCAGATGTGGAAAAACCACTCTGAAAGTTCCTGGTATCGCGCAGCTGTATCTGCAAAGCGAAAAGATTCTCAAAGATTCTCAGTCGGGTAATTGTCCCCGTGAGCCCTGCAGGGTGTTCATCACTCACTGCTGCGGGCCCCCAGCCGCCGGAGCAGAACAGCAACATTGTTCTTTCAGGGCGGGTGAGCGTGGGAGAGGCACCGTAGCAAGCAGGGGTGATGCGGGGCGGGTGGCACTGGGAACCGTGCAGACGCAGGGGAGGAGAGGGTGCGGGGACTCGGCGTGGGCATGCTTTGCTCTGGGAAGCCATAATCCGACCGCATTACTAAAATTGGGATCCGGATCCACCAAGAGAGGACCCACAAATACACTTGTGTGATTTCATCCGTCTCCTCCAAATTTAGCTCTGGGTTCAATGGAACATATGCTTATGTAATTTTTTCCCATAAAAGTTATATTTTGCATGCCCATACATAAGAATATTTTTATACAGCTTCATATCACAAGCGATTCGGCTGGGAATAACATTCTTGCATTCTTACTTTCTTCAGTCAAAGTGCTCTGGATGTAACTTAAGAAAAAGAAAAACAAAAACAAAAACATTTAACATTGCCAAGAAGTCTGTAACTTCAAATCCATTCCTTTGCTGAAAATGCAAATTAAAAATTTCCCTTTTCTGGGAAGGGTGAGAGTTCTTTCTTGCATTTCTTTACAGTTGAAAACTACTTCCAAAAGATTCCTAGAAATGGGTCGAGTCATTGCTTTCGCCTGGAATCCAGATCATGCTTTTATACTTCCCACCCGGGCTGTGTTCTGTAACGATGGCCTTGATGTTTTCTTCTGTTCGCTGTTTTCTTCTGTTTTCTTCTCTGGGAACGGCCCCCTCCCCATGCTGGGGCTCCGTTCTCTTTTGTGTCTGCTCCTCGGGAAGGGAGACTCCGGACTGTCCCGTCAGGCTCTGCCTCCCTCTCCTGGCTTTCGCGTCTTCGCTCCTTGCTTCTGGTTCCTGGGAGAGCTTCTCGCAGGGTCCTCATGCTGCTCAGTAGATCAGTTACTTCTGTTCTTTTTTTATGAATTTTATGAAAATTCCCCATTACCAAGTGGGAGAGCTGCAGGTATAATACAGTGATCATCACTTAGATTCGATAGCTGTCAGTATTTTCTTTGTCTGTAATATATACATATTTAAAATGCTGACCCGTCAGAAAATAAATTGCGAATATTATAACACGCCGCTTGAGGGACTTCGGGGACTCAGCATGCATCTTGTAAAAGCAAGACTTCTTCCTTCTGATCTCAATACTGTATCACACCTGAAAAACCTAACAATAGTTCCCTAATATCTAAGAGGCAGTCCGTGTTCAGACTTCCTCGATGTCCCCCAAAGGCTTTTCCCCCCGGTTCAGCATATGATCAGAGCAGCCACCCACCCCCACCCCCCACTTCCTGGATGTTTCCGTGTTCGCTCTGTGCCTTCAGGATCTGTCTGTTTCCTCTTGGTGTATTTAGTTTCTTCCCTTGTCCCGAATTTGCTGCAAAGTGGAGCCAGGTTCGCAGGTGAACGTCTGTTGTCCACGATGCCAAGTGTGATCACCGTGTCAGGGCAGGAAGAATGGGGCCCTGTGTCGTGAGGACGAACATCCCCCCTGCGATTAGCAGGCGATCGTGGGGTGACGCTTGGCACCAATTTTTCTCACCGTGCCTACAAGACCTGTTGTAGACCGTTCTCCCTCTGGGAGGGCCGCATCCTTCCGTATCCTTTACAGAATGCCAGGTACCGTTTCTCAGCTTTGCTTTAGGCTTCACAGAAAACCGCCTGCAGAGATGGGGACCTTGTGCAAGTCCTCGGGGTGATGGCTGTCTCCCTGACCCTCCTGGAGGCGGCGGGGATCCACACAGACGCGTGTGTGTCCACAGAGGGGCGCACGGCTCGTCAGGCCCCTCCCACTGTTCACTTACCTACCTGTCAAATTCCCTTCTCAGATTCTTCTCTGGGCACCAGATCCCGGGAGGAGCTCCGGCCCGATTCCCGCGTCTACCGGCTGTATACCTCTGTTCCCCTGGATGATGCGCATCTTCTCCAGCCTGTTCTCTGATGTATAAAATACGGTGCTCGGAGCCACCGCTCCCGGGTGCTTCCTGACCTGTGTGCCTCCTTTCCCCCACCTCTCATGCCTGCCCCGTCGGCTTTGGAAGCAGAGTCTGTGAACAGGTGCATGAAGAGAGGGCTGGTGAGGGGTGGAGGGCTGGCCAGAGGGACCGAGGCTCCTTCCTGCTTCTAGTGCAGCTGCCGGGGGTCTGACCGCCCGGTTTTCCAGTTGATGCAGGTTTTGTGCTTTGGAATCCAGGCCCAGCAGTGGGGGGAGCGACGGGGCCCCTGTATCTGTGTTGAGACGGACAGTCTGTGTCTGCCTCTGGACTCCTCAGTCCAGGCTTATAAACCTTGTGGTCAGTAAGGGCGACAGACTGACTATTAGACCTGATTTTTAGTGAGGGCTCACCCCCATCTCCGTCGCTATTTTAGTGGGAAGAGGGGAGAGTTATGTTAGTGGCTGACGTCCAGGCTACGCCGTCCGGCTGGCTGCAAGGCCCTTTGGAGTTAAGGCCCCTCCTGTTCCCGTTGGGACAAGTCTGGCTCATTCCCGCCTTTGTCTAGAACCCCCTCTCCCAGAACCCCTTCCTCCACCCCCCTAACCCTTCAGGCGTCCTTGGCTCCTCCATGCACACTTTCTTGACCGTTCAGTCCCCCACACGACCCTTTTCCTGGGTCCCTGTAGCACGTGGTGTCTGAGCCCTCGTCCCACTCGACGTCCACACTGGCTTTTGCTTCGTGTCCACCAGCTGAGTCTGTGGACCAGCCCGAAGCCCTGATTTCTTCCCCTCTCAAAACACTAAGATGCGCCGGTTCCAGCAGGAAGCCCGACCGGAGGGCGGTGAATTCTCCTTCGGAAGAGGCTCCCCGACACGAGGACGCTGACGCACACTCGTCTCCTGCTTTGCTCCTGCCCCGCGGTGACGGAGGCCGGGCCCTACTTGGCCGTCAGCGCCCAGCCGCTGCGAAGAGGGACGAGCAGCCTCGTCAGAGCCCGAGACCCCTGCCGGGCCGTGCCTGCCGCGGGGGCTGTGGGAGCCACCACGGCTGGGTCGCCCGGGGCGAGAGGAGGGTTCAGTACCCGGTGCTGAGCATTTGCCCCTCGGACTCGTGTGTCAGCGGCCCGGGAGGGGAAACGGCAAACGATGAGCCACCTTAAAGATGGGGTGGGGTGGGGCTCCTGCCACTAGTGGTGTTCCTCCCGTGACCCGCACGCTGTGTCCCCGCAGCTGCCACGGAAACCATGTCCCCATCCGCCCCCGCACACCCTCCCCAGGCGCGCAGCTGGGAGACCTGGCAAGTCTCCGTTTCTGGAAGCATTGATTTAATCATCCGGAAAGTACAAAGAATAATGCCTTCCTGCCAAGACTGATGTGTTAGTCGGGGGGCGCGTGCAGAAGTGAGTGGGATCTGCTCGGGGACACCCTGGGCCCTGGATCTGTGGGATTTGCTCCAGGGAGCTAGTCCGCTGGGTCAGGAAAACCGTAAAGGGAAAACTCCGGTCCTGGCGGTGCAAGTCTGGTCGGGGGGGCTCCCCTTGCGTGGAGACACGGCCCGGGACGTGCTGGACCTCACCACAGGCACTTGGGGAGCGCGCAGAAGTGAGGATTTGGAGGAAACAGCCCCCAGACGGAAGCTCAGCTCCATATTCCGGGACACAGCTCATCAGCTCCGCATTCACAAAGCCTCCCAGGACCCCTCGGCCTCCTCTTGCCTGGATGGACACAGGGTCCCCTCCCCAGACCTCAAAGGGACAAGCCGGTTCCCAGCGTGGGTGGGACAGACTCCTTCCGCAGAGAAGGGCATCCTGGGCAAGACTCAGCGTTGCCTCCACACGTCCAGACCCCTGTGGTCCCCGGCGGTCCCCACCGTGCAGCGTGCGGACCTCAGGCTTTCTGTCTCCGGTCGCCCCGGCCGACCTGGCCCGTCGGCCGCCGTGGCCTGAGGCGCTGACCCTCAGGCCTAGCCCGGCGGGGAGGCTGGCTGGGCTCCCCGCCTCTCCTCCACACTGACCTTCACTTGGCGGGTCTCAGCGCTTCTGCTCGGAGCACCTCAGCCATACACACCCCAGACTCCGGCTGAAAGAGCCCATAAAGGGAAGCTAAGGATTTCTTAACCGAGGTATCAAACCCATGCGCCTTTAAGAGAAGAACGGATAAGGGATTTGACCCCACGCAGACAAAAGTCTTCAGTTTTCGTGTACTCCCACGTCGTCGTAGGTAAGTGACCCCACAAGGAACGGCCGCGGTGACGCGCTAACGGTGCGCACTCCTGGGCAAAAGCCTGGTGTTCAGAACACGTAAGCAATGCCCACAGACCCGTAGATGGAGACAGATGGCACCTTAGAGAAACGGGCAGATTCCCAGGACGGGAAGCTTCGACGGCCAGTACGCTGATGCAAACGAACCCAGCCCCGGCAGCGATCGGGGGTCCCGCTAAAGCCATTGCGTCCTGGCTGGAAGAAAAGTCTCTTCCCCACCCTGACGTTTTCTTCAAGAAGGAAGAGTCCCCCCGATATTTAGTATTTAACGTCCGCAGCCCCTCGTGCTGCCCGGCTTCCTCTCTGTGGAGGCGGCCTGAGCGACCTGGTTGGCCCTTTGGCTCTGGTTTCTCCCCTGGGTGGAACTCACGTACACAGGCCCCTGAGTGCAAGGGGTCCACCCGGACCACACGATCCAGCCCCCCAGGCAGGTGTGGTTACGCTGGAGAGCGGGCCGTTCCGAGGCCAAGCACGCTCTTTCTGGCTCCCGCACCATCGCGACTGCACTGCTGGTGACGGCAACGTTGGCCGTCCATCTGCTGAACGTCCTGTCCTATTTCCCGACTTGCTCACACCGGGCAAGCCGCGTAGTCCTACGGCCTACCCACCAACTGGCAAAAATGAAAACCAAAAAGCCCCAAAACCCAGCAGTTCCAGTGCAATGAGACCTCCAGGTTGGCCGATGGCCTGGGAGCCCAGTGGTTAGTCACTTGAGGGGGTGCAGGGCACAAACCCCCGACCTGGACCAGCACGCGGCGCAGGAATGGGGCCACGCCGCTTTGCGCCCGAGTCTGTGTGACAGCACGGGACGTTTCCGTTCTTAAAGGGCCCAGATGCCGACTGACCCAAGACCCTCAGACCCTCCGGTGAGCGTGTAAATTCTTAGTCTTTTCTGACAAATTTCACACTAGTTTGGGTTAGTGCTTCAAATCGACCACAGCATTTCCGTGTGGATGGGTCCCCGGCAGCCTTACAACTCTCGAAGAATGGGAGGAGGTGAGCCACAGAACAAAGGGATGTTGGTTAGGTTCATTACGGCACGTGGACAGCCTGGGGTGCATGTGGACTTCAAGGATGCTCGCGGAGAATATTCGAGTTCCCGAGATACAGATCTACGTCTGTACGTGGAGGAAAATAAATTAGCGTACTAAATATGTATAATTAGGGTCAAACAATCAGTATTTCTACCCTTTAGAGTTGTCCTTGAGAAAACAGAACTACTCAGAAGCGGAAATGAATGTGCTCGACAGAGGGCGTTTTCTGTGGGTGGTTGACTTCCGTCAGCATCAGTATGAGGAAGGTACGGCCGTCCCCGTGAAGGGACCTCGTGTGGGTACGGCCCCGACTCCCGCGTCCACAGCAAGCGCCAAGGCACCGATGGCTTGGAAAACCTTAAACCCCGAGGCGCCTGGGAGGCTCAGGCGTGTGAGCGTCCAACTCTCAATTTCAGCTCAAGCCACGATCTCGAGGTCATGGGATCGAGCCCCACCTCGGGCTCCAGGCTCAGCTTGAGATTCTCTCTCTCTCTGTCCCTCTCCCCTGCTTGCACTCTCTCTCCTTGTACCTCTCTAAAATAAAAAAGAAAAATGACAAAAAAAGAAAACCTTAAACCTCATCTCCCTCCCTGCTCTGAAATTTCAACAAACCAATGACTCAAGGAGTTGAGATGTTAACTTATAAAACATTATTAAATGGAAAAAAAACTCGTGTTACAGCGTGTATATTAAGATCCCAATTTTACAAAACTAACAACACAGAACACCGCACCCTGCACATGAAGACACTGGATGTGGGACGCCCGGAGAGGCTCACCCCGCTGTGCCCGCCGCTTCTGTCCTCGGGGCCGAGAGACGCTGTGGGGCCGGAGACACCGAACCAGAGGCCAGCGGAGCAGAGCACGGGTGCTGTGAGCGCGAAAGGGGCCTCGCTTCGAACTCAGATGGTGTCCGTTCCCAGCGGGACCCAGGGCTCTCTCGGAGCCACCGGTAACAGTGACATCTAGCAGTGACATCTGAGCATAAGAGCGTTCACGCCGGAAAGAGCTTACTTAGCAAAATGGCGGGCCCGGAGCGAGGGCTTGGTGCGTGGGGTGTTTCATCTACTGTAGTTAGTTATTTGAATAATTTCTTGTCGGGTTGGCTAACCTACAGGTAGTCTCGGCTTCAGGAGTGGAACCCAGTGACTCGTCTCTTACCTACAGCACCCAGTGCTCGTCCCAGCAAGCGCCCTCCTCATGCCCATCCCCCACTTTCCCAACCCCCCCCCCCCCGCCACATCCCCATCAACCCCCAGTTTGTTCTCTGTATTTAAGAATCTCCTGTGGTTTGCCTCCCTCTCCCTCTCACGGTTTGCAGCTTATTTTTCCTTCCCTTCCCCTGTGTTCATCTAAGTTTCTCAAATTCCACCTATGAGTGAAATCACACGATATCTGTCTTTCTCTGACTGACTTCACTGAACATAATGCCCTCCAGTCCCGTCCACGTTGTGGCAAACGGCAGGACGTCGAATATTCCAGGGCACGCAAACCACGTCTCTTTTTCTGTTCGTCAGTCGACGGGCACTTGGGCTCTTTTGGTGCTTTGGCTATCGCCCACAGTGCCGCCTAAACATTGGGGTGCGCGGGCCCCTCCGAATCAGCACGTTCGCACCTCTGGATGAACCCTAGCAGTGCGGTTGCTGGGCCGTGGGTACTTCTTTTCTGACCGTCGTCCTCAGGAACCTCCAGCCCGTTCTCCAGAGCAGTTGCGCCGGTGTGCATTTGGGGTGGGGTGTTTCAAGCTCGGCCTTATCGAGGCGTCATCCCCCCACAGTAAGGCGCGCCGGGCCTCCCCTCCACCACCGTAGGTGAGACGCGCCTTTTCTGTAGCTTCCTGTGCGCGGAATCCCGAGTACGCGCCTCTTTTGCTTGGCCCCGCGCTTCCGGACGCACCTGGGCCGTGGGCCGCGGTTCCCCAAGCCCGAGACCGGCGGCACCCCAAGTGTCCCTTGGTGGGCGGGTGGCGAAGAGAAGAGCCGTCCTGCCGCGTAGGACTGCTTTCGTCTGCCCGGGGGCTTGGCCGCCCCGGAGCCACAGTGCGATCTCCGGTGGATGTCTGGGGCCCCCAGCATCCGCTCCAGCCTCGGGGAGGGGGCGCAGGCCAAAGGTCAGCCACGCGGACTGTATGCTATGCGGTCAAGGCCCGGGAAGACGTCCTGACACGGAAGCTTGCGTGAGCCTCCGGGGAGGGTGATGTGGGGGCTCCGGGAAACTGAGTCTACAGGTTTGTAGGGATGAAGCCGTTGATGAGACCGCCTTTGCCTTGTAATTTACTGAGATGCGTAAACGGAGGGAGAGTCTATCATTAACCACGCGTCTTCTGTCGTGTCCCCAGTCCTCGGGCAGCCGGAGGGCCCGAGGAACGCACACACACCCTGCCTGGGGGCAGGGGGTGGGGTGCTAGCCTGCGCTGGGCCCTCGGCTGCGTTCCGCTCCCTCATCGGCAGTGCTGTGTGCATTTGCTACACACTGATGCCAGAGGGTAACACATCCCCGAGGACGCCGAGACCTCACGTCCGAACGGCCCGAGGCCCTCCGGCGCCGTGGGTGGAAACTTCCGCTGGCTCTAATCTGGCATCACACAGATGGAGTTCTGAGTGCGGGCGTTCCTCGCTTCTGTGGGCTATGCCAGCAGACCACTGAGCCCGAGGACGGTCTCGGGGACCCCGAGATCCGCAGCCAGACCGTCCGAGGCGAGGGCGACCCTGGGGGCCCCCAGGCGCGGTGGGGGCGGGCTCCTGGGGAGTGTCCCCTCCACGCCCCGACTTGGCGGTTTGGCAAACTGGTTGCGAAAGGGGCACACGTTGTGGTGCAAAGGGTGTTCAGTGACGGAAGAAGGAACCAGCTGCCCAAGGGTGGTCACAGCACTGAGCTCAGGACTGTGGTTTTTAAATGCAGCCATTCGGTAAATGCCCGGGGGCACGTGACCAGGCCAGGGGCTCCTGCACAGGAAACGCTGTGCTGAGACGGCAGGGAGGGAAGGAAGCCCGGCCTGGAGGGGAGAGGCACGCGCAGGGGAGGGGCCGGAGGACAGCACTGGTGGGTAGAGCCAGCGGGAACTTGGACTCGGCCCGTGAGGCCGGAGGCCGAAGAGGTTTCAGAGCTGGAGGGAGGTGGCCGCAGATCTGGAAGGATTTACTGTCGCTCCAGAACGGGCCGGTTCCCAACAGAGAATAAGTGGGGTGGTTGGGAAAGTGTGTCTGCTCTTACAGAGCGGTCAGCTGTCAGTATAGACTGCGGGATGCAATGAAGTGGTTTTCTTTTCTTTTTTTTTTTTAAAAATTTTTTTTAACGTTTATTTATTTTTGAGACAGAGAGAGACAGAGCATGAACGGGGGAGGGGCAGAGAGAGAGGGAGACACAGAATCGGAAGCAGGCTCCAGGCTCCGAGCCGTCAGCCCAGAGCCCGACGCGGGGCTCGAACTCACGGACCGCGAGATCGTGACCTGGCTGAAGTCGGACGCTTAACCGACTGAGCCGCCCAGGCGCCCCATGAAGTGTTTTTCAAACCTCCGTGACGGTGACCCGTCTAAACACACCACTCGCACCCACGCTCGTAAGCACGCAGATGACACGGCTCCTCCTCTTACTATGTGCAAACTTTCTATTCGATTCTGCTGTGTTCCCTTCTTCCTTTACTAAAAATTATGGGTCATTAAGCAGTAAATGTATTCCCTGGCTCAAGGCCGTGTCCTCTGACCCTGTGTCCTCTGACCCCCGTGTCCTCTGACCCCTGTGTCCTCTGACCCCCGTGCATCGCTGTGAGGTGACCGAGCTGGGAGGGACACAAGAGCAAGGAGGGGCCTCTCAGGACGTGGCCTCAGGCAATCCCGTTACCTCCCGCCCCTGCCCCTCTTCACATGGGCTGACCCCTCTCACCTCCTCGAGGCCTTCCAGGGTGAGGTCAAGATCACGAAGGTCCCCGGAGCTGCCGTGGGCTATTGGGGGAACGAGACCTCGTCCCTGCTTTTGCCCCTCTCCCCTCACCCCTTCCCACAGAGGATTATCACTGACGGAGCAGGTGAGGGTCGAGGTAGAGATAAAGCACGGAGCGCCCCACCCCCCCAGGCCCGGCAGGTGCTGCACATCTTAGATGCGTGGCCTCTAAACCTTATCAAATTGTCCTTAGCTGGAAATCATCATCCCCGTCTTACGGCTGAGGAAACACAGGTGCAAAGTGGGCAGAAACTTGCCCATGGCCACGGGATGGGACGAGGGTCAAAACCCAGATTGACTGCTCACTGGCCCGGCTCCCCCTGCCCCTCCTACCCCTCCTGCCCCCACGGTGGGTCCTCCGGTTCCCAGGACCTTAGCCACAGATGTCCCTGTGGTGACGTTCCGGGCCCTTTGTGTCACACAAGGCTGTAGGGGTCAATGCCTGGCATCCAAACCTTGTTTTCCAAAATTGTAATCATGGTAATTGTCAGCGCCCGGGCACCGGCTAAGCTTTGCACGTTCACCTGCCTTTGCAGGTGCTGACCTTACACCTCCTAACGAGGAGGGGAGTGAAAATCATGAGGCGGGGACAGAAAGGAGCCCGTCCGAGGTCACACAGCCCACATCCCCGGAGCTAAACCTCAAGCCGCTGAACGCCGTGTGTTCAGGATTTGAGAAACAAGAAATTGGAAAGTGGAAGAGACCAGTGTTCCCATCCAAGGGCATCCCGGATGCTCTCAAGGAAGCCCCAAGACCAGGGGAGAAGCGTGGACAGAGTGGGGCATCAGCGAAGCCGAGGCGGCAGCAGGACCAAGGCCCCAGTCCCCAGACAGGGGCATTGTTCTCAAAATGGCCAGCGTAGGGACGGCCTCACCGGCAGGAAGGCGGGAAGGTGGGGGGCTCTCGCTCAGGCAGGTGGGTTTTCCACAAGGACTTTGTCTTAATGCAGAGAAGCGTATGGGGGGCTCTGGCAGCTCGGTGGGCCGGCAGTGCATCTCGGGGCCACAGAGACCAGGGCTGAGCTGGACGGATGGGAGACGCTTGGTGAATAGCTCCGTCCTCCACATGCTGAAGCCCTCACCTCCAGCGCGATGGTGCACGGACACGGGCCTGGGGAGGTGTCCAGGAGTAGATGGGGTCGTGGAGGTAGGTCCTCGTGAGGGATTTGTGGCTTTGTAAGAAGAGGAAGAGACGCAGAGAGCTCCCTGCCCGCCGGGGGGGCACGGGGAGGGGCGGCCGTCTGAAAGCCAGGAAGTGGCTCTGCCTGAGACGGGGCGATCTGGGGCGTCCAGCCTCCAGAACTGGGGGACACCAAGCGGACTAGACCAGGCTGTAGGTGACTCTCAGGCCGCCCCAGCTCATGCAGCCGGGTCCCAGAGGACGCCGGACGCCTGAGACGCTGCAGCACAAGACTCACCGTGAGGCAAAGAGAGACACGTAGGTACGAAGGTCCCTGAGTGGGAACAAGTCTGCGCACACATTCGGCTCGAGGGCGTCCGTCCCCAGCACGCAGGCTCCCCCCACGTGCACACCCCTCTTCCTCAAGAAGAGGGGCCGCATCGGGATGGAGTAGAAGGAGTCTGCAGCCCGGGCAGGCTTCTCCAAGAGAGAAGTGACTGTGCCAAGTGGCATCATGTGAGTTGAGCTCCCAAACGAATCGTCTTGCCCCCTGGCCACGGCAGCCACGTGGGTAAGACACACCCAGCGCCGGGTCCCTTCTATCACTTGGACTCCCGCTGAGTGCAGCTTCTTGCTCTGGATGGTTCTGAAGCCACGCTTGGTCTGTGTCATCTGACCCAGCGCCTTCTCTCGCTTGTGCAAATATTTACCTTACGTTCTCCCCCGCTGGCCGGGGGGAAAGGTTTTACTAACGTGCGTGTTCCCCACGGCCCCTCTGCAGATGCACGTTTCCTCCGAAGCCCTGGGATTCCCGTACAGGGACAGACACGGTGACCAGCCCAGCTCTCCCTCACACCGGGAGCCCGTCGTTAAAGGAGCACAGCTTTTCCAGAGAACGTGCTTCCCACCCCTCGACACCTGCCTGAGCTGCCCAGATCCAGCCAGAGTGCTTTCGTGTAACGTGAAGTGAGAGCTCCCCCCACACGGAGAACTTTAACATCCCCCGATGTACAGCTTTGCGAGGAGAAAGCGCAAAATGCGACTTAGAGTCGGTCCTGTTTCTGCACGGTGCATGCCGATGTAGATTACCCTTCCGCGAGGGCAGCGTAGCGATTCTTTCCTGCAGGTTAATGCCCTGCGTGAATGTGTTTCCCGGGAATGTTAGACAAATAGAGACCGTTAGCTACGTGGTTTCCCTTTCAGAGACCCAGCAGGCAAGACGTGGTCAGATGCCAGGTATCCAAGCACCAGCATGTCTGTGGGTCCCTGCAGCTGGTAGCCCGGCCTGGCCCCGCATATATGCGTCTGGGGGGTGAGAACGCGAGATGTGTGGCAGAGTTTGGTGGGGTTTAAATAGGTGCCTAAAGGTTCTGCTGAAGTACTGAATGAGTGCTGTGTGTGCGCGAGCGTGAACGTGTGTGTGCATGTGCACGAGTGTGTGTGCGTGAGCTATGTGTGCATGTGACCGCGTGAGCGTGTGTATGCATGTGTGTGAATGTGTGTACACCAAGAGCGTGTGAGCGTGTGCATGCGTGAGCGTGTGTGTGCGTGTGTGCACCAGCATGTGCGTCAGCATGTATGTGCATGTGTGCATGTGAACACATGTGTGTGCGTGAGTGTGTGTGCGCATGAGCGTGTGCGTGTGTGCTTCTGTTTCTGGGGAGACGGAACAGATATACCCTTTGCTTCTTCTCCTTCCAAGGACAACAAGAAACTCTGGACAGTTTATATGAACACGCAAGAGAAGGTTCTGGAAGGTTCTGGGGCCTGGGCACGTGGCGGGGAGGCTCCCGGGACTCTGATTCGCATCTGTCCAGTATCCCAGGCCTGGATTGACAGAAAAGCAACAGGTGCACACAGCAAACCCCCAGGAGAGCCTCTCTCTGGGCAAAGGATGGGGGAAGACGCAGCCCAGCAGGACAGAGCCCTTGGACAAGAATCCTTCTCCTCCGAACACTCAGAAAAGGCCGTGGGTCCACCTCGACCCAGCAAAGGGGTCGTGGGGAGCATAGGAGGGCAGAGGCCCCACCAGCCCTGCTGAAATGGTGTCAGACCGAGACTTTCATCACTGCAGCCGGTCCCGCCGAAGTGTAAAGAGAGAGCACGCAGAACTCTGGGTGTCCGTTCTCACCCCCCCCCCCCCGTAACGAGGAGCCCTTCCCTCGGGGTCGGGGGGAGGCCTTGACTCCTACGTCCCCTGGCAGGACCACCTTCCCTCTGCCCCTCCAGCTAAAACACAGGGTTTTAAGATTCAGGGTCTAACAATTAAAAAACGTTCAGGTTTCGATCAAGAATCACTTGTCATGCCAAGAACCCAGAAGATCTCGGAATGAATGAAACAAGATTGTCAGAGCAATGGGCAGGGAGGGGGTTGGGGCAGTCCCAGCTCCGGCGTGGTGCAGGCCCCCGACCACAGTCAGAGACCATCCCCGCTCTGTCCAAGGACCACACTGGGTCCCCGACCACAGTCAGAGACCACCCTCACTCTGTCCTGAGACCCAGGCAAGCAGGGAAGGAAAACAGCCCCTGCCCCAGTGCCATGGCACCTTTGGGCCCCTGGCTCTCCTGCCTGGAGAGCCTACGCTGGCTTCGGTAAGGTGAATTCACCATGTTCTCTTTCGGCTGCTGGGCCCCGTGGGCTGGCGACCGCAGGCGCGGAGGTCCCCTGGGAGGCAGCGGGAGTGGGATTTCCAAAACACGGTTTTCTGTTGTTTTAAATTGCCTAACCACAAAAAATGTATGAGTTTCATACTGGTGCAGAGAAAACGGAAATATGATTTACGCTCACAACTTACGGACCCAGTTTCATAGATATTTGGTGCTTCTATCATGAACTTGACAGGTTCGGATTATTTTCTCCCCTAAGAAGTTGTTGAGCGTGGATAGAAACTACTTAAACATGATAAAGACTCATTGCTGAAACCCCAGATCAAACATTTTACTAAATGGAAAAATGCTGGAGTCATTTCTATTAATTCGGGAACAGGACCCAGGGCCTGCCACGGATCGACGCGGGGCCGGAGGCATTAACGGATCCTGGGAGACAGGAAAGCGAGCCCGGGGCAGTAACTGTGGAAGAGAAGAGAAAAATCTCTTTATGCACAGACGACTGTGAGCGTGCCTACACGGTGTATTAGATTTTAGTAAAATCGTAGAATTTAGCCAGGTAGGCGGGCACACACGCGGTTCCCATTCCCGACACAACAAAACCACACGGGGTCTCCGGCCACGTTTGACAAGAACGATGTGCTGCACGGGCTCCTGCGGGTCCCACGGCGGCTCACGGCCTACTCACTACTACTCACGTAGCGGGTGGGTTCTGCTCGTGCAGCCCCCTGAGGTCGCAGCTGGCGGCCGGGAGAGGGGGGACGCCACCATGTGACTGTGAAAGCCGTCCAGCTGAGCCCGGCCGACCCTCAGAACGTCCAGAGGGGACAGTGAAGACACCGTCAGCATTCAGAGCCACGGAGCTCAGGGCTGATCATAGTTGGGGCCTCGGCTCCTGCCGCTGAGCGCTCCGGCCAAGCCCCGAAATTCTGTCCGCGTCATCTCCCGGGGCAGGGGGGGGACCACAACCGCCTCTGTGCCCAGCTCGGGGGTGGGGGGCCCGGCTGGGGGTGGCCCTCATCCTCCTTCCTGACAAGGCAGTGGGACTCTGGTCCCGATGGTTCCCTCAACTCCGCGGACACCTGGGAGAGGACACTCGGGGACAAGGTCTGATGAACAGACTCCGACAAAGTGGCGACAGAGCTGAGGTGGGGTGGGGGGGAGGCGAGGAGAGGGCTGCTCTCCAGGGGCCCCACCAGGACGGGGTTTGAACCCTGTGAGCATCAGCACATCCCCGCGATTCAACACTAGAGGTGAGGGGGGTTTGCAGATTTTTCTTTTGAGGTAAATGTACTTACAATGAAATCGAGTTTTGCAAAAGGAGAACAGCGGTGTAAGCCAAACCCCCGTGAAGCGGGAGGACATTGCCACCAGCCCGGAACGTTCCTGCTGCCCGTCCTCGGTCGAACTTGCCACCCCCACCCCCACCCCCGGAGGAACCCCTGTCCGGCTTCTCCACCGAAGGTTAGTTTCGCCCGTCCTGGAACTTCTAAGTGGAGTCGTGCATTTAAGGTTCCTTCCCCCGAGCACGTTTTCAAGATTCGTGCACGTGGAATGAATGATGTTGTAGGAGGAGTAGTTCCTTCCTTTTCAGGGCTGAGGAGCCCCCGCTATGTGGACGTCCCGCCCTCCTCTTGACAGGCGGCCGGACCGCTTCCCAAATTTGGCTCCTGGGGACGACAGTGTGTACGTGGCCCGCTGAAGGTCGCACTGCGGCGAGGGCAGGGCCACGACCTGAACTCAGCGTGTCGGTCTGATGCCAGAGCCCAGAGGTCTTGGCTTCCCCGGCCGGGGGCTTCCGTGGCGCGTGCTCTGTGTGCTCTGGGCGGGTGCGCATCGCGGGTGGGGGGTCTGCACTGGGGCTCTGAGCCCTGCTTGCTGTAGGCCAGCGGGGTGACCTTGGGCACACAGCTGACCCTGCGTCAGCCTCCACTCCTGGGACCCGCCTGCTCCTCCGGCCGCTGCTGAGGCCGGTACCGTCGGCACCTGCCTCGTCGCGTCCCCCGTCTCTGGTAGGAACCGCCAGGTGCTCACACAACCTCCACGAGCAAGGGCATCAGCCCTGGGGCCACGCTGGACCCGCGGCGACGGAGGCCAACACGGGGGGTGGGGGTGGGGACTCCCAGGCAGTGGGACTGAGCTCCCGGCGCTCCAGCGGTGACATCTCCAGAACAAACCCACGTGTCACCTCTGCTCAGTCTCTCTTCTGCTTCGTTCTTCCCAAGCCGCCGTTCCCGCGTCCTGGCGTCACCTGCCCGCACCGACCACCGGCAAACAAGCCTTGTTTCGGGCCGAGGAGGCACGTGCTGCGCACAGGCTGGCGGGGAGGGCACACGGAGAGCCAGTGCCGGGCTGGCGCTCGCGAGCTGGCATCTGTGAGCCCAGGTCAGTCGCTGTGCGGCCAGAAAGCACCAGACACAACAGGGGGCAGATGATGGGCCGGCACGACCCATGAGGCTTCAGGGCATTCGTGGCCCTGCAGTCCCACGGGGCCGTCAGGCTCAGGCGGTGTGATTCCTGCCCTGCCGTGGAAACCAGTGTGCCCGTTCCTCGTGGAATTGAAACCGCAGTCGGACGACACAGCGTCCCTTCGGGCGTCCCCTCGGGGGCGCTGCCCGCACCCTGCCCAGTCCCGCCTCGGGGGCGCTGCCCGCACCCTGCCCAGTCCCGCCTCGGGGGCGCTGCCCGCACCCTGCCCAGTCCCGCCTCGGGGGTGAGGCCCGTCCCCCCCCACCCCGCCCCCACAGCAGCACCCGTCACAGCAGCCGCGTGCGTTGACGGATGATGGATAAACACAGTGTGGTGCAAACAGGCGACAGGGGATTACGTGGCTCACAGAGGAATTTCTGCCACTCGCTGCCACACGGACGAACGCGAAGGACGCCACGGGCGTCAGGGGACTTCCCGGGAGAGAGCACGTCTTCCGTCTCTGCCTGGGGTCTACAAGGCCCTGGGAGCGGGAACGCCACCCTCCGAGCTCCTGAGAAAGCCGGTGAGGAGGGGGCCTGCCGGGTGCCCCCGGCCCAACACCCGCTGTCTGTCAGGGGACGACCGGAGACGCTCAGCTGTTTGGGTCCGAGTCACGCGGGCGCTGGGGTCCTCGGATCACAGCGTGCAGGCTTCCCACTCCGGGGCGGGGACACGGCCCCTTCTGGGGGGGACAGGCTGACCTTGGGCGTGTCTGACTTGCTGACAGAAACCAGAGTCGGTCCCCAAACACTGCGGCGGTGCAGACGGACGCGGGCCACAAGAGCGGTTCCCAGCGGCACGTGCTCAGACAGCGTCCACCGTCGCCAGGTGGGAGACCCAGGGCTGGCGCCAGGGCACAGCTGGGACGGACGCAGAACTGCCAGTCCAGGGTCCGGAGCGTGGGGCCGGGAGGACGCGAAGCTGGGAGAGGTCTCTGCAGGGGAGGGGGCTCGGCCACAGAGGACAGGAAGACCTCTGGTGACATTTAAAGACGTTTAAAGATGGGAGTCAGCCCGGTGGAGGGGGAGGGGCACGCGCGATGCCCTTGGGTCCAGGAGGGGGTTCGAGGGCCCAAGACACGAGGGTCTGGGAGCTGCGGGGCGAGGGGAGGGGCCAGAGCTGGGTCTGGCGGGGAGGGCCCCGTTGGCGTGTGGAGGAGATGGGCTGTGTTCCGATCCACAGGTGCCCGAGCCCTGGAGGGTGTGAGGCTGGGAACGGGGGGGGGGGGGGGGGGGGGGGGTGCGTTCCTGCCACCGGCCAGGAGCTTCTGCTCCTTGGAGGACGCCGACACTTGTCTGACCCGGACGCCTGGGGGTGTCTCTGCTGGGCACCCGTCCCGCCCCACTGGCTTCCAGCGCTGGCTCCCCCCACCCCCCTCCCCCACCCAGCCGGCCCAGGGGGCGAAGCCTGTTGGACTGTGTTCCTGGGCCTCCCCGGGGCCCAGAGCCAGACAGAGGCTCAGCCCCTGTAATGCGGATTCCGGGGTGGGGGGTGGGGTTCCGACCGGCCCGCACCTGACGAGCAGGCCTGCCTGGGGCAGCGTCCCCGTGACCCCACGTCTTCCGGGGCTTTGGGCTCGGACTAAGGGCTGGCGGGGTCAGGACGTCAGCTCACTGTGCTGGCCCCTCCTCCCCCTGCGGGCAGCAAATGGCTCTTTTACAGGAATTGCGGAGAACGCGTTTTTACTATACACGTGGAAGGCTGCACGAAGCCCTAAACATCTGGAGACGGCTGTCCACACACCATTTAAAATAGTCTGTGTCCCCAACAGGCAGGTGCTCCCCACCGGGGAATTTGGCTTGGATCTGGGGCATCGGGGGGAGCCCTGGGGGCACGAGAGCCCACAGCAGGGAGGCTGGGCCCCGGGTCCCCCTCGTGCAGCAGGATGGGCACTGGCCTGAAGATGGGGACGTCCGTGAGGGGGGCTAAGAGGACGGGGTCAGCCAAGGGGCAGGAGGGGCTGGTCCAGGAAGGGTTCTGGGGTGCAAGGCTCCCGATGCCTCCCAACCAGAGGACAATGGGGTGCTGTGCTGAGGGCATTCCTTACTGAGGCAGGAGCCCAGGGGCCCGTGCCATTGAGGGGCCGGCAAGGACATAGACGGGGACCCACGAGTCCCCAGAGGATGGCCTTTGTCCCGGGAGATGGGACTCCTTGGGGGGGGGGGGGTTGTTTTGTTTGCATCTTAGAAGGAGCTCCCAACAGGGTTGGAAGTAGGACAAAGGGACGCTGGGCAAGAGGAGGTCCTTCTGATCTGGACCCACCCGAGGACCCAGAGGGGAGCAGCTGGGTGCAGGCCTCCTGGGGGTAAGTGGCCGAGGAGGGACAGAACCTGGGTGTCCTCATTCCCACCCAGATGGCGGGGCTGTGAAGGGCCAGCACGGGGCCGGGAAGCTCCTCGCGGGGCAGAGCCGCCAGCACAGGGCAGGGTAACCGCCGAGCCCTCACAGACCCGGCCTCGGCGCCCCACACGCGGGGACGCCCCCAGCGCTGCATCTGTGGCCTCGGCCCGGCAGCGCCAGCCCCCCAACTCTCTGAGTGCACCCCCACCCCCCACCCGGCGCCGGGATTATAAATTCAGGTTTTCTTGTTTCAAACCTTGTGCTTTCTTCACTTGACCACAGGGCTTCTCTGGGGCTCACAAGACCCCCTGGGAGCCTCTCCAGATCTCGAGCTCACACCTGTCTCGGGCTTTAATCCCAGTCGGAGGGCAGCATCACGGGCTCCGCCCCATTCTTTCTAACCTCTCGCCGAATCTGGTGCTTCCCCGCTCACCGCCTGGGCCTCGAGCCACGTTATAGCCGAGCCTGTGGCCGTGTCACCAAAGAAATACAGAGATTCTCACATCACGTTACAGCGTTTACAGAAATCTCAGAATATTGTTCACACAGCCCTCCGCTGCTTTGCGTTATGGTCGCGAAGACACCTGCCCTTACGCCTCGTTATTTAACTGCTGACCCAGAGAAACACGAAGCTGTTATACGTTAGTTCTAAAAATGTTTCGATGATTGTGCTCCCACACAATTCACCGGCTTAGTTTACGTTATGCATTTAAATATTCCCAGGGAGGCTCCCCACTCCTCAGATGACGGCAGGCGTCTGGGCGCGGACGGCCCCGATGCCCAGAGCAGGAGTGGCGAGTCGGAGCTCGCCTGGGTCAGCTTGGTGGGCCCCGTGGCGTCACGGAACGTCTCCAAACCAGGGTTTCTCGCCTGGGCACTGCTGGCATTTGGGGCGACTCCGTGCGAGGGCCCCGTCCCGTGCATGTAGGTGTTGGCGGCATCCCTGGCCTCCCCCCGCCCCGGATGCGAGTGGTGCCCCCGCCCCACAGCGGTGACACCCCAGGAGGTCTCCGAACGCTGCCAAACATCCCCTGGGGTGCAAGACTCCCGGCTGAGGCCACCTACTAGGTGCCCCGTGTGACCCCCGAGGGCTCCTTGAGGGCTCCCCGCAGTGACGCCTCTGGTCCGAGCTCTCAAGCAGTGAGACTGTTTGCAAAATCCTGTCTTCCTGTTAGTAAGTTCAGGGTCGAGAGGGGCTGGCGGCCTTCACCGTGGTAGGTGCAGGTGCAGAACAGGCAGGGGCCGGGACCGAGGGGAACCCGAAAGGCCAGGATGCTGGACCCCGCAGGGCAGGTGCTGTGGCTTCACCGACCTCAGAGGATCTCTAGTTTCTGTAAAAGCTGGAGGGCGGGTGTCAGGGCCACACTGCTGTCCCGGGTATTTGGTTCAGGGGGGACAGGAGACCAAGGGAGAACAGGAGACCGGGGGTGGACAGGAGACCAGGGGGGACAGGAGACGGGGGGGACAGGAGACGGGGGGGACAGGAGACAGGGGGGACAGGAGACTGGGGGGGGACAGGAGACTGGGGGGACAGGAGACAGGGAGGACAAGAGACCGAGGGGAACAGGAGACCGGGGGGACAGGAGACCGGGGGGACAGGAGATGGGGAGGACAGGAGACCAGGGGAGACAGGAGACAGGGGGAACAGGAGACAGGGGGAACAGGAGACTGGGGAGGGACAGGAGACCAGGGGGGAGCAGGATACTGAGGGGAACAGGAGACCAGGAGGGACAGGAGACCGGGGGTGGGGGGACAGGAGGCTAGGGGGGACAGGAGACTGGGGGGGGATAGGAGACCGGGGGGGGGGGAACAGGAGACCGGGGGAGCAGGATACCGAGGGGGACAGGAGACCAGGAGGGACAGGATACCAGAGGGGAGCAGGAAACCAGGGGGACAGGAAACCAGGAGAAAGGGTGCATTTCTCAGCTCGTTGGGAGCACGGAGGAGGAAGGATGCTTGACCAAGTGCAGCCACCACGTTGGAGCGTCTACTCCGGGCCAGGCGCTGTGCCGTCACTGGATTCGGTCCTGACAAGACACTGGGAGGCAGGTGCCATTCACAGCGTCCCCTGACCCATGAGGGACGTGAGGCCGAACGCCCGTGTTCCTGTTGCCTCCTGTGAGCGACTGGCCCCGGAAAACCCGAAGCTGACATTGCTACGTGCAGCTAGGGTCCTCGAGGACCGCGGGACTGAGCGCACGGCCAAAGTGGAGAAGGGGGTGTGGCCTGTGCGCGTAGGGGCGGAGCGCTGGGCTCCCCCCCCCCCCCCCCCCAGCACCCGGCTCAGCTACTGAACAGATGGCCCGTGAGCCCTGCACTCCTAGTGGTGGGAGACACAAACCGGTAAGTTCTTAAGACAACAAAGAACAAGTCAGGCCGGACTCACTTCATTCTTTTCTGTGGCTTTGCCCTTTGGAGGGTTTGGGGGAGGGGCGGGGATCTCGGGGTGAACGGGAGGGGCTCAGTGACCACAGAGGACTCACCATGACGAGCTGGGGGGAAAACAAGCAGCCTCCCGTCCCGGATCTCAGGGAGGAAGCCAACAGCCCGGAGCTGGCTGAGTTCAGTGACGAGGCCCACGGCCGACACATTCCTGGACGTCCACGCCAGGCCGGGCCCAGCCCGTCTACAGGACTCACTCAGTACCTCCAGAACCGGGCCTGACGTTCTCCAGACTCTACAGCTGCGGGGACGCTAGCAGAGGACGGGGTCCCGTTTGGTGCCGGGAGTCCCCCTGCCGTGGGGAAAGGCAGCTGCTGGCGTGTGCGTGCAGGAGACGACCCCACTGTGCCCGCAGGCGCCCATCTGTCCTCCACGCTTGGGACACGGAGTCTGTCAGACCCCAAATGGGATGTTGAGAGAGCCCGTGGGATGTTCCATCCCCGGCTGGGTTCGGGTGGCCGGGGAGGCGATCCTGGTCACAGCCTCGCTGGCCTCTCGCGTTCTCCGGCCCCAAGAGCCAAGAAGTGCGTGAAGTCTTTTCAAGTTTCTAGCTGTGCACGTGGGCCCTCTCTTGTCCCGTGGAAGCACAGACTTTCGTGCTTGCTGCTGAGTGAAAGGCCACATCCCGTGTGACTCCAGCCAGGGGACTGTCCCAGAAGCAAAGCCACGGGACAGTAAAAGGTCAGTGGCAGCCACGGGTTGGAGGGGACGAGGGACGAGCAGGTGAGCACTCTGTGTGATGCCGTCACCTCACCGTACCGTTGTCCACACCCGGGGAATGCGCGTCTCCAACAGTAAGCCCAGCACTCCAGGTAATAATCCGGGAACCCCCGCTTTCTGGAAGCTCAAGCTCTGCATTAGCACCAACCGCTTTTTTCATAAAAGCAAAACCCCCTTTGGATCCCCTTCAGTTAGCGAAACGGCGGGAGCAGGTCCTTCGTGAAAGCCAAGCGGCCAAACGCGAACTTTTGGAAAGCAGGGGACACTCTTCGACTGTTGCCACTTCGGCTCAAGAAAGTTTCAGATGGGGGGGGGGGGGCCTACAACGCGTCAACGTGGGCTCATCCATTGTCACAAGCAAACTCCGGGTGGAAATAACGGGAGGAGGGGTGTGGGGCTCCGTACTTTCCGCTCGATTCTCCCATAACTCATGCTGTTCTGAAGAATACAGTCTGTTGAGAAACTAGAAAGGTCCGTGCACACGAGCCTAACCAGGGAGCAGGGCTGCCGTGCGCCTGACACCGCGGCTTCCTCCCGTCTCCCCCCACACGCGTCACGGGACAGGAAACGCTCCCCGATTGTGAAGAACCTACCTGGTCATTGGTCTGGGCCGGCTGCCGCCCCGGGAGAGGCTCGTTCTGGCCCAGAGTGCCCCCCGCCCCGCACCTGCTCCCAAGGCAGTGGCTCAGAGCTGCTCAGTGTAGATGCTCCTGGCGGAGCCCGTGTGGGCAGGGGAGAGGCGCTGACAGGGAGAGAAGCAGGGCTCCAGGGCCGGGCTCCGCAAACTCCACACGGACCTCTCAGACCCGGTGCTCCCGTCTCATCCAGCCTCTTCCCGGTTTCCAGGCCCTGAGGAGCCACTGTCGTCCTCGAGGGGCACCCGGCTCGTGGCCTGGCCCAGCTGTGCTGCCAGTCACACCTCTGCCTGCCCGCCCTCCCTCCCCTCGCCAGGCCCCGAACTCCTGGCCTCCGGGCCCCCAGCACCCCTCTGCCACAAACCTGCTCCCCCCGTCCTGGGGACTGCCACCCACCCCCAGCGTGCGGCCGCAGTCTCCCCGAGCGCCTAGGCCTGGCTGGGTGTCCTGTGTATCCTGGTCTGAGGCTGCCCGT
Organism: Panthera pardus; assembly: GCF_024362965.1. NCBI lineage: Eukaryota > Metazoa > Chordata > Mammalia > Carnivora > Felidae > Panthera > Panthera pardus. The sequence goes on along the minus strand of NW_026526777.1, from coordinate 69,821,929 downwards.
TTATCAGCCCCTCTGCACCGGCCCGGCCCAGAGAGCTCCCACGGGGCCTGGCCCACAGAAGGTGCTCCCCGAGTACTCATCCGCTCGGGCTCCGGCCCATATCCCAGGTGTGTAGGTTTATCCCACGGCCTGGAGAACCAGGGACCAGGGTTCCCACCAGCTCTGGATGCACCGATGCGCCTCTCAGCCGGGCGGGTCCACGGCTCCTGCGGAGGTGGCTGGGCCACGCCTCTGGCCCTAAAAACTGTGCGTCGAAGGTACCCAGGGGCTGATTCCTCGCCCAGTGTGGAGACGGTGCCCTGCTGGCCGCAGCTGTTAAACGTTGCTGTGCTGACGCCGCTCACTCTAAGTCGAGTTTTATGATTTCAAGGCCACTGTGACCGGGACCCACCCTCCCCGACAACGGACCGTTCTCTCCAGGGCCCTGTTCTGTCTGCCAGACCAGGCCTCTTTATTGTGAGGTCTCTCCCCTCTATCACCCAGGAACGTACGGGCGTTAACTTTTATGCTTTCAATCCAAGACAGGCTATAAAATTAGGGAAGCAGGGCTGCTGTGTAGCTGATCTGGGTTCTTCGGAGTCCCCGGGAGACTCCTGAGGTTGTTCTGCCCTCCGTGAGCAGAAGCTTCTGGAACATTCAGAGGACGGGACACGTTTCTCTGCACAGAGAGCTCAGGGAGGGGAGAGGCCAGGGGAATGGACCTCACGCTCCCGCCCATCTGCCGGGGGCGGCCTCCAGCAAGCACCCCCCCGGGCGGCAGGGGCCCAAGGCAGGTGGAAGGTGCCCGGAAATCATCCACACGACCCCTCGCACACGCTCGGCCCCAGGGGAGAACAGCCACCGTTTGTCAACGCCTACTGGGCGCTGCGCGTGTGTCTGCGTTTGCTATCCTGCCCACCACAGGCCAGCGAGGAAGGCCAAGGGGGCCGGCTCTCATTTCTCCATGAGGAGACGGACGCTCCAGGCGCAACCCCTCGTCCAAACACACAGCCCGTTAGTGGCGGAGGCAGGATCTGAGGCCAGGTGGTGGCTGTGGCGAAGCCGTGCTCTCCTGTGTCACTGCGCTGTCCCCGCAGGGACACCAGGCACCAGGCCCTGGGGCACGGAGAGGGGAGGCACAGGGATAGGAGGTGCATCTGGACCCAGCAGAAGCCTGTGGCCCGAGAGCCTTGGACTCCTCCTGGGCCTGCGGTCTCGTGCAGCTACTGGGACTGGGGCGGGGAGGTGGAAAGGGCTCTGAAGTGCCTCAGGGCACTGGCCTGACTGCCGACCACTGCCCAGGGCAGCACCAGGACCCAGAGGGGCTGCCGGGACCTTCGAACAGAGAGAGGACAAGATTGAGACGTGCTGGGGCCATCACGAGCATCCTTTTCTGCCACACAGGCTCACTACAGAAACAATCATGGGGAAGAGCATTTGTGGGTGAGATGCTGACGTGACCAGAAACCAGAGGGACCGAGGGGGTCCAGGGGACTCGTTTAGACTCTAACGCGGAGAAGCAGCACCTCCTTCCAAGAGGCCGAGATGCTGAGAACACTGCTGCCGCTAACACCTGGGTGTCCGTGGCACCTGCGGGACCGGCCTCCCAGGTGCAGGGCTGGAGCGGCACCCTTGCACGTGGCTCACCGGTGAGAGGGCCGCTCTCTACTTTGGGAGGGAGAACACTTTCCGGGGCCCTTCCCAGCTGTCCCGCAGGAAAGGAGGCACTTAGCCAGAGGTCTCTAACATGCTCTCCGCTTGGGGCCTGGGAGGGAGGACAGGTGCCGGCCTGGGGAACACCTGGGGAGCACCTGGCCTGACCGGGCTCCTGGGATGGCTGCCCGGAGGAGGCGGCCCACGCTGGATCCTCAGCGGCCCCTCAGCCGCCCCTGCCCCCTGCCTCTTGGCAGGCCAGGTGGCATTTAAGCAGAAACACTGATGAAAATTCAGCTCCTTCCCTGCGGCTCGTGCTACAAAGTTGTGCCGAACAAGGTCTAGTGAGTAACACTGCTCCCCACACGCCCAGTGCTCGCTGTCCCGGGGGACTCTCGGGCCCCTCCCAGCCGCCGCCCTCAGCCCCGACCCTGAGGTCACTGATCCTCCCCTGCCCGCCCGGCCCCACCCTGATATTAAAGCCACACTTCAAACTGTCACTTTGTTTTTAATTTTTACTCAGTCTGCGTCCGGATAAACCAGGATTTGACCAAGCTCCCAGCTCTCTCCGCTCCAAACACGTAGCAATTTTATGGATCAGAGTTTTGTTTCTATTTGTCTAAAGCCCAGAGGAAGAAAGAAACCAAGTCCACAGATGAACATGTATTTGAAGAGACATTTCAGGACTTGGGAGACTTTTTCATCCATCAGTTTCTTAGGAACAGCACCCAACGGGCCCGGGGGAGGCCCACACAGCAGGTGCACAGGTAGGTGGGCGGCCGCAGGCCCCTGGAGGGAGGGGACAGCCGTGTGGGCTGGGCGGCCCGTCTGCTTTGCAGACAAAATAGAAAGAAAAACTCCAACTTCATTCATACTTTATTTGGAGGAAGAACACGTGTACAGAAAATCTCTGTTTTGGAAAATAAACTGTATGGCTGTTGGGGGCGACGCTGTAACGGGTAATGAGGGGGCTCGCGGCTCTTGAGACACATGGTCACGCGAATCCTTAAACCGCTGAACGCAACGTTACCTTGTAACGTTCCCTGCCAGGCCCCGCGTCTGAGCACATCCGGCCATCCCCAAAGTCACCAGACTCACCCGATGCACCGTCTGCGCGCCAGTCCGTGGACAGACGCTCGTCACACCTCACCAAAGGACGGCCCGGAGGGCAGAAACTCCGCTTCTGGACAGGCTTCCGAAAGCGGAGTCCGCCCTCGTCCTTTCCTTCCTCCCTTGCTGGGACTGCTGCGCCCGCTCTGAGTACAGTGTCGGGCCAAGGAGGTCGCCCCAACCCCCCCGGGAGCCTTCCCCAGGGGCCTCCCGCGGGAAGCACAGCCCCCAGACGGAGCCTGGGTCGAGCACGGCAGACCTCGGGGCGAACCGGTGAGGGACATGCTGACAGAGGAGGCAGGCAGCGCCCACAGCACGAGTCACGGGATTGCTCCGCAGCAGGGACACATTGGACACCTTCTCCAGGACCGCCCCGGGCCCCCTGCTACCCTCCACTGTCGTGAAAACCGCCGCCAGCCTACCAGCCGCAGAGTCGAGTCCGCGATGGATGATGTGAGTCACGGCCCCCAAAGCTGGAACCCCCCAGCGCCCCGGAGCTCTGTCCCCCTGAGGCCTCACCCCAGGGCGCACGGTTTACATCCCCGAGGAGCAGGAAGATGGTCGGACCTCTGCTGGTCAGGCATCTTCTTCCATCAGAGGGATCTCTGTAAAAGGAGAGCCGTTACCAGCTTAGCTGCAGGGATCTGGGAACAAAAACTTTGTTAACAAGGTATCTGTAATTCCTGGTGTCAGAAGAAAACGCCAAGTTCCACGTAAACTGACCACATAAAGCACTCATTACAGCGTCTTTGCTGGAAAATCTCACACCAGCTCACGAAAAATAAAGTGCTGAGACCTTAACCCCGTGTCCTAGCGGTCAGACCCGCCAGAGGGCGAGATGCTGTGCAGAGGCAGTGGGCGGGCAGGAAGGAGGCCCGTCTCTGGGCCACCTCGGCCATCACGGCCACCACACGCCCGGACTGGGGCCCTCGCGTGCCCCGCGGTGCTGTGCGTCCCCCGGGAGACCCTGGCTGCCCCCACTTCTCCGGGAGCTACACCGGCCTTTCCTTGTGCTGGGCGCATGTGCCCGTTTCTTCGTCCCTCCAAGAGGCCTGCGTGCCAGGGCTTCTCGGGGCCGCCCCACAGGCGCCCTGGTCTCCTGTGTGCGTGCGTGCATGCTGACCCTGGCACCAAGCTCTTCCAAGCCCTGGGTAGCGGACGGAGCGGGCAGAGAGCTCCCTGGCTCGCCCGGACACCACGAAACCACGCACGTCCACCGCGGGCTTCCTGCTCTGACGGCTTGGAGCCTCCTGAAACCTGCACCCATCACGTGGGAGAGGACGGCCTCGCTCCAGGCCTCACGCAGGGAGAACAATGAGCGGCAGGAGAGGCCAGGGGCGGGCGCGGGGCGGACACTCACCGTCGGCGATGTCGATGCCTGGGCTGCTGGACGCCGTCTCCCGCGCCGAGCCGGCCCCCGTGTCAGCGCTGTCGGGGCGGGGGCCCCCCGGGCACGCGGAAGGTGAATACAGACTCTGGAGCGGCTCCGAGGAGCCTGAGACGCCGTCACAGGGCTCTGAGCCCCCTGGGCCCGTGTCCGTGTCCCCTGAGCCGGGGTATGCCGGGGGGCTCTGGTCGTCCACAGGCAAGGGGCAGCCTGGGCCCACGGAGCCCAGGTACCCAGGGCCTGAGGCCCTCAAGCTGCCGCTCACGGCCTCGTCATAGGACGGAAGCATGACGGGAACCCCGTCCACCACCACGAAGTCCGGGTCACTGCTGGAGCTCCGGGGAGGCCCCCTGTGCCGAGGAGAGTGGCGCCGACAGGTCAGAGTGGCGTGCCCCCAGGACGGAGGCCCCCAGCACCCCCCAGGATGGAGGCCCCCCCCCCCGTGCAGCGCAGGCCCCCCAAAACCGAGGACACCCACCCTGTGCAGCAGAGGACCCCCAAGACCGAGGCCCCCCCACCCTGTGCAGCGGAGGCCCCCCAAGACCGAGGACCCCCACCCTGTGCAGCAGAGGCCCCCCAAGACCGAGGACCCTCACCCTGTGCAGTGGAGGCTCCCCAAGACCGAGGACGCCCACCCTGTGCAGCGGAGGCCCCCCAAGACCGAGGACCACCCCCGTGCAGTGAAGGCCCCCCAAGACCGAGGACCCCCACCCTGTGCAGCGGAGGCCCCCCAAGACCGAGGACGCCCACCCTGTGCAGCGGAGGCCCCCCAAGACCGAGGACGCCCACCCTGTGCAGCAGAGGACCCCCAAGACCGAGGCCCCCCCCCGTGCAGCGGAGGCCCCCCAAGACCGAGGACCCCCACCCTGTACAGCGGAGGCCCCCAAGACCGAGGACCCCCACCCTGTGCAGCGAAGGCCCCCCAAGACTGAGGACCCCCACCCTGTGCAGCGGAGGCCCCCCAAGACCAAGGACCCCCACCCTGTGCAGCGGAGCCCCCCCAGGACTGAGTCCCCCCTATGCAGCAGAGGCCCCCCAAAACCGAGAACCCCCCAAGACCAAGGCCCCCCCCCAGAACTGAAGGCCCCCCAAGGCTCGTGATGGCAGCGGAGCCCGTGTTGAGCCTCTTCCGGGGCCCCGTCTGGCAGATGGTGGCACTGAGGGCCACGGCCACACTGGGACAGCAGCGTCCCCCTTTGTCTGGGCCCCGCTGACCCCTCAGGCTTCCTCCTCCCCATCCTCCGGCCCTGAGCAGGGGACTACGTGGCCCATCCCGCTGTGCCTCCTCAGGGTCGCTCAGGAAGCCCTCTGGAAATGGAGGAGCTCCAGGAGCCAACGGGAAACCAGGGGCCCTCAGTGCGCGAGAAAACGTTAGACCCTGCGCTTCTTAGACTCCGTTTTTGTTTCCGCTCCAGCGTGAAAGTCACCGATTCCCATCAAGGTAGAAAAGGGAAAACCCACGTCGCCACCTTAGTCATTACGCGGCCCCTCCACACCCCACCCAGCAGCCGCCAAGGGTGGCCGCTGTCTCTGTGGGCCTCGCCCCTGTGCGGCCCGTCGCCCTGACGGGGGTCTGGCCACCGCGCTGCGTCTGTCCCCCAGAGGGCCCGAGTGGCTGGTTGACTCGGCTTCCTAGTTCTCCGCTGGGCCCTGGAGCTGAGTGACACAGCCGGAGGATAAATGTCCAGAGGGGAAGACCCAGCCGGCGGGCAGACCTGAGCGCTGACTGCCGCGGCCCGGCTCCAAAACCCCGGGAAATGCCACGTGTGGATGCGGGCGCTGGGTGGAGGGGCACAAACCCGGAGACGGAGGGAGGCGGGCAGGGAGGGAAGGCGAGCTGGCCAGGAACGCTCCCCGCTCCCCCCGCGAGAGGCTGCGTGTCCCCCCCCTCAGCCTGTGCCCGTCCGTCCTCTGGTCTCACCCACCGACGTCGGGCCGCGGCTCGGCCCCCATGTGCTGCCATCGAGCCCCTCGCTCTCTGGTGTTCCCCGCCCCCGCGTGGCCCGAGAAAAGTCCACTGTGGGCTTGTCCCGAGAAAGCTGTCGTCTGTGTGGCTGACTGAGAATACTCGAGGGTAGAAAAACACCACGTGAAAGAGTTCGGGGCACGTTTTAAAAACTCCTCGTGCAGTGGATGTTCTGGAAGCTTCTCTCCCAAGCAGACGTGGGGAAATGGCCCCAAGCACCCAACGTGCCACAAATCACGTGTGGGTCAGCCCCCCTCTGCAACCTTCAGTCTTCTGTAGATGCTAGGACTGCTCACGATAGATCCCAGGCCCTCGATTAGTAAGTCAGATGTGAGGACCGAGGCCACAGAGCACAGAAGGTGCCGGCATCTCAGCAGGGGTGTGGCTGGGGCAGGTGCACGGCTCAGCGACACGGGGCCGGCCTGGGGGCCTGAGGGCCGACCAAGCGGCTCCACGGCCTCCCTCAGTCCTCACCTGGCCAGGAGCTTGAGAGACTGGACCTTCCTGGAGGCAAGAGGGGGAAGGGATTCATTCCAGGAGCCTCCCCCGCTGTCAAGCCGCCTTTCCGGGAAGGCGCGCACAAGTCTGGGGGCCACACCGGCCCTGCGGGTGAAGACAAAGCTTCTTCTGGAAGCACGGGGTCCCAAAGGGACCGACATGGGTACGCAAGCCTGAGGACACTCGAGATCCCTCCGGGTGAGGCGGCTGGTGTCGGGGAGGCCTGGCCGGTGATCTGGCCTCTGTTTCCTGAAGGTCACAAACTCGTCCCCCGACAACATCAGCAACGCCTCCCTCCGGGAACGGTGGTCAGCCAGCAGCAGGGGTCAAGGGTCACGCCTAGTTTGTCGGAGAGGCCGGGGCACCGTGTTCCCAGCAACCTCCTCTTCTGGGATGACCGCCACGCGGGTGGGGGCACCAGTGTGAGCCCGTGTGTGCACCGGCCAGGGGAGGGCCAGAGGGTCCTTCCCAACCCCCCACACCCCGTCCAGAGCCCTGTCTGCTTCCGGAGGCTTCCCTGGCACGTTGGTTTGGAACCTCTGCTGGGTCTCACACCTTTGCCTGCATCTCCTACTTAGTTCCGCCCAGGGGTGATGGCAACGGGCCCCGGGGGCCCTGCACGGCCACAGCCCCGACTCTGTGGGTCCATCTCCACATCCCCCGCGCCCGCCCGGAGCCGTCCACCAGGGGCGCACGAGGACACGGTGGGGAGGAAGGAGTTGAGCCCTGCCCAGCTCCGTGCTCCGAACGCAGACACCCCCTTCCCCCTCCTGCGCCCGTCCAGAGCCATCCACCAGGGGCACACGAGGACATGGTGTGGGGGTGGGGGGTGGGAAGAGTTGAGCCCTGCCCAGCTCGGTGCTCTGACCCCAGACACCCCCCCAACCTGCGAGCCCATCTGTCAGGCCTGACCCAGTGCTCCCACCACCTTCTCCTGGCTGCTCGAAGGCCACAGGCACTGACCTGACAGGGAAATGGGCCTTAAACTTGGTCTGGAACATCCTGGCCAGGATGACGAGCAGCAGCACCAGCAGCACGCTGGTCGCCGTGAACGCCACGACCTTCCACGTGGTCAGGAGGGTCTCGTGAGTGCTGGGCCACGTTTGCTCTGCGGGGAGAGAACAGAGCGGCGCCAGAGGCTGAGCGGGCACGAGTGTGTTTGTTGGATGGATCTGACCCGGGGGGGCTCCGCAGGCAGGTTGGTGCTGCCCCAGGTCAGACCCCCCCTCCCCGCACCCCAAAGTCCGTCCCCAGTGCGGCCTCTGTGTGGCTGCCGGCAGGTACGGAGGGCGGACAGCCTGGTGCGCAGTGAGAAACGCACCTGCTTCTCTGGCAGAGAACAGGGGTCACTCTCCCTGGGCACCCGGGGCAGGGGGGTGGGCTGGGACTGTCGGCCGTGCTGAAGAAAGGGACGGGGGGTAAAGGGATGTGTCCTCCGCGGCCTCTCATCCACCTCTGACCGTCAACATGTCTGCCAGGAGAAGGCAGGAGCAGCCCTTCCAGGGGAGTCCCCATCCCTGGGGCCCAGGCCCCCCCGTGTGCGCCCACCATCCTCCCTTGGGGCCGCCCCCTCCCCGTGTAACGGGTTCCCATCCAAGGGTCACCAGATGTCCCAGGTCAATAAGCGCTTCCCCCACATACAGCGGCCAGGGGACAGGTGCTCTGGCAGGAAACCCCAGGGCGAGTGGGTGGGACCAGATGTGCGAGAGACCGAGATTGTGGTCACTACCCTGGGCTCCTGGGACCGGTGGTGGGTTTGCTAGCATCTTGCTAGTAACTAGGAGGCCCCCAGGTTTGCAAACGGCCTGCGGTTTTCCAAGTGGGCGCAGGTCTTACCTACAATTACACCTTCTGTGTTCTACACGCATCAATTGGAAGAGAAAGGCCGGGCTGGCGCCCGAGGGGCGGGGGCCTCCTCAGAGGGAGGGACGGGGCTGGGGGAGACCCCGTGCGCAGAGGACCACCCTGCCCCGGGGCGGGGAAGCATCTGGGGCCCCGGCGAGGGGTTTCCGCATCACGTGTGTCCCTCACGCCGGGGCAGGGAGGGGGCTGTGACCTCACGCTGCTCACCTGACTTGATGCAGTAAACCTGGTAGGAGGGGAACCACTCCCCGTACTGGCAGGTGATGTACTTGTAGTCGCTGGTGAGGCTGTAGCCGGGGTCGCAGTAGAACTCTACCACGGTCCCGTGGTTGTAGCGCTCACAAGGCCGCGGGTGGCAGACGAAATCACCGTGACTCACGGTGGGAGGCAGCGGACACACTGGGGCAGCGGGGAGAAAAACAGCTTCAAGACTGGCTCAGGGATGGCGCCTGAGGCCCGCGGAGCCCCTGCCGCGCCCTGGGCACGTGTGGGAGCCCCTGCCGTGTCCTGGGCATGTGTGGGAGCCCCTGCCGCGTCCTGGGCATGTGTGGGAGCCCCTGCCGCGCGTCCTGGGCACGTGTGGGAGCCCCTGCCGCGTCCTGGGCCCCGCGGGAGCCCCTGCCACGTCCTGGGCACGTGTGGGAGCCCCTGCCGCGTCCTGGGCACGCGCGGGCCGCAGGGGCCGTGAGAACCTCGTCAAAGACACGTTCATCCTACGCGGCAGCGTGTCTCTTTATCACACAGTACTGACCGCGAGTGTTATAACGCACCCGACAACCCAGTACCTGCAATTAAGATACTTACAGAGAAACACTCTACCGACGGGAGCCGCCACCCCAAGCCTGTTTCTGCCCGGGGCAGGCGCCTGGCAGGGGAGCACAGTGGGCACAGGGGGGCCACCGAACGCTGTGACCTCACGCACGCCACACGGCCTCTCCAGGCCCTGCTGTTCTCCCCTGTAAAATGGAAGCCTACCCCACCCACTGTGATTTGGTTTTTCTGACCCTAATACTCTTTGATTTCAGGGGAAGAAAAAAGGCATTTTCAGTTTCCTCTCTGGGCAGAACCGCTGGTGCCCCGTAACCGGTCGCTGCACACAGTCCAGGCACAAACTACCAAGGCAGCTCACGGCCACACGTGGGGGAGCCCAGCACCGCCGGTGCAGACCCCGCACATGCGGGCCACGTGAGAGCAAGAGGGGCCACTGCGCACAGCGTCCTGAGGTGGGGAGAGGGGGGCGAGAGGCCCTCTACACTCACTCCTCCGGCCCTGCGAACACCACTGCGGGGTCCTGTGGGCTCCCCGTGGATGGGGAACGGGAGCTCAGAGCTCAGACTCTCCGGCAGCGGCCAGCCCCGGTCTGAGCTCGGGCCCGGCGCCTGGCCAGCCGAGTGACCCCGGCCGGCTGCTTCTCGCCTCTGGGCCTCAGTGTCCTCACCTGTGAAACGGGAGAGTCCGAGGGCTGTTCCGACAGAATGTAGGTGGACGGCCAGGAAGGCCAGGGCCTGAGCGTCTGAAGCCAGAGACCCCAGTGACACTTGGGGACGTGGCGGGGTACGGGCCGGTGGGACTCCAGCCTTCCCCAGGCTGAACGATGCTGTGTGCACCACACACTGACATAGAGGTCAGTGGCGGGGGTGGGGGGGGTCCATGTCTGACAGTGACCTCTGCCCACTCAGGCAGCTGCCTGGGTCCCCCTCCACCACCCCGGAGCCCCCTCAGTCCTGCAGTGCAGAAGGCCCTTTCTGCGCTCAGGGGCACACAGGACAGCACAGGCTCCGTGTCAGTCCCAGAGCCACAGGGATCGGGAAACTACCGGAACGTTTCCAAGGCCCAGCGAACGAATGCGTCTCAGCAGCACCCCCTCACTTGCCCTGAAGGACAAAAGACCGGTCACACTGTGGCATCGACCCTGTGGCAAACGGTCCCATATTCTGCTGAGAATGACGAACTGGACGCTGGACAGATCAATCATCTAGGAGGGAATTGGGGGGCCGCGCGGAACAGAGGGGCAGGGCTCGGATGCCCCAGATCTGCACGCGACCCCCACTCTGTGCTGATGAGCCGGAGTGCAGGGCTGTTTCCTTTCTGGGGTTTCGCCATCCGAACACTGGGGGACGCTCTCCCTGACTCCCGTGCCCTGGGGGACGCTCTCCCTGACTTCCGTGCCCTGGGGGACGCTCTCCCTGACTTCCGTGCCCTGGGGGACGCTCTCCCTGACTTCAGGGCCTTGTGGGGGTGGGAGCCACAGAACACGAAGGTGTGCTACAGCCCTGACTATCCCTGCCACCCCATGCAGCCAGGACCCCACACGCGCATGTCAAGGCCGCATCTTCTCGATACCACATGGAAACCACCCACTGCAGAGACTTTGATCCCGTGGCTGCCGCTGCCGCTGGTGAGACACACGAGCCACAAAGTGGGGACGTTTATCTGCACATCTCGTGGTGTTTCTACTGACTGAGCCTGGCCCACCATCGGCTTTGCTGGGAGGGGACCGCCCACCTCGTGTCCTGCTAGCAGCCAGGGTGGGGTGGTCTTTCACTTGCAAGAGACGACGACAGAGACCATAATCACGATCCCGGCAAGCGGCTTTCCAATAACAACGTGGGAGCCCTCGGGGCTCGGGGGGCACCCACCCCCGGCCCCTCTCGGAGCCTGGACAGAGTCCGCGGCCCCCTCCCCTGCACCCCTCCCGGAGGGACAGACAGATCTACACAGACAGATGGCACCCCTCACCGGAGGCCCCACACAGGCGAAACTCCGCTCGTGGTTGTGACTCTGACACCGGCAGCTGCCGCGTCCACACGACACAAAACGAGCCCGGGAAAGCCCGCGGGCGGCGGGAACAGACCCCTGGACGTGGGTTTCCTCAACATCTCTTACAACTCAGAAAATACTAGGTCCAGTCGGGGCTTCTGTGGGCCTTGGGGTCCCGAGGGTGTGCTGGGACTCAGCCAGGACCTGCCCGTAATCCCTGTCCCCTTGTCACTGCTCCGTGTCCTGTCACTGCTCTGTCCCATGTCACCACTCCGTGTCCTGTGTCACCGCTCTGTGCCCTGTGTCAACACTCTGTCCCCTTGTCACCGCTCTGTCTCATCACCGCTCTGTGCCCTGCATCACTGATCTGTGCCCTGCCGTATGACACAGGGTCACGGCTCCTTCCTGCTTAGCAGTAAGATCTCTACCAACCAAATGTCTGCAAGGCGCACTATTCACGAGAGCTCGTCTCCTGTGGGCTGAGGAAGGGGAGTGGGAGACGGGCGCAAAGACACAGGAGCCCCACCTGCTCTCTGCTTCCCCTCTGTCCCCCTCCCCTCCCACGGCCCCTGGCTCCTCTCCCACGGCCCGCGGCACTGCTCGTGATGAGTGTCCACAGTCGGAGTGAAGGAACCTTGCAAACCTTCACAAGGAGCTGGAGGGCCCGTCCCCCTCCCAGGGGAAACCCTCAAGCGTTTCTGGTCCCGCGGAAGAGGAAGTTCAGGCGTGATCGTAGTTTTATCGAAGCTTCTCCACCATGTCGACACTGACACCTGCGTGCATTTTAGGGGCCTCAGCGAAGGGGGCCCGGGCCAGCCGGTGCCGCTCTGGGAAACACAGAAACGCAGAGGCCACGTTCCCGGTCCGCTTAAAGCAACGCCCTCTGCCCCTTCCCACCATGCACCTCCTGCACTTCCCGCGTGTGCAGCTCCCAGGGCAACAGGCGCCAGATGCAAATGCGGGGTTCGGTGTGGACATGGCGTGTGGCCCGGGGCCGACATCCGCCACAGAGACGCAGCCGCGCCCGCGCTGGGTGGCAGAGGCCGGGACTGAGCTCCAGCAGCACAGCCGCTCCAAGCTGAGCTGTGACAACGGCCCCCTCCCGAGCGAGGTGGAGGACGAAAACACACACAGACCCTACTTTTCTGGGTGGAAAACCCCCAAAAGGTTGCCAAGGGGCTGGTGCAGGGGGGCCCCTCCGTATGGGACACGGGGTGGCTGCTGTCCAGTGTCGGATAGACGGGGGCCTCGAGGGGCCCGGACACACACCCTTCGGTCCCGTCAGAGAAGAAGCCAGGAGAAATCAGGCCCCTTGCTGGGTCTCACACAGCCGCTCCGCGGCCTCTCACCTGCCCGAGAGACCTCCCCAGACTCTGCCCGGGCCCACCAGCAGCATCGCCCAGGGCCTGGAAAAACCCCAAGTCCCCCGTGCTTCCAATGCCCCTAGAATCACCCCTTGGGTCTCCCCTTTCCTCACCTGCAGTCCTGGCCCAGGACCGGCCCCCTCCAGGCAGCTGGCAGGTGCCTGGGGGCCTGGAGGCAGGTGGTCTGTCTGGGCTGAGCTCGGGGAAGCCTCCCTCACTGCAGGGTGGCCACGAGCCGCGGGCTAAAGGGCCCGAATCGGGTACGGGTGCTGCTCTGTTGGGTCTTCCAGGGCGCGGGGCGCTCTCTTCCACAGTGTGGGGGGAGGAAAGCATTTGCCAGGGCCCGGGGTCCCCCAAATTCCTCACGGTCCACCCTGGGCCCTGGCGAGAAGCATCCTCCCACTGACCCTGCCTCGTGGGGGGTGAGCCCACAGCGGACTCTCTCCGTTCCTCCTCCAGGGAGGAGCCCCCTGGACTCGGAGGTTGTCCTGCTCCGTGGGGTCTGCGATGCTCACATGCCTGATGACCTTGGCTCGGCAATCCTGGCTGGCTTCTTGTGGGAGGCAGACCATACCAGCCTCTCCATAGATGGGGCTTCCCTACAACACAGCTGACCGGCCTCCCTCGGTCGTGACGGGGCCACGGAGCCTCACCCCGCACACCCGAGTCTGGGCTCCTAACTCTCCGGCCTCTGAGCATCTCGTGGGGACCCCTGGCTGCTCCTGTGCAGGCTGCTCACTACGTGGGGTGGGGGGGAAGGGGGCGGGCGGGCGGCTGGACAGGCCCCAGGGTCGGGCAGCAAATGCTGCTTGTGTTTGGGGTGCTAGAAGTGGACGCACAGGCTGTCTCCTGCCGGCATGTGGGACACTGTCATTTGCCAACGGGCAGGCACGTCTCAGACGGCCTCTCCCCTGTCCTTCCATGCGCCTAGGCCCCTTGCCCACCGTCTGGGCTCAGGGAGGCCCAGCTCGTCCTACTGCCCGAAGCAAAATGAAGCTGGAAAGAAAGCCTGATGCATATCTAAGTGGCAAAAGTGATTTCTCACCTGTCTTCCTGTTTTGCATGCTCAGCACACAGCGCCCGCTCTGGCACAGAGACATGGGACTGATTACCCCGGACAGGCCACATCTCAGGCCTTCTGGAAGGGCCTTCCCACCTCTCGTCTCATGTACTGACCGTGTTCTTTCACCCTCTTTTTAGAGAGAGAAAGAGCGAGCAGAGCAGGGACAGAGAGAGAGAGAGAGAGAGGGAGGGAGGGAGAGGGGGAGAGAGAGGCTCACACAGTCAGCAAGGAGCCGGACGCGGGGCTCAATCCCATGAACCGTGAGATCATGAGCTGAGCTGAAATCAAGAGTCGGACGCTCCACCGACCGAGCTCCCCAGGAGCCCCATCTTTCACCCATTTCTTAATTCATTTAACAGACGTGTTTTGAATCGGCACTGGAACCTGGCACTACGCTGGTCCCCGTCCTCCCGGGCTGACTAAAGACGAGGACAAGTAAGTAGACGATGACTATTCACGTGGCTGGTAAGCCCTGTCCGCAGTCCACAGAAGGAAGCATCAGTGCCACCCTCGCACGCACACACGCACTCACACACACTCACACATGAGGTGGGTGAAGTGCCAGGCACCCTGCCTCCCGAGGGGCGGAAGGCGCTGGAAACTCCGGGCACAGATGTTGTTTTTTTTTATAAACAGTAAGATGTGTGCTGGCCCTTGTGGGGGATTCAGGAATGGGGGCTGGGGGGGGCTTAAAACATGCAGCCCAGGCCAGCTGGCTTCCCCCCACGGGACAGGCCAGAGAACAGCCGCTGTGCACCCCACGATGGAGACACAGAAGACCCCCAGAGAGCAGGTGAGGCCATGGACCGTGGGCTAGGACCATGGAAGAGGCAGGCTCCAGCGGGACGGCGTTAATCGGGTCAGTGCCGGTGGGGAGCCAGGGACAAGAAAGGAACAGGACAGGCTGTGTGTGGCCCGACCCCATCAGGAGGGCAGGTCCACGTGGTCCCAGCCCCTGGTGTGGGTGACGCAGGGACCCTGTGATGGCGACACTTACGGGTCACCTTGACTGGGCTGCGGGCGCCCAGACCGCTGGTTAACCGTCACTTCTGGCCTGTCCGCGAGGGTGTCTCCTGTCGAGCATTTGAGTCACAGACGGGGCAGATGGCACTTCCCCCTGTGGTGGGCACCATCCAGTCTGCCGAGGACCCGACACAGCAGAAACGCAGAGGAGGGGCGAGACTCTCGCTTTGCACAAGCTGGGACTCTCCTCTCCTACCTCCTGGGACCCCAGCACTGGTGCTCGGCCCTCCTGACTCGGGCTGAGTCACACTGCTGGCTCTCCCGGACCTCCAGCTCAGAGACGGCACGCTGCACGTCCCGGGGCCTTCCAGCCTCCGTGAGCACGCACGCGCACACACACACGGTACCTGTATGTACACTGTGATTATGTACACACAGAGTATATGCCCTGTGATTATGTGCATATAGTATACACACACTGTGATTACATGTGTATACAGCACATATAAACTGTGATGAAATATGTCTATAGAGAATATTATATGCACTGTGATTGTGTGTATATGTATATATATAGTATATATTTACACGGTGACTACATATATACACGGTGTACGTATACACACATATATATAAATATATATACACATATACATATAAGTATATATACACACACACTGTATATATTACATATACATATAGCATGGCATACGTACTGTGATTACATGTTTACATAGCATATATATATATATATACACACTGTAATGAAATATGTAGATACATTACGTATGTATTCACTGTGATTGTGTATATGTATATATATATATATATATACATATGTGCGTGTGTGTGTATATACATATATAGTATGTATATATCACACCACTGGCATAGATATATGCAGTGACTATGTATATACAGAGTGTGTATATATATACTGATTATGTTTACACACACACACACACACACACACACACACACACACGGTGTAACATATACATTGTGATTATGTATATATACATAATATATACATATATACTGTGGTTATTATACACACACAGTGTGACGTATATACATTGTAATTATATATACGGTATGTGCACACGCACTGTGATCATGTTCATATATGATATGCTGTGAGTCTGTACACATACACACCATGACATATACACTGTGATTTTAAACATACAGAATTACCTGGGCGTGTGATTGTGTGTAGGACACATATAAACATGATCACGTGGACATACACACAGAAGAGCGTATACACATGCACACTACTGGCTCTGGTTCTCTCTGGAACCCTGACTGCACGGCTCCCTCACCTGGGCCCTCAACCCCGCCCCATCTACAGATTCAACTCACTACTGGAAACGGAGACTCGGGTGTTGTCTCCTGGCAGAGGGCAGAGACGAGGTGCTCCCTCTTGCTCCCCCAAATCACGGGCAGGCCCTGCAGCACCTCCAACAGGGCACACAGGCAGTCAGAGGGCGGGGACGAGTGCCCATCAGCTACAGAACAGACAGCTTCAAGGCGGGAGTCCCACACCACCACCACCACCGCTGTCCCTGGCACAGTCTCGGTGCCACGAAGGAGCCCAGAGGAGAGGTGCTGACAGTGCGGGGATGGGGGGCCTGGGTGAGGGCAGTGGCAGGCGAGCAGTTCGGGGACGGTCCCCACGGGGGCGGCGTGGCACTTAACCGAGCCCAGAGCCGCCTGGCTCACAGCGGGTCCACGCTGATGCTGGCGCACCGGCCGTGTGGGGCGAGTCCCCCGCCAAACAGAGAAATCCAGCGTAGCCAGTTGGAAACTTTTGTAGCAATCCGACCTTCAATTTGACCTTGCTGCAACATCCATGAGTGTTCTCCATTTCTATCTATTAAAACGCAATTTTAGTACTGTTGTGTCTAATAATCTAAGGTGGGACTTCTATGTCTTTGTCTTTTTGGTTTTTTTCTAGAATCCAGTTTTACCATTATACAATTATTGGTCTGTAACGTATTAGAAGACAAACACCAAACAAACCACCATATCTTCCGGTGCAGGGCGGTGGGGCAGGGGGGCACAATCCGGGTACGCTGGACGCCGTGGGGGGCACAGCCCGGGTGTGCTGGACGCCGTCGGGGGGAAGGCACGGATGCTGCTACGTGAGACTATCTTTGGGGGGCGGGTGGCCTGGCCCAGTACAGGGGCAGTGACAGCAAGGAACAGATTATGGGACAGACTTGAGTCTGTTTCTCCAACAGGGCTGGTGAGGGTGGCGTTTGGGGGCTGAGAGTGTCTCCCAGATTCCGGATGCTGGCATCTGAGCAGACGGTGGGGCTCCTCCCAGGAAGGGTTCTTGGTTTGCTGGTTCGGGTCGGGGCGGCACCGCTGAGCCTGGGGGCATCTCCACGTTGGATGCAGTAGCCGTGGAGGGCGTCTGGCGCTTGCCTGGGACTCCAGGGTCATGAGCACAGAGAGAAAATTCGGAACCACAGGGTGGGGGGAACTCACCTGTGGAGGGAAGGTAGACAGAAAAGAGGAGGGGCCCAGTCCAGACACTCGGATCAGTCAGGGCACAAGAGCGGCCGGGCAGATGGCTTTCAGGAGGAGGGGTGGTTCCTAGCAGGCGAGAAAGGCAGGAGCAGAGAAGGGACACTCGATTTGGCCACAGAAAACCTCAGTGACTTGGGCAGAAGGGAGGCCGGTTAGGAGTGAGCTGAGGAGGGGAGGGGCTGGGAGCACACGATGGTCGGAGAGGTCTGCCGGAGCCGCGGAGATGCCTCGACCGGGGCTCTGATGCCGTCCCCTATGTGGCAGGGAGCCCAGCAAGGGAGGAGGTGGGGGCAGGGCGGGAACGCAGCAGAGCTGAGTCCAGGCTGGTGGCCGAGGCTGAGTCCCTGCAGCCGAGTGAGGGGGAGGCCACATCGGGGACGGTGGCTGCGATGAGAACCTAACTGGCCTCTGTCCTCAGCCACTGACACGTTTCTCCACGTGCGACAGAGGAAAAGGAGTCCACAAACAGCCTGCGCCTCAAGAACGCTCCCAACTCTCTGTGGGGCGCCGTGTCGGGAATCCCCAGGGCTGTGACCGGTCGGGTTCCGGTGCCTGTCCTTTGGGAGGGAAGAGCTGGCCCCCGTCTGTGCACCCGGACCACCCGCTGACTCTGTCCCAGGCTCAGAGCCGCCCTGCACCCGGGTCCCTCGTCCCCCTGAGTTCCAGTCAGCAGACCGTGAGCTGAAGTGACGGACGCCGCGTCCAGGCTGACGCCCAGAACGCTCCGGGTCTCAGGCCGACCACGACAGAGACGACCCCCGGGGGTCCCAGGAGCCGCACCCCGAGGATGGCAGAACCCCCACGGCCCCCGAGTGACAGGTGCAGAAGAACGCCGGCTGGCCCACGCACACAAACACCGCTGCGTGGAGACGAGCTGCTATCCTCTTGAGCCACGATACGTTTCTGGGCACCTGTCACAGCAGCGCCCACCCGCCCCGGTGCCAGTGCCGCGTCTCGACAGTGTCTCGGGGACGTACGTCAGCGGCTCCCCAACCCTGGCCGCCTGGCTGTTCCGGGTGGGTCCTGGGCACGGCGAGGTCTTCGGGGCCCCAGGTGAGTCTAACGGGGGGTCCAGTTGAGGGCACGGCCTCAGCGGCTGCGACAGCCTGCGGGGCAAAGATCTCCCTGCCGGGTCGCCAGCTCACAACGTCCGGGGAGCCGGTGTGAGAAGCCGGTGGTACCTTCCACCAGGCCCTTGCTTTCGACCCGCAGTCCCCGACCGTCAGCTTTGGGCTCAGCCGCGAGTCTCAGAAATGCACGTGTCAGCGCCAGCCCAGACCTCCTGAGGCGAGCCTTCGTTCGCGCAGAACTCCCGCGTGAGTCAGACAGTCCGGGAAGCGCCACCCCGGGCCGAGTGTGGTGACGCGAGGGAAGGCTGGCTCCTGGGCTGCAGGGGGCAGAGAGGACGGCCGGCGGCTCTGTGGATCGACGAGGGCCCCTCGTCTCCAGACGACCCGGCGTGTTGTCTGAGCGGCTCCCAGAGGAGCCGGGGGCACGGGCCTCGCTCTGCACAAGTACACAGTCCCCGAGCCTCTGCCGTCAGCGGGCCTGCTGGCTGCTAATAATTAAAATGGCCAGGGCACCAGGTGTCCCCAGTCAGGTCCGCGCCTGGGTAATGATTCCAGGAAGCGGGACAAAGCCCCTCTAGGCCACAGTCACAGCTGTTTCCAAGGTGATGCCCAAAACTTTGCTTTTAGCTCAGGGAAAATCAATCAACGTTACCCGGCACATTAGATTTTCCACTTTTGCTCGCGGTAACAACACGGAAGGCCGATAAATGTGTCCAGTTCAGGAAGCAAAGGACGATGAGGCCGGAGGGAGCCTGGTGTCTCTGTGCTCAGAGATGTGTGGACAGATCAGCGTTAGGATCAATCCTGCCTGGCTCCCCAAGGGGGGCCCTGGTCTGCTCCGCACCTCGGAGCCGCCCGGTCGGGGCGTCCCTCAAGGGACACGGGATGCATCGGACGACAGCGTGCAGATTCGGGGCACAGAAACACGGCTCCACAGCAGGAGTCAGGCGGGCCGGGCCTGCAGACACGGAGAAGCCACGGGGTGGCCCGAGAGCACAGCCGCCCTCCCACAGCCCCCGCGGCAGGCACGGCCCGGCAGGGGTCTCGGGCTCTGACGAGGCTGCTCGTCCCTCTTCGCAGCGGCTGGGCGCTGACGGCCAAGTAGGGCCCGGCCTCCGTCACCGCGGGGCAGGAGCAAAGCAGGAGACGAGTGTGCGTCAGCGTCCTCGTGTCGGGGAGCCTCTTCCGAAGGAGAATTCACCGCCCTCCGGTCGGGCTTCCTGCTGGAACCGGCGCATCTTAGTGTTTTGAGAGGGGAAGAAATCAGAGGCGCGAGACAAAAAAAGAGACGGCGTGTCACAGTGTTTGCGCAGGAAGCCCGGGGGTCTGGGAGCTCGGGAGCGGGCTCTCTCCACGTCTCTCTCCCGCCACCGGGTCCCGCCTGCGTCCGAGGCTCCGCGGCATCACCGCACGTCTTAATTCTGCTTCCACACTCTGGACACAGCGCTGCAGGGACAGAGCCCGTGTACCGAATTTCTGACTTCAAGGTTCTCTCCCATCAGTTTCGCCTTGGGTTTCTGGTGCTCCCCCACTCTCGTCTGTGAGCAAATGCTGGCGGCTGAGAAGTAGGTGCTGAACAGTCCGTTTGTGACAGCGGGAAGTAATGGCCGTGCTCCGTGCCAAGCTGTGCGCATGCCTGTGTGTGAGCGCGTGTGCACATGTGTGAGCGCGTGTGCGTGCACGTGCTTGTGTGAGCACATGTGCAAGTGCGTGCGTGTGCCAAGTGTGCGGGCACGTGTGCAAGCGTGTGTGAGTGTGCTTGTGTGAGCATGTGTGTCCATGTGCTTGTGTGAGCGCATGTGCGAGAGTGTGCATATGTGTGAGCACGTGCACGTGTGCACACACTGGGCATGGCTCTACGTCACACACAGAAAGTAAACAGCCACGTTTTCCGCCAACAAGACCGCTTCTAAGGTTTGCACAGCGTTTCCTGGTGTTCTGGAAAAACAAACTGCTGTTCTGTGAACCAATCTGAGAACGGGCTTAGAAGCTGCGGGTGTGAGGAAAGAAGAAAGGGGAGGCTGGGAGGCGGGCAGATGAGCAGAGCGCAAGACGGGGGCTGAGAGGGCATGACTGCCGGGAGTCCCCGGGTGACCCCACAGCAGCTCTACGAAGTGCAAAGCACTCTCTCCTGGGTTCGAATCCCGCTCAGCAGATGCACGGCATTTACGTGGCCTGGTTCTGAGCCTAGGTTCCCGTGGCTTGTGAAACAGAAGCCGTAACCCTGTGCAGGCTTCTCCAAATGAGGGATGAGGCCTCCAACCCTGAGGAGTCACGGTCATGCTCAGCTACGCTGCGGGCAGGGAGGCGATTACAGCCACAGCCCACGGGGCACCACCGTGGGGGCCACCCACGCGCTGCACACCTGACCCTAACAACCACTTTGCAAAGCAGGGGTCCCCGTGCAAGTAAGGGAATCCAGCTCAGAGGGGCGAAGTCACTCGCCCAAGGTCACCCAGCGAATAAACTGCCCGGCTGGGGTCTGACCTTAAGTGAGGCCACCCTGAAGCCACACTCCCTCCCGAGTTCTCAGTGGGATCTTGACTGAGTGGGGAAGTGGGGTGCAGACCACCCCAGGGCAGACGTACAAGCAGCGACCTATCTGCTGGGCTGTGTGCGGGCAGGTCGGAGGTTGAAAGAGGCAGAGGGACAGGAGGCGGGGAGCCCCCTGGGCTCAGGGGGCATGGTGGGTGCCGTGCGCTGGCCAGAGGGGACACTAGCCTGGGACAGGGCTATGGACAGAGTCTAGAGGAGGCTGGCCAGCCGGGGCCGGGACGCCTTAAGGAGAGTGAGCCCTTCCAAATCAGAAGCAGGCGGAGGGAAGGCCGAGGGCGTCTGCCTCTTCCTCAGCCAAGGGGAGAGCTTGGGGTGTGGGCCGGACTGTGACACTGAAGTCCTAATGCCGGCTACCCGTGAACGTGACCTCACTCGGAAACTGAGTGTGCGGCAGGTAAAATCAAGTTGAGACGAGGTCCTGCGGCTGGGGAGTCGGCCCTTAATCCACGGGGCTGGTGTCCCTGCAGGAGAGGCACAGAAGGGACACAGCCACGTGTGACAATGAGCAAGGGACGCGGCGGCCTCCCTGGAAGCCAGACCAGGCAAGGAAGGACCGCAGAAGGAAAATGGCCCCGTGGACCCTTGGGTCCTGGGCTTCCAGCCCCCGGAACGGCGAGAAAATCTGATCCTGCTGTTGTAATTCACCCTGTATATGGTACCTTGTAGACAGCGGCTCCGGGCCAGGACACAAGCCTGGAGGCGAGGCTGAGCCCCCGGGGCCCGACGAAGCAGCCCACCGGACCCAGAGGGTTTCCTGGGTCAGCCGGACCCCGAGATTCCCTCACAGGGACAGTCAACCAGCCACGAGCGTCCCTGTGGGCAGGCTGAGACAGGCCACAGCGGGCAGGGGGACAGTGACACAGACCTGAGCCCTGGGAGCCCTGGCGGACATCACCGTCATGCCTCTCCGGGCGGTGCCCACACAGCCAGGCTGGGGACGGTACAGGGTCGCCCGCGGTTAACCAAAGGGCCGGGGTCCCGAAATGCCAGGTGGAGGTGGAGTGAGATCCCACTCATGCCCCTCGCCCCGGTGGCCTACAGAATTCCACAGAATTCCCGGCTGCCGGGCTATCTACCATGCACCTTGCTTCCCAGTTCCACTCCCGGTATGAAAACACAGACGGACAAACGCTCACTCGTGACCGCCTGCACGGGGGACTAGTTTAAGATCCACGTTCCAATTTAACCGCCTTCTCAGCTACAATTGGGGCGATGGTCCTACCTTCCCGACACCTGCACCTGTCACATCCCTTCCCGCGAGTGGAAGAGACGCTGGGAACCGCGTTCGGTTCCAGCCATCAGAACGAGCTGGCCGGCACAGGCCGAGTCCTGCGGTGTTTTCAGGGGCCACAGAAGGGGAGCTGTCACTCTGATGGAAATCCAGGCACAATTCATCTCTTTGTAAAAACAAAACCAAGAACAACAAAAATGCTTCCTCCTGCACCGAGAGAGGAAATGGTTAGGAACACAGGAATCATGGTTTCAGGTTCTCCAAAATGAAGAATTCAAGACACCATAACAGGCGTGGAAACGTGTGCAAGGCTTACCTGCCTATCACGCAAATGTCTAGTTCCTGGGAAAGAGGCAATTCTGGAGACCACCTGTGAAGACAGGCGGGGGTGGGGGCCGGAGCTGGGGAAGAGTGACCCCAAGCCACCCCGCTGAACGCTCCCGGTGACGTCCCGCCTGGAAGAGGCCGGGACTGACCCGAGGGACCTGTCCCTGTCTGTGGTGCACCTGACTGACTGCAAGAGGCTATATGACCATGGAGTACAAGTCGCCTGACTCCCCAGAGAGGAAGGAAAGACAGAAATTCTGCCCGGAGTAGTGACGGAGAGGATACTGTGGAGTTTAGGGACAAACAGCGGGATTTTCCCACTTGTCCCGGCCACCTATTTTCCGAGCACGACAAAGTTGCTCCCGAGGCACGAGCTCGTGGCTCAAACCACGGGCCACCACTGTGCTACCGCTCAGTTCCACATCCCTTCAGTGACCAACACCTGAACACAAGATGAAAACCTCAGCTGGCTCATCCCTGAGCTTTTCAAAACCAAGAGGAGGCTGGAGGGCAGAGCAAGACGCCGTTGGTGAGAGCCACGGACGGCGAAAGAGAGAGACTGGTCCCCACTCACATCCTAACAACACACCAGGCCTGGGTCGCGAGATCTCCGGTGTCCTGGAAGGGGTGGGGGTCAGGCCAGCTCAGAAGAGGTGAGCCCCGGGGGACGCATGTATGTGGGTTTCCCGCTGTGGACACGTAGCCTTGCTGCAGAGAGCTGGCCTCCGCTCACAGCCTCACACGGGCTTCATCAGACCCACAGCGCGGCCGACCCGGGACTCACCCTCGTCCCGAGCCCTGCATCTGACCACTTCCCATGCAGACGTGAGTGACAGCGCGCGGCCCCAGGGCCCCAGGCCCACCACACCCGGTGCCGCCGCCCTGGGGCCAGGATGCCTGCGGGTAGGGCCGAGGGGCACAGGGCTGGAGTCTAGGGGACCCCCTCTCTGGAGGGGAGTCTGCAGGGGCGGGGGGGTGGCCCTCGTTCCCTGACTTGGTGGGAGAAACCAGTCCAGAGCTGGCCAGCTCCCATCCTCCGCCAGTCCCTCTGCCGTTGGTGGAAATACCTCCATTTGAAAGGGGTGGGGAACCAAGGAAGCCCGGGCGGCTGATGGCCACGTGTGTCCACGGAGGGAACAGGCAGCAAGGCGCCCAGACAGGGCTGTGAGGGCTCCAGCCGCCAACAGGGACTTGGACAGGACGAGGAAGCTCGCAGCCACCAGCCCATGAAGTAGCAGCAGGGGGCCCGAGGGCCCCTTTCTGCTCAAGAGACAGGAGCAAGGCCTTTTGGTTTCTGGGGACAGAAAGATCGGTGTTTCTGGATTCCATACAGGAAAAAAGAGGATTAGAAGGATGAAGTTTCTCGATGCCAGAGCACAGCCAGCTCTTGAGCACGCGAGATGGGGGGGGGGGAAGACGACGGTGGCAAAATTGCCGCGAGAGGCGGAGACACGTGAGCGCAGCGATGGCGGGAGATGCCGGTGTTCCTGCGATCCTGCCGCGGCGACGCGGAGCCCCGCGTGGGGATGGTGAGGGGTCGCCTTCCCTCGCGCGTGAACAACGCATTAGGAAGTCTGCCCCGACTAACACGAACCCCACCGGGTCACGTATAGGCGGCGCCAGCAGAGCTCACAGCCAGGCGCGCACCCGCGGGGGCAGAGCGCGTTCTCGGCCCCAAGCCGCCTCTGCGCGGTTTCCCAGGGGCTCCCGGCCAACGTCACTAACACGGGAGAGGGCGGGGCCCAGGCCAGGACACACGCTTGTCCTCACAGAGCACTGACGACTGTCTCGCTTCCGAGAATAAGATCTAATCTTAGCTGGGCTCCTCACTAGGGCTCGAAATTAGCCGTTTCGCGCAGACCAGAAGGCCGGGGGCCTGAGGAGGCGGGAGTTTGCATGTGACCCGCAGGTCATTTCTCTCCCCGGTCTCAAGGTCCTCAGAGGCAGAGCTACAGGAATGGCTTTCATGCTTCACGCTGACACGCTCACCCTCTGGTGGAAACACAGGATGTAAACACGTAAAACAGAGTGTTGGTGGGAGTTCAGGAACAGCTAGCTCCAGTCTCCCTGCTCCTCGGGGAGCCCGCCTCTGGGCCTTCAGGCCTCCAGGCCTCCGGGCAGGGGTTCAGGGCCCTCTGACCAGGTAGTCCTGGCCCCGGTACATTAGGGAGGGAGGGTGCGGGCGGATAAACAGAGAGCCTCCCTCCGTCTTCCCTGAATAGGAGCCCCAGGGCTACACCGAGTTAGGAAGAGGGCATTCGTTGCTCTTCGTGTTCTGCTGATTCAATCTCATACCGAACCCTGAGCGGCAGGGTCGGACGCGCGTCTGCAGGGGGCTTCGGAGCCCAGGCCCGGCCGAGGTGGGGGGTCCGGTGGGTGCGGGTGGCCAGCTGGTCACTGCTCTTCCCACCGCAGGCAGATGCATGTCCGGCCCGGGAAGGAGGGAATAGGAAGAAACGCCCACGTTGCCCCCCTGCATTTGCAGCGCGGCTCGAGCCCATCACGGAGCGTGTCCTCCCTCCTCGACAACGTCGTCCGATCACGGAGCGTGTCCTCCCTCCTCGACAATGTCGTCTGATCACAGAGCATGTCCTCCCTCCTCAACAACGTCATCCGATCACGGAGCGTGTCCTCCCTCCTCGACAACGTCGTCTGATCACGGAGCGTGTCCTCCCTCCTCGATAAGAGAACGTCGTACGTAGTACGTCGTACGTGACACGTGACAGAAAACCCGGTGCCCCGAGCACCAGGGGGCGGAGAAGCTGGCATGAGCCACAGAAGGGGCACCGCCAGGGGAGCTCCGGCCGCCCCGCAGGGCCTGCTCCTTCCACAAAGGGCGAGCGGCACGGCCCAGAGCCGTTCCGAGGCTACAGGAGGTGCCTGGTGCAGGACCACCCTGTGCAGCCACGGCTCCCTCCGCGGGGATGGGGCCCTGGGTCCTGCAGGCGGTTGCGGGGGCCTCTCCTCGTGCCCCCTCCCCTCTGCAGCCTCTCTGGGAGCAGAGCGTTCTGGGCAGGAGCAGAGTCGGGGATGTGGCTCTGGGAGGAGTGGGGGGCCCGCATCGAAAAGACGGACCCGCGGAGCCAGACTTAGAACCCAGACCCTGGCTTCCAGCAGGTGTGCTGGGCCCCGGGAACCAGGAAGAGCTGCGGGTTCACCCCCCACCCGGGAGCAGGCAACCTTGGGAGAGGGTACACGCCATCCGAGCCTCAGTTTCCTCATCTGCCGGATGGCAGCACATGTATCGTGACACTCGTGGCACTCGTCAGGGTGAGGCACCTGGGGGGGGGGGGGAGGGGCGCGTGGGGCGGTGTCCAGGCCCGTGGAATGAATCAAAGGGAGGTTCCGCCGGTGGCTGTTCACCGTGTGGTCCCCACGCTGCTCATAGGAAGGCCAAGTCTGAGTTCTCCCTGTTGGAGAGCGTGGGTGAGGAGGGGGCACAGAGAGGCAGGGAGGGGGTGGGCGCGGGTGCAGACCCAGGGGCTGGCACGCCCTCCCAGGCGCGGACACACCCAGGCAACCGGTCGCTACTGCTTCATTTCTGCCAAGGAGGCGCAGGGGGGCGTGGGGAGGGGCAGAAAGGGAGGCGGGTGTCTAAGGAATTCCAGACGGATGGTCCAAACTCAGCTCCAGGAAATCCCGCTGGGGGCTCGGTCCCGCCAAGTTACTTAGAATCCGGTGCAGGAGAGTTTCCGGTTAACCCAGGGATCTGATTCTTCAGTGTCTTTCCGGGGACCCAGGGCAGGAAGGCCGTGGAGACGCCCCTCCCCCTGGCTGGCTGGTCTGGTGCCACGGAGGGTCCCGCCTGGTTTGGGGCGGACCCAGCGACACGTGACCTCACAGCCCAGAGAGCGCACGGCACCCTTCTTCACAACGACTCCTGGGGTGCTCCAGTGCTCCTTCTTTAAGACGGACGGCGCTGGCACGGGGTAGGCGCCCTTGGGTGCATCCTGGACCCCGAGGGGCTCCGGCGGGTCGCATGGAGGAGCCCACACTCCCTGCTGCGTGTCTGCTGTTCCCGGCACTGGGTCGCCTCGGCGGTGCCGCTGCGGGAGGCCCAGGTTCCTGCAGGGAAATCGCACTGGGGGCTCTGGGACCCCCCAGGTCCTGACTCCGCTCCACCGCAGCCAGACCTTCACATCCACACTGGCTCTCGGTTTTGCTCCTAAACTGGAACCTTTCCAGTTATTTCACATTTGGCCAAACAGGGTTTTTCAGGTTCTTATTTTTTGCTCTTTCTCTTGCAGAAGGACGTGGACCTGAGCGGACCCCTGGGCGCTGGCAGGTTCTCAGGAAATCGAGTGCTGCGTTCCTGTAATTTGAGGCTGAAACCGTGGGTTAAGCCTGCATCCCTGAGCCTGTGCGCTCTCAAGTGAGCAGAAGGGAAAAAATTACTTTGGGCAATTTGAGTGGTGAGACTGGTCGGATTTAGAAACAAACTTTCCCACGTTCAGCTGCTAATGGGGTCGGCTTTGCTTGTTCCGCGGGGGAAACGCCAGCCCGGCACCTGTTGAAAAGTTCTGCACTGGCGAAGCCACGGCCCGAGTCACCGCAAATGGCACCTTCGTGCCCGCGGATCCTGGGGTGATTTAGTCCCTGTTTGGGAAAAACAAACACAGGCAACGACCCCCGGGGCCAGGCTCCCCACCTTTCTGGATGCCCCTGCTCCCTGCCGCCTTCTTCTTCCTCACCGAGGTCCCAGTGACACACAGTATTACATTACCTGTGCAACACACTGATTTGACATTTGTAAACACAGCGAAATGGCCACCGCAGCAAGTCTGGTGACCCGTGTCACCACACACCGTTAATACAACATCGCTGGGTATGTTCCCCACGCTGTTTATAACTGGGAGTTTGTATTTCCTGACCCCTCCCCCCACTGCACCCGCCCCACCCCTACCAACCACCAAATATGTTCTCTCAATCTAGGAGTCTGGGTTTTGTTTTGTTTTTCAGATTCCACATGAAAGTGAAACCATGCAGTATTTGTCTGACATTTTAACATAAAACTCGTCCCTGCCATTGCAAATGGCAAGGTCTGATTGCTGACTTTATGGCTGAGTAATATTCCATTGTGTATAAAAACCACATCTTTCTTACCCATTCATCTACTGATGGACAATTAGGTTGTTTCTGTTTCTTGGCTACTGTAAATAATGTTCCAGTAAACACTGGGGTGCATGTATCCTTCTGAATTAGTGTTCTTGTGTTCCTTGGGTAAATACCCAGAAGTGGAATTGCTGGGTCATAGGGTAGATCTATTTCTAATTTTTTTGAGGAAACTCCGTACTGTTCTCCATGGTGGCTGCACCAGTTTGCATTCCCACCAACAGTGCCACGAGGGTTCCCCTCTCTCCGCATCCTCGCCGACACCTGTTGTTTCTTGTGTTGTTGATTCTGGCCATCCTGACAGGTGTGAGGCGACATCTCATCCTGGTTTTGATTTGTATTTCCCTGATGAGAAGTGACGTTGAGCATCTTCTCATGGGTCTGTTTGCCATCTGGATGTCTTCTTTGGGAAAATATCTGTTCAGATCTTTTACCCATTTTTAACTCAATGGTTTGGGGGTGTTTGTTGTTATTGAGTTGCATGAGTTCTTTATATATTTTGGATATTAACCTCTCATCGGTCATATGATTAGCAAACATCTTCTCCCATTCAGTAGGCTACCTCTTCATTTTCTCGGTGGTTTCCTTCATGGCAGCATTTTATTTTGATGTAATCCCGCCTGCTTAGTTTTGCTTTGGCTTCCTTTATCTTTGGAGTCAGGGCCAAGAAAACCTCACTGAGGCAGATGTCAAGCAGCTTACCACCTATGTTTTCTTCTAGGATTTTTATGGTTTCAGACCTCACACTCAGGTCTTTAATCCATGTTGAGTTTATTTTTGTATATGATGTAAGAAAGTGGTCCAGTTTCATTCTTTTGCATGTAGCTGTCAGGTTCTCCCAGCGCCATTTGTTGAAGAGATTTTCTTTTCCCCATCGTGTATTCTTGCCTTCTTTGTCGTAAGGTAATTGACCATAGAATTGTGGGTTTATTTCTGGGATCTCTATTCTGTTCTATCCATCTACATGTCTATTTTTGTGCCAGGACCACACTGCTCTAACTGCTATAGCTTTGTAATAGTGTTTGAAATCAGGGAGTGTGATACCTTTGGCTTTACTCTTCTTTCTCAAGACTGTTTTGGCTCTCTAGGGTCCTTTGTGGTTCCACACAAATTTTAGGATGATTTGTTCTATTTCTGTGAAGAAACACCATTGGAATTTTGACAGCTTTGAATCCGTAGATTGCCTTGGCTAGCACGGACACTGTAACAAATCTGTTCTTCTAACCCATGAGTGTGGAATGTCTTTCCATTTGTTCGTGTCACCTTCAGTTTCTTTCATCAAAGTCTTACAGTTTTCAGTGTACCAGTCTTTCACCTCCTTGGTTAGATTTTTCACCTCCTTGGTTAGTATTTTACTCTTCTTTCATTTCTTAATTTTACAGAAAGGCAGACCGCCGCATGCAGCACCTCACTTGAATGTGCTGAGTCTTGGAAGCTTGACTGCCCTACACTCTCCCACAAATGGACTTTGAGAGCTTGTTTGGAGGTCCTAGGAGGTGAACACAGCCACTTGTATGCCTTTGACCGTCCTCCTCTATTAGGGAAGGTCGTCCGCTTCTACTAAGTGTGCAGCTTCGGGAGGGACGTGTGTGGAGAGCTGAGGGAGGAAGGGGACACCTGCCCAGCCAGCCAAATCAACCTTGGTGATCAATGGGTGACAAATGTCATAGCCAGATCACCCTCTCATCCTATTTGATTCTTTCTGATGTGATTGTAAATGACACTGTTTTCTTGATTTCTCTGACGGTTTGCTATTCGTGTATAGAAATGCAGCAGATATTTGTATATTAATGTTGTGTCCAGCAACTTCTACTAAGTTCATTTATTCTAACAGTTTTTTGGTGGAGTCTTCCGAGTTTTCTATATATAGTATCATGTCATCTACACATAGTAGCAGTTTTACTTTTTCTTTATGTGCCTTTATTTTTTTTTCCTTGCCTAATTGCTCTGACTAGCACTTCCAGTACTATGTTGAATAAAAGAGGGAGAAGGGGCATCCTTGTCTTGTCCCTGACGTTAGAGGAAAAGTTTTCAGCTTTTCATTGTTGAGTATATTAGCTTTGAGTTTGTCATATTATGACTTTCATTACCTTGAGGTACATTCCTTCTACACATACTTTGTGGAGGGTTTTTATCATAAAAGGATGTTGAATATTGACAAATGCTTTTCCTGCATCTATTGACATGACCGCGTGATTTTTACCTTCTGTTTTGTTAATGTGGCATATCACGATGACTGACTTACAAATGTTGACCACTCTTGCATCCCTGGAATAAACCCCACTTGATCATTGTATGTGATCTTCTAAATACATTGTTGAATTCATTTTGCTAATACCTTGTTGATGATTTTTACATGACTGTTCATCGGGGATACTGGCTTATAATTTTCTTGTGTTGTCATTATCTGGTTTTAGTATCAGGGTAATGCTGGCCTTGTAAAATGACTTTGGAAGCATTTTCTCCTCTTCAGTGTTTTTGGAAGAGTTTGAGAAGGATTGCCATTAAATCTTTGGATGTTTGGTAGAATTCACCACTGAAACTAACTGGTACTGGACTTTGGTTTCTTGGGAGGTTTTTGATCACTGACTCAATCTTCTTACTAGTAATCAGTCTATTCAGATTTTCTTCATGATTCAGTCTGGGAAGATCATAAGTTTCTAGGAATTTATCCATTTTTTTCTATGTTGTCCACTTTTGTTGGTATAGAATTGTTCTAGTAGTCCCTTTTATCCTCTGTATTTGTGTGCTGTTGGCTGTAACTTCTCCTCTTTCATTTCTGATTTTATTTGAGGCCTTTCTCCTTTTTACTGGTGAATCCGGCTAAAAGTTTGTCAATTTTGTTTATTTTTTTGAAAAACTAGCTCTTAGTTTCATTGATCTTTCTATTATCATTTGAGTCTCTATTTCACTTATTTCCTTCCTGATCTTTATTATATCCTTCTTTCTGTTAACTTTGGGCTTTGCTGGTTCTTCTTCCAGTTCCTTTAGGTGTAAATTGTTTATTTGAGATTTCTCTGGTGTCTTGAGGTAGGTTTGTATGGTTATGAACTTTTCCCTTAGAACCATTGTTGCTGTATCCTGTAGATTTCATTATGTCACATTTCTTTTTTTCATTTGTGTCTACGTATTTTTTTTTTACTTCTCCTTTGATTTCTTCTATGACCCAGCACTTGTTCAGTAACATGTTATTTAATCTCCACGTATTTGTTTTCCCAGTTTTTCTTCTTGTAATTGATTTCTAGTTTTATACCACTGTGGTCAGAAAAGATACTCGATAGGATGTCAGTCTTCTTGCGTTTATTACGACTTGCTTTGTGGCTTAACACGTGATGTGTCCCGGACACAGAGTTCCACGTGTACTTGAGAAGAATGTGTATTCTGCTGGTTTGGGGTGGAGTACTGTGTATACGTCTGTTAAGCCCATCTGGTATAATGTGTCATTTGAGGTTGATGTTTCCTGATTGATTTTCTGTGTGATGATCTGTCCATTGATGTAAGCGGGTGTTAAAGTCCCCTGGTATCATTGTATTGCTATAAATTTTTTCTTGTAGGTCTGCTTATATTTGCTTTAACTATTCAGGGGCTCCTACGTTGGGTACATATGTATTTATAAATGCTGTACCTTCTTGGTGGATTGACACCTGTATCATCATATAGTGTCGTTCATTGTCCTTTATTATAACCTTCGTTTTAAAGCCTCGCGTCTATTTTTCAACGATGGAGCGACGTTGTGGTTCGAGACTATGATTTCAGGTGCTTTGTCCCCCGTCCCCGGCGCAGCTACAGGGAACGCGTGCTCCAGGACCTTCCGCTCTCAGTGCGGCAAGTGTCCTGACCTTGGACACATGACCTGGGCCTTCAGCGAAGCTGCTGGAGCTTCTCCTTCCGAAATGTGAGCCCCTCATGAGGCCAGGCATCCATCCTGGGGTCACGGACACCTTGGGGCGGCCATCGGAGCTGGAGAAGCCTGACCTCACCAGGTGCCCTCCAGCCGAGTGAGGCCAAGAGGCACCGTGTGGCAGAAGAGCCAGGACCCAGGGGTGGAGGGTCTGGACAGGTCAGGTTGTCCTTCAAGGTGTCAGACCTGGTCTGTGACAGGAGACACTACCCTGGTGGGCTCTCCACCGTGACGGGGAGACGGCGGGCCCTGGGGACAACAGCGAGCGGCCTCCATGTGGCCTCACGTGCCCTGCAGCTAGGATTCCCACAGGACGAACAACAACATAGGAGTCCCTTCCTATGTGTTTTTTCAAAATTTTTTCACTCTTTACAAAATGGCTATAAAAACATCCCGTTGTTTCCCTGTTGGACGTAAAGCAATCAATTTAATTGGATAAAGTGCCCTGGTGATTAGGAACAGGAGCTCTGAGGTGACAGAGACCCATGTCTGAGTCCCAGCTCGCCCACTTACTGGTGGTATGAACTGGTGAGTTTCTGGAACTTTACAAGCCTGGGTCTGCCCATCAGTGAAGTGGGTTAAAACAGCACCTGTCTCACTAGGAAGACTGAGTTACTGTGTCCAACACTGTGTTACTGTGTCCAACACAGTAAGCTCTCAAAATTAATGCAAATTGCTGTGGTTCAGGGTTTCTGTCATCTGGGATTCGTCTTATCTGCAAACACCAGAGCAGCGAGAACAGTCACAATGTACGAGCAGAAAAGCTCGGTACTCTGTTCGCACAGCCATGTCCAGACCGGCCTACGTATCTAAATTCTGAGCACAGTGATAACGGCGGCCACTTGGAGGACCACTCACCGACTCCGAACCCGTTACCACGTGGAGCCTCGCGGTCTCGGGAGGAACATAACCATCTGCCCCATTTGGCAGGTGCGGAAATGGGGACGGACAAGCCAAGTGACCCACCCCGGGGCAAAGTGATGAAGGGGGAGACCCAGGACGGGAGCCCGCCCGGCGGGTCTGATGGCGGTGCCCTCCCTTGCTCAGTGTGCCACCTGCCTCCTGGCCCTTAGCAGGTTTGGAAAAGCCGGGGCTGGGGGAGCTGCAGGACAGGCACACGGACAGCCAATGGGCTGGCGGTCACGGTGAGCCCGGAAAGCGCCACGGCACAGCCGTCCAGACCCGGGCACTCGGGGGCCAGATTGCCCCATTTTTAGAAGCCCCTGAGAGCTTCCTGCTTCCCCAGCACCGTGCACAGATCTCCACTGGGCCATCAAGAAAAATCAGCTTGTGAGCTCGGAAAGATGGACACTGAGGGGGAAACAGCGGCACGTGCAAGGGGCAGAGCCCTTCAGGACGGTTCACCGACCACGCACGCCCAGTGACTATGTTGTACAAATAGGGTCCTGCCCCCCACCAACTTGGCACACGATCCCGGCGGAGCTGAAGAAACACCGACGCCGGGGCCCCGCTGGATAACGTGTCGTAAAGTCGCCCTTGTTACTTTGACCCATCGTTTAATTCAGCCCCGTTTCTATCAAGTCTTGAGACAAAAAGCCTTCAGGCTGCACCGTGGCTCTGGGTCCAGGATCGTGGCTTTGGGGTGTCCAGCTGGTTAGCAGTGCCAGGTCCCGCACCTGGGTCTGGCAGGTGTTTTACGGCACCGTGCGGGGGAATAAAGGTGATCTAAACGCACACAACAAAACTCTAGGAAGGACTCGGCATTTGCGACGCAGGCGGCCCCCTGGGCCACGGCCCTCGCTGGCGGGGGCCGCGGCCCACCTCCCCGTTCAGACCTCCAAGTTTGCCGTACCTGTTCACACCGTGTTCTCCAGGCTCCACAAAAACAAGCGTTCAAAGTCTCAAAACGGAGCTGATCAGAACGCGACTGACTTGAAGAGGTGTGAAAACCGGCATTTTGAACTGACGGGATCCCGCCAACGACTCCCTCCACCGAGTCTCTGTTTCTGGTTATCTGCGCAGGGAGATGCTTCCGGACCTCAGAGTCCCCTCTCCTGGACCCAGGCTCACCTCAGCCTGCGGTCCAGACGGGGGGGAGGGACACAGGACGCCCCACCCTGAGGTTAGGGTCGCCGGTTTAACGAGTGAGAACACCGCACACTCGGTTATATCAACTTCAAATTTAACAAAGTAATTTTCCACCATGAGTTAAGTCCCATGCAACGTTCAGGGCACGTTCACAGTAAGAAATAGTTTGCTGTTGGGGCGCCTGGGGGGCTCAGTCAGTTGAGCGTCCGACTTCAGCTCAGTCAGGATCTCACGGTTCATGGGTTCGAGCCCCAGGTTGGGCTCTGTGCTGACAGCTCAGAGCCTGGAGGCTGCTTTGGATTCTTGTCTCCCTCTCTCTCTGCTACTCCCCTGGTCTGCTCTGTCTCTCTCTCTCTTTCTCAAAAATAAATACACATTAAAAACATTTTTTTAAGAAATCATTTGCTGTTTATCCAAAACTCAGATTTAACTGTGCACCCACATCTCTTCTGACATGTCCCCTGGAGGCTGACCCCGGGGGATTTGGGATGGGTGGGCAGTGGGGGTTGGGCTCTGAGGACACCGCTGCCGCTGGTGGTCCGGCAGCCCCTCTTCCCCCCTCCCTGCCGACGCTCCACACCCCCCCCACTCCAAGTCCAAATCCCCGGGGGAGGCGCTTTCCGGAACCCGCAGCCTCTTCCCGCACCGCACGTACACCCTGGAGAGAACACCATGTTGTCGTGTCTTGTTTCCCACAAGAGGCCACACGAGCTGTGGACAGGCTCCTAGTGGAGCTCTCGTTTTCTTCTCCCCACCGGGCTCAGACGCCCAGAAGAAAGCTGGTGTTTGTTTGATCATAATTTCAAGACCCGCATTAAAGCCAGGGCCGAGCCAGCATGCCCACCTTTCCTGGCGGAAGTCTGTACGGCTCTACCCCCCAGACACGGGCCTGATCCTGTCACTGGGCGCCCCGTCCCCTCACTGATCAGTGCCTCTTCGTGAACCACGCTCTAGAATCATCACAGACGTTTAAGGAGACCACGGAGGAAGGAGCTCTTGGTTTCAGGCTTCCAAGCGTGTGTGCTCCCAGCAAAGCATTTACAGCTAAGCCATAAACTGCTCGGAAATAGGAAGAAACATTGACACAACGATAAAATGAGGAGTGAGATTAACGATGCCGTAATACAATCTGTTTTCATTTAGTGCAGAGAAAATTAATTTTTGAAGACATTTCATTTAATTCTGCAATATTTTGCAGTTTAACCTTTGATGCTTGAAACTTTTCTCTTTTATTCCCTTTAAGCCTAGGACGGGCAGGGGAGGGGAGCCGGTTTTACGACGGTTCTAAGTCCTGCCTCTCGGCCGATGGCCAGGCTCGCTGCCTCAGCTCGGGCCCCGTGTGCTCAGGAAACAGAATACTGTGACCGTAACGCTCAGCTCTCCTAGCGACACGTCCGCTTCAATGACCCAAGATCCAGCCGCGAAACAGGGAGGCACGTTACCTTCCAGAGCGAGGCACCGGGGCGGGCTGGACGACCAGATGAGGTTGTGCAAGCATTCGAGATACTCCGACCCCTCCAGCTTAAAGCCAGGAAAGCAGTGATAGGAGATGACGGTCCCCACGGGGAAGGAGGTCTGGAACTCGGAGATGTTCACGTAGCCGTTAGAGGAGGAGAGAGGTCTCAGGCAGCCTGCGAGGGGACAGAAGGGGACAGTCTGGCTCGATCGCCTCTGTGCACCTTCAGATCCGCCCCCGCCCCGGTGGATTCACTCGCTGGAAGCGTGACCTGGCCTCTGGGGACTGAGCGCCTTGGCCAGACCCCTTCATCTGCTCCACTATCCCATTCGTGACTCGGATGTTAGGTTTTACAGCCGCACACGGCGGGTGGGGGGTGGGGGTGGGGAGGGGTGGTAGCTGCGGGGCCCTGGCCGGTGGTCGTAGCCCTGACTGCACCTGAGAATCACCCGAGGAACTTTTGATAAACACCAACGCCCGGTCCCGTGCCCCGGGTCCACAGGCAGCCTGGACACTCTCCAAGTAAGTTGAATGTGCCGCCGGGCTGAGAACCACCGTGGAGGGACCAACACCCTGACTGTTTCAACGGTCGGGGGGTGGGGTTGGGGTGGTCTGAGGCGTTCGAGAAGGCTATCACGCAAACCCCCTGCTGCTGTGCGGATTACAGAGTGGATGCCCGCCTGACCCGGTGTGATTCCGCCCAAAGACCCAGCTGTGTTTTATGTGCAGTGGGTAAGGGACCCCGTGGCTCTCAGCCTTGAGAGTGACCTGGACAGAGGGCGTCGCAGAGCAGACTGCTGGGTCCTCCCCTGAGCCCTCTGGTTCGGGTCTGTGTGGAGCCCAAGGACGGACACTAAGGCTCCGGGTGCTGGTGCAGCTGTGGGGCCCTCTCGGAGGCCCAGTTCTGTGTGCTTTCCGAGTGCAAGTGGGGCTGGGTCCAGCACTGACACAGGAGCCCGTGCAGCCCAGGGGACACTCCCAGTGGGATCTGTGCAGCCCAGTGGGGCAATTCCCAGCACACAGACCCACCCGGTGTGGCATCCACTGCAACCATGGGGTCTCTTACTGCCTTCAGTGGTTCCACTGGCGGGAATAATGGCCCTGCCGAGCCGTGCTCTTCCTGGGGAGAACTAACTGTGTGTGAAATAAATAACGTATAATGGAAATCCCTCCTTTCCCTTCCAATCACCGAGTACAAATTACATCACACCCCCCGCAGCAGGTGACCGGGCCCTCCTTCTAGGTGGCTGTGTTACGTATCAGAAGCATCAGAGGGCTTTGTCTTCGGAAACTGTTTGGTCAGCAAACCGGCAGGTGACGTCCGTGTACGAGGGTGAGACCAGGGTGTGGCCAGAGAGGCCCCCCCAGCATGCAGAACTTCGGGAGACGCGGACTCTGGGCAGACCCCACACGGCCATGTGCTGGAGCCACAGAGATCTGCGGACCCAAGAGACCACCCCCCGCACCAGCCAACACTCGGGGTGGACCGTATCTGAGACGCAGCCACATCGCCTCTCCACGGCTCTTCGATGATTTAACGACACAGCTGAACGTGGACGGTGTTCGTAACGAAAATGAAATATCGGGGGGCAGGGTGGGGCTGGGGGTCAGGAATGAACGGAATCAGTAACTGAGAAAACAGAACACGGTATTGGCACGAACACGTGATGCATCAGAACCGAGCAAGTTCAGAGGCGCTGACACAGGGGACCCTCGCCTCCTGCCGGGGAAGAGTGCAGTTCTGAGCCGCCCACACAGGTAAGCTGGCTTCCCCAAGGAGCAACCAGGTGGCCCACGGCCCACAGCGGGCATCATGCGCTGCTCTCCAATACCCGAAGTTCCCCCGGAAAAGGGGCCTTGGGACAGGGCTCCCCGACCGCCCAAAAGCAGACAGAAGGGGTTATGACTCAAGCAGTAAATCAAAGAAAGAAAGAGACGCTGTGTGCCTGGGGACAGCCCGTCCCGTCCTAAACACAGCAGTAGAAACCAGACTTTGAGTCAGTAATGTGATTCCTACCTGCACCTCTAGATAATAGAGTGGCTCCTCCTTGGGCTTCAGGCCCCCGGTTCTACAGTGAAAGCCTCAGGGTTATGTCATTCTAAGGGCCAATTATATTCCCCCCAGGGCTCTGAGGAGTCAGGCTGCCTCAGGCAGGGCACAGACAGGGCCCCAGTGGAGGGGAGGGGAGGGGAGGGCAGGGGTCCCATGGGGGGGGCACAGGCGGGGGCTCCAGTGGAGGGGAGGGGAGAGGAGGGGTCCCATTGGGGGGGAGGCACAGGCGGGGGCTCCAGTGGAGGAGAGGGGAGAGAAGGGGTCCCATTGGGGGGGAGGCACAGACGGGGGCTCCAGTGGAGGAGAGGGGAGAGAAGGGGTCCCATTGGGGGGGAGGCACAGGCGGGGGCTCCAGTGGAGGGGAGGGGAGGGCAGGGGTCCCATGGGGGGGGCACAGGCGGGGGCTCCAGTGGAGGGGAGGGGAGGGCAGGGGTCCCATGGGGGGGCACAGGCGGGGGCTCCAGTGGAGGAGAGGGGAGAGAAGGGGTCCCATTGGGGGGGAGGCACAGGCGGGGGCTCCAGTGGAGGGGAGGGGAGAGAAGGGGTCCCATTGGGGGGGAGGCACAGGCGGGGGCTCCAGTGGAGGGGAGGGGAGGGCAGGGGGTCCCATGGGGGGGGCACAGGCAGGGGCTCCAGTGGAGGGGAGGGGAGAGGAGGGGTCCCATTGGGGGGGGGGCCACAGGCGGGGGCTCCAGTGGAGGGGAGGAGAGGGAAGGGGTCCCATTGGGGGGGAGGCACGGGCGGGGGCTCCAGTGGAGGGGAGGAGAGGGCAGGGGTCCCATTGCGGGGGGGCACAGGCGGGGGCTCCAGTGGAGGGGAGGGGAGAGGAGGGGAGAGGAGGGGTCCCACTGGGGGGGAGGCACAGGCGGGGGCTCCAGTGGAGGAGAGGGGAGGGCAGGGGTCCCACTGGGGGGGGGCACAGGCGGGGGCTCCAGTGGAGGGGAGGGGAGGGCAGGGGTCCCATGGGGGGGGGCACAGGCGGGGGCTCCAGTGGAGGGGAGGGGAGAGGAGGGGTCCCATTTGGGGGGAGGCACAGGAGGGGGCTCCAGTCGAGGAGAGGGGCGGGCAGGGGTCCCATGGGGGGGCACAGGCGGGGGCTCCAGTGGAGGGGAGGAGAGGACAGGGGTCCCATTGCGGGGGGGCACAGGCAGGGGCTCCAGTGGAGGGGAGGGGAGGGCAGGGGTCCCATGGGGGGGCACAGGCGGGGGCTCCAGTGGAGGGGAGGAGAGGACAGGGGTCCCATTGCGGGGGGGGCACAGGCAGGGGCTCCAGTGGAGGGGAGGGGAGGGCAGGGGGTCCCATGGGCGGGGCACAGGCGGGGGTTCCAGTGGAGGGGAGGGGAGAGGAGGGGTCCCGCTGGGGGGGAGGCACAGGCGGGGGCTCCAGTGGAGGGGAGGGGAGGGCAGGGATCCCATTGGGGGGGGCACAGGCGGGGGTTCCAGTGGAGGGGAGGGGAGAGGAGGGGTCCCGCTGGGGGGAGGCACAGGCGGGGGTTCCAGTGGAGGAGAGGGGCGGGCAGGGGTCCCATGGTGGTGGGCACAGGCGGGGGCTCCAGTGGAGGAGAGGGGAGGGCAGGGGTCCCATTGGGGGGGGGCACAGGCGGGGGCTCCAGTGGAGGGGAGGGGAGGGGAGGGCAGGGGTCCCATGGGCGGGGCACAGGCGGGGGCTCCAGTGGAGGAGAGGGGAGGGCAGGGGTCCCATGGGCGGGGCACAGGCGGGGGCTCCAGTGGAGGGCAGGGGAGGGCAGGGGGTCCCATGGCGGGGCACAGGCGGGGGCTCCAGTGGAGGGCCGGTGGGTGCAGACCAGGCCACTGGAGGAATGAGGCTGGCCTGCAGGGCTGACTGACGAAGCACCAGTCTCCAGCCCGGTGGGCCTGCTCCCTCCTGCCGCGCTGAGACCTGAGTGTGGGGCGGTGGACGGAGGGGCTGGGCGAGCACGGGGAGAGCCGCACCTGAGCCCCTGACACGGGCCCTGCCATTGGGCATTTAAAAAAAGTAACCGCGACCGAAAGAGCTGGTGAAGGGGCACGTGGTCCTCACGTGGTGTGAAAGGGAACCTCTAGAAAGCGGGGGAGCAGCCGCGGGGTGAGGGGAGTTTCCGCGGAGAGCCCTGCCGTGTGGTGGGGTGCGTGTCCCCCGTCCTCCAGTCCTGCGCCCACGTTCTCCTGAGGGGCCCCGACTCCAGCCCCCACGGAAGGAAACCACTTATCTGCAACCACGGCTCGCAGAGCGTCAGAGCCTGCCAGCCGGACTCCCACGCGCGGGGCCCACGTTGGCCGTCACCGGACCCGGCCCGCCCTCCCCTCAAATGATGAATTATGCGTGGGCCTCTTGGGCCCTCGGTCCAGGTCACATGTCCAAAAATAAAATCAGAACTGATGTGAATGGGGGGACTTATTTTCACAAACAGGGTCGACGTCGGCCCAATTAATTTTAAAAGTGCAAGGAATACTCACTGTGCGGTTTGGATAAATCTGAATTTGATTATTTTTCTGATCCTTGTGCATTATAAAAAGGGATCGCATTATGAAGATCCTCTGCAATCTTACAGAGGCCTCTGTGAGATTAGCCATAAGTGTGTTCTCACCACCACTGAAATGAGTGTAAATACTGTTTTCATTGAATATGCAATAATTCATTACTGAGCTCACGCCCGGCCGCCAGCCTCTTATCTCCTGAACAATGAGGTATTTCCGCGAATGCTTTTGCAGGGAGGGTGCGGGGACTCCGATCCCAGTGCAGGGGGCGCGGGCCGAGCGCAGTCCCCGCGACCTGTTAGGGACACGTGCTCTGCACCCACCTTGACAGAGGGGCAGATTGTCCCAAGTCCCATCATCGCGACACAGCGAAACCATGTTGTGAAGGTCGGGGTAACGGATCTTGAACCCGTCGTGACAGGTGACGATCAGCTTATCTCCCTGTCTGTAGGTCTTGTTACGGATCTCAGCATCTTCCACCTGAGGGACGCGGCAATCTGCAATTGCGTGAACAGGACACGTTATCAACCCGACTCACACCGCTCGTGGCTCCCAGCTTCACTCCTCTTCCCAGACCCGGCCTCAGGCTCCACTCGGGGCTCAGGTGTGCCCGCGAGCGGCACAGCCTGCTTCTCAGAGACACAGGAGGGACACGGGAGAGGACACAGGGAGGGACACGGGAGGGCATGAGAGGGACACAGGGTGGGACACAGGGAGGGACACAGGGAGGGACGCAGGGAGGGGCACGGGAGGGACACGGGAGGGGCAGGGGGAGGGACACGAGAGGGACATAGGAAGGGGGATCCGGCCACGAAAGCAACTTCATCTCCTGCCTGTGACACCCGATACCACACAGTGAGCTCTCGGTGATTGTGGAAATGAGTGAAGAAACACAAGAGTTGGGGGTTCACGCCGCCGCCCACGTGGTGGTTCCCCCCCACGGCCCGCAGCCTCGGCCTGTGGGGCACAGAAGATACGCCTGGTGGAAAAGAGGGGCCGAGGCAGGACTGCACCTGCCAGGACTTCCCACCGACCTTCCCCGCACGTGCGGCCGCCAGCACTGCCTCCCAAGGGGGCAGCTGGAGCGGTGCGGAGGTCGGGAGGGGACGGGCCGCTCCGAACGAGGGCCCGAGGAACAAGGAGTGCACACAGCAGATGATCAAGAGATAAAATAAAGCGAGTGACGTCTAACCCTGGGCCTCCAGCGCCGTCTCCTCCCAGCTCAGTGCACAGCCGCCAGCCGGCCGTGCCTCCGACTCACACGCGCCCGAGCGAGAGGTTTATCCCACTGTCAAGAGTCAGGAGGCCCTGCCTTACGGGGGGTTGCGCTCCAAGCTTCGGAATTTGTTATGACGGTTCTTATTGGACCCCCACACGGCTGGAACAGCGTCAACAGAAACCCGGAACTTCCGGGCCCGCGAAGCTCCGAACTGTCAGCTCTGAGGCCCGAGGCGGCGGAAGGCGGCCCAGAGCTTTGGTGTGGGGCTGGGTGCACAGGGAGCACCGGGAATCTGACCACAGAAGGTCAGCGCCGGAGAGCCTTGGCAAGAAGGGCCAGAGGCTCCGAGGGCCGGGGGCTCCCAGAGACGGGGGTTCGAGGGCCCGGGGTTCCGAGGGACGGCCGCCAAAGTCAAGGCTCGCCAGCCGGCTCTGCCCTCCTCTCGAGAGCAGGGACTGTGCCACCGGCTTCCTCCCACGTCCACTCTGCTCTTCTAGACTCCCCACACGTCTGGCAGAGAAGAAACGCCCTGGGAAACAGGACCGTGAAGCCCCCGGGGTCCCGCCCACCAGGCCTTCCCTGGGCCTGGGGATCTCAGCAGAGGCCATCTGGCTGGAAACGCTGTCCTGCCTCCAATCTGACCTCTTGGCTTTGAACTTTGGATGGTGGCAACGGGCTTCAGCTGCTCACGTTTAACCAACAGTCTCCCACCAGAACAGCCGAGTCCCCCCGGAATCAGTGCCGGAAGAACCCTGGCCGGCGTCACGCAGTCAGACCACTGGTGCCTTCTTAATGGAAAACGTGCATCGGTCTTCAGTATCACGATGCAGGAATCATTCACAGCAGATACAAACACATTCATCAAGGCACCCGCCTATAAAACCTCGCCGTAAATCGACCCCGCGGCAGGAATCTACGTGACGGAACAGCCATTTCCACGACCGACTTGGAATTTGTGCTCAGCAGGCAGCCAGCTGCAGGGAGTCAAGTCCGCGGGCACCGAGGGCATGGGGACACTGGCCGACCAGGGAAGGAGCCTCACGGTCTCTCCGCGAGGTGGTCGGTAACACAGAGGGCTCTGAACTCCCGACTACAGGCCCGTGTCCACAGGCAGGGGCCGGGGCACAGACAGGGCATGTGACACACAGGTCACAGGGAACCACAGCCTCCCAGCCTCTGCTCAGAGAGGGGTCACCACGGGGCGCAGTGGAGGACCGACTGCTGGGGGACGGGGCGCCCACCGACCGGAGGGCTGGAGGCTGCAGTCTGAGCTCCCGTAAGCAGGGCTGTGCTGGGACAAAGGACAGAAGTGAAACAGACAAGCTGTAATAAACCCTAAACCACACCTCGACAGGAGCGAATGGCACACAGAGCCACGCTGAATTTTTACCCACGGCGTCTGGTGCCCAGCGTCCCCGCTGAAGAAGTGCGTGTGCCCCAACCAGCCAACGGTACCCGTAAATGGCTACGGACAGTATTTCTGTGGAAACGGATGAGCCAGGATCTTTAGTGTCTGAAAATAATGTAATCTTCATCAGTGCTGGTTTCAAATGGAAAAAGCACAGGTTTTCTATAGCACAAATGCATCCAGCAGGCAGCAAGGATTTTTAAAAGCCGCTATAAAAACACCACTGCCAAGGACTGTGAACACAGGTCCATCAGTATTGATTCTGTCGTGCAGAATGGGGTCAACGATCAAACCCTCCGTAGACAGCGCTCAAGTGGACACTTCGGGGACATAACCGAGAGATTATCAAAGGCTTCCCTCCCAGAAATCAACTTCACCCGCCTGCCGTCACCGAGAGTGAGTCCTGCTTTGGGGCAAAGGATTTAATACCGTCAGCAGATGA
Source organism: Panthera pardus (assembly GCF_024362965.1). Taxonomy (NCBI): domain Eukaryota; kingdom Metazoa; phylum Chordata; class Mammalia; order Carnivora; family Felidae; genus Panthera; species Panthera pardus. Next base: position 69,779,484 of record NW_026526777.1, on the reverse strand, counting down.
AGGAGGGGATATTCAGGCGGTGTTTTGCATTTATACCGAAGAACAGATTAACTGGTCCTAAAGAAGTTAGCACACGGGGGTCCTAAAGAACGGAGCAGAAAAGGAAAAAAGTCTTAAGAATGCGCACCACACGCTAGACTTACTCCCTTTTTAAGTGTTGGTTCCGTGTGAAAACGGATTTGATTCCCTAAAACGCCAACTTCAGACACCAGTGCTCGCCAAAAAGTGCTTCCGGGAACTGAGTTGGTAGCACGCACTCGAGATCCCCCGTTCACGGCCGCGCAGCACAGCCTCTGGGAGTCCTGCTGTGCAGGGCTCTGGGTTTGTTTACACCGGCATCTGTACCGTTTATTTACTCGCCCATCTGTCCCATTCGCTGGCTCGCTCACGCACTCAGCAGCGGGCTGCTGAGTCCCGCTCCGGGTGCTGGGCACAGAGAGACGGTCGGGAACAGCACCTCGTGGCAGCCGTGTGCAGAGCGACCGCTAACAAACGAGCAGATGTGTGAGCTAGAGCGCGACGGGCACGATGGTGGCTCTGACGAGCAGGTGCCAAGGTCACACGGACACTGACCAAGGGCCCCCCGGATTTGGGAAGACAGGACGGGCGCCCTGAGGAGAGGACATCTGTTAAGTACAGCCCAGCGGCAAGAAGGACTCAGTTGTGCGGATCCGGGAGACGGAGGTTTTGGGCACAGGGACCAGCCGGGTGTCGGCGTGTCTGAACCACAGACAGGCCAGACCACACGGCACCTTGCAGATCAGGGCGGGGATCTGGGGTTGGCTTCGTGCGACGTGCAGCTCCCAGAGCTTCTGAAGCACGGCTGTGGCCCGCACACCGAGGGATTACCCGACCCAAAGAGAGGCTCGGTCTTTGCCTCGGGTCCTGGGTCATGACCTCCCTAGTGCCCTCCCTGAGCCGAGCGTGTCCACCGGGAGCCTCTAGGCCACAGCAGACGCTCTGTGCTGACGGTGTGACTGAGGCTGGGGAGCCTGGGTCCCTGTGGATCCACTCGGCCTCTGGGGAGCTGGAGGCCGAGCCCCGTGAGTGGTCAACCAAGCCTGCGTGGCCGAGCCCCAGGGACAACACTGGGCACCGAGGCTCAGGTGAGCTTCCCTGGTGTTAGCATTCACGCACGTTGTCACACGACACTGCGGGGAGAAACGGGCACCGTCCACACCACACCACCGCCAAGGGACAGCCGGGGAACAGGCGCCAGAGGTGAGGTCAAGAGCATTCGCGGCAGCACGGCGGCGCTCCCCTTGGTGTCCACATCAGCAAGCAGATGGTCCTCCGCTGACCACACGCTGCGCCACCTGCCCGTGTCGCTCACGTCACGTGGTCTCCCCACGTGGGCATCTAATTGTCACTGTCCTCACAGAAGAAGGTGAAGGCAGGACAGCAAGACGTTTAGAGACAGAGACCACGTTCACATACTGTTATTATGGTGTGGTGTTATAATTATTCTATTTTTTTAAACGTTTATTTATTTTTGAGACAGAGAGAGACAGAGGGTGAGCAGGGGAGGGGCAGAGAGAGAGGGAGGCACAGAATCGGAAGCAGGCCCCAGGCTCTGAGCCGTCCGCACAGAGCCCGACGCGGGGCTCGAACTCACGGACCGCGAGATCGTGACCTGAGCCGAAGTCGGACGCTCAACCGACTGAGCCACCCAGGCACCCTGCATAATTATTCCATTTTATAATTAATTACTATGTTTATCTCCACCTGTATCTAATTTACACATTACACTTCATCATAGGTGTGTATGTGTAGGAAAAAACAGTGACACAGCGTTTGGTACCATCCACAGTTTCAGGGGTCCATTGGGGTCTTGGAACATGTCCTCCACGGATAAGGGCGGGCCACTTATTTGTAACAGACCCAGTGAGAAAAATCCTGAAGGCCCAGCAACATCAGAATGTTCAAGTTCTGGTCTATTTGTAACAGAACACCCTGCAAATGTACCAACCACAGCTGCACGGAAAACAGCGTAATTTCACAACCGAGTAGAAAAGTCTAACGTAAAATACCTAATGTAGAATTCCACGTATACGAATTCAAAAATAAGGCAAAGGTAAATCGAAGTGGTGCCGTGTCTGGGAATGCGCACGCCTGGGCTGAGTGATAACCAGGACACGAGCTCCTGACCCAGGAGAGGGGCAGCCTGGGGGGGCCGGGGGGCTGTCCACTGTGTGCTAATTCTGTGGGCTGTGGGGTTTCGTGCGCTTTCCTGTAAAGGTTATGTTCTATGAGTTTACACAAACAGCTACGCAATCCAGAGAGAACGAGAAGTTCACTGGGAGTGAGTCCCCCCAGCTGAACTGGGGCCTCCGGCCGGGCAAGCAGGGAGTGCTGGCAGAACTTGGGGACGACTGACTAGGGTGGCACCTAGATTTCCAAACCCATGAACCCTCACCATCTCCCGAAGGCAGAGGCTGCCCCGCCCAGAACACAGACCTACTTTTCTCTCGGTCAACGGTCTCAACCGTTCCACGGGTGAAGGAATTTGACGTCTCTTCCCACCTTCTGGAATGTCGCCTTCACTCTCAGCGACGAGGAGGTGACAGAAAACACCTGTTTCCCAGAGCTGAGCTCGCAGGGACGTGAAAGCAGATGGTCCCCATACCCTCTACCCACCGGCTGCGCCTGGAGTGTCTCCTGAGGACCTGCCGAGTCCAGACGCCTGGGGCACCGCGCGGGGCAGAGGCGCTCCCCGCACGCCCCCGGGGCAGTGCCGTGAACCCCGGCGAAGGCGGCATCAGCACAGCCTCCCCGCGTGGGCTCCGCGCCGGAGGCCCAGGCGGGTCCCCAGCACACGTGGGCTCGGATGGGACTATGGGTGTGGCCCAGCCCTGGCGCCAGGAGAATCAGTCCCCCTGCGGTGGGTGTGGAAGGACTCGGGTGGGAAGCACTCCATTCTTCACAAGCAGCCAACCTAATCTGGGTGGTTTCACCTTCGAGCCCGGGAAAACCTGCTTTCTGGGGAATCCACACCATCTGCCTGGTGCTGGGGGCTCCTGACAATCATGCGCCCTTTGCACTCGGTCTGACCGGGGTACTCTGCGTGAGCAGAGGAACACTGACACTCCCACAAGCCCACCTCCACGCCCTTGCTCAGACCGGGCGGGACCCTGGCGCCCCCGGGACACGGGGACACTTCGGGCAGCTGGCAAGGGCTGTGCCGCTGAGCGAACCTGTCTGTGGTGTCCAGCCGTCACCCTGTAGGGATGATAACGGTCATTTAGGTCACTCATCCCCTCTGTGTCTCCCCACCGTGACCTTATTTGCTCTGGATTTGTTTTTGCTCTCACTTCATGACCACGTTAAGTTGAAATCTTTTTAAGAAAGTAAACCAAACTCACACTGAAGCCACAAGAGACGGGGGAGGGGAGGGGAGGGATGGGGACAGCACAAATGAGAAGGGACAGTGCTCCTGGGGATGGGGGTCCTGGGGGCGGGGACGGGGGTCCAGGGATGGGATGGGGACGGGGATGGGGGTCCCGGGGGCGGGGACGTACACCACTCTGCTTTCCCGCCTGAGGAGACGGCAGTGAGGATGCAGCAACCCGGGGACAAGCAGGTGCCCGTCCCTGTGGACACAGCTGCTGCCGGATGCCCACGCCCAAAGCAACGAGACATTTCCGGTGATGGAAGATGCACACGTGCAGAAAAGGACTGTAAATAAACATTCTTTTTTTTTTTATTTATTTTTTTATTTTTATTTTTTTTATTAAATTTTTTTTTTCAACGTTTTTTTATTTATTTTTTGGGACAGAGAGAGACAGAGCATGAACGGGGGAGGGGCAGAGAGAGAGGGAGACACAGAATCGGAAACAGGCTCCAGGCTCCGAGCCATCGGCCCAGAGCCTGACGCGGGGCTCGAACTCACGGACCGCGAGATCGTGACCTGGCTGAAGTCGGAGGCTTAACCGACTGCGCCACCCAGGCGCCCCTGTAAATAAACATTCTTAGAGCGTCTCTGTCTTGGTGGAGCCCCTGGAGCCGGGGGACATTCGCCCTGACCCAGGGGTGACCGCAGAAGGTGACCCAGAAGGAGCGGGACGCGCTGCTGTTGAACAACGGCTGTGCCCCTGCATTCAAGGGCATGGGGCTTACCCGCCACCCTCACTGGCCACGAGTGAGGCCGCATCTGCTCACTTAAAATTGCTAACATGACGATACTACGTAAACGCACTCTGCACTTGCCCCTGGGAGGCTCGGAGAACCTTGTACCAAACCCTTTGTCTTTTACAGGAGCCCCGGTCAGGTCTCCAGGTGTCAAAGCCCCTTAGCAAGAACTTACACATAGTGCTTGCTGCAGGGATGGCCTGTCCCCCATTCGGTCTGCGGGGAGGGGACACGTGGAGACCCGTGCTCCAGGCCACGTCGGCCACAACCAGAAGATGAGGACAGTGGAGGTGGAAAATGCTGCTGGCAAGTGGGATTCAGCCCCGTGAGCTCCCATCTTCGCCGCCCAGAACAACTGACAGCCTCCTGGAGGACGTTCCAGACCCCGCTCTTTCTCAGGCTCCCTGGGGGCTCTGCAGGAAGAGCACTGAACGAGGAGTCGGACGCTGGTCCCAGTCCCAGTGCCAGCACAGGCGCTCTCTGACCGTACGAGTTCATCTCCCAGGATCTGCCTCACACCAGAGAACGTCGTGTCCTCCCCCCGGGAAAACACTCTGGCACGTCCCGGCATGTGTGGGCCTCAAGCTGTTTTCAGGAGTTTAAAAAAATATGCAGAGAGCTGCTCTCACTCCTCACCTTCCAAGTCCGGAGGCCTGAAGATGTATTCTCAGCAAGTTCTTGAGACGAGGAGCCCACGGCACACACTTTGGGAACCAGGGGCCTGAACGAACAGACACGACGCCTCCCCCAAGGGGCGTGGGTCTGGGGTCAGGAGGACACATGTCACCCGCTCCCCCCTCCCCTGGAGGTCATCATCTCGGGGGCAACGCCTGGATCTGAATCCCGCTCTTGGACTCGCTTCCTGGGAGGCCCCTCTCACCTGCACTTTCTCGTCTGGAAAGTAAGGTCGTAACACCTGCTTCGTGGGGCTAGGTGGGAACCTCAGGAGGCAGTGCACGGTCCCCAGTGCACACGTCGACCCTCCTTAAAACACAGCGCTCTTGGTGGGGAAGGGACGCCCAGGTAACGCGCAGACGTCCAGGTAACGAGCGGGCACCCAGGTAAGGTGCAGGCGCCCAGGTAACAGGTGACGAGCAGACGTCCAGGTAACACGAAGATGCCCAGGTGAGGGGCAGACGCCCAGATGCACAGGTAACACGCAGATGCCCAGGTGTGCACTGGGGGTGGCCGGGTGTGTGCACCTGAGTGACGGGCGTGGGGCAGGTTCCGGGTGCTGATAAAAAGCGCACCAAGCCAATAGGAAAAACAGGAGAGTTTACACGTGCTTTCCAGGGGGTGAATGAGTCCGAATGGCTTCAGCCAAACGCACCTAGAGCCGAAATGTCAGGAAAAGCCACACAAAGACCCAGAAACCCGAAGTTGCTCAGCGTGAGTACTCTCAGCAAACGCCCACCTGAGGGATGCAAACCTTACCCAGATGGCCTAAGGCTGCGGGGGCCCCGCAGACGAGCAGACAAAGCGCATCGGGAGCCCGGCCAGCGTGCAGAGCGTGGGCCCCGGCCTCCCGCCTACAAGGGCCACTAGGCTCCCCTCCCCCCTGGCCATTCCAGGAGTCGTACTCATGGCCAGAAAGGCCCTGGGGGTCTCCGGACAGGGGCGGCACTTTCGGGGCACGTGCACGTGCAGCTCGAACAACGCTTTGTCCCCCACGCACCCCCGCTCCTCCTGGGGCAGAAGGAACCACCCGGCCGGCCACAGGCAGGGTCCCCCCCACGGTCTGGGTCACAGCGCCTCCGCTGGCTGCACCCTTGTCAGGAAGGCGCCCCAGAGGTGCGGTCTGGGCGCCTGCTCGGGACGAGCCCCGTGTGAACCTGTCTGAGACCTGTGACGCCTCATTTGCCGGACGCCCATCTGGTTTGCTCGCTGTGCGTCTGCCTGAGACCGACGTCGGCGTGACCGTGACCATCCACGGAGCCTCTATGGGGACAAGAGAACCGTGTCCGGCCGCACACAGATCACAGCTCCTTTAGCATCTAAACTCCACTGCGTAAACACACACGGGTCCGTCTGCCTCCAAAGCCTCCAGCAGAGAAGCAGCAGGTGGAAAAGAGAAGGTTGTGGTTTTGCACGAGGACCAGCTTGTCTGAACACAGAGCTGCATCCACCCGAAGCTACAAGCTGCCGTCTGACTCTCGTGAATGTCCCAAACGCCCCCCCGGATGAGGGTCCTAAGGGAGGGGGGGCCTGGGCAGAAGGCTGTAGATCGCGGCCTGGTAACCTGGGCTCCCCCAGCCGGGACCTGTGGGCCATTCTCCATCTGAAAACCGCACAGCCGGTGTAACAATGCCAGGGCGCTGAGAGGACTCTGCCCGGCCGTTGTTTCCACGAATACCGGTGGCACGTCCGTTTGGGCCCGGCCGTTGTTTCCACGAATACCGGTGGCATGTCTGTTTGGGCAAGACGCAGGAGGATCCCGCCACCCCCCTCCCCAGCCCCCATGTGCTATCTTCTCATAACCTAAGTAGATTCGAATTACTCTTATTGTAGTCTCATTTGGGTACTGATCTTCTAAACACACCCCTTCCTTACGTGTGCAAACCGTCGTCTGAGTCACAACACTGACCCTGCCCCTGTCAGGGGAGGGACGGCCTCTCCGCGTCCTGGTTTGACACGAGTCCAGTAAGTGCTCGTCAGGTGGCTTCAGGCAAAGTCAGCCTTCACCCCCAGTGAGAACTGGGCGAGGGCTGTTTACCCGCGGGCAGGTGTCCCCCAGCAGACCTGAGCAGAGGCCCAACGGTGGCTCTCACCCTGTCCCCTGGGCTCTGGACTTCCCACATCACCGCCCTGCACCCGTGGGGTGTGTTTTCAGTCCCCTCCACCACACCGCCGCCTCCCCTGCTCCCTGAACAGTGACCGTCCTCAGCTCTGCTTCGGGCCGTGGGGGCTCCGGTCTCTCGGAACCAGCCTGGAGAGGACGTCTCTGCATCTGTAGGGTGGAAGGTCTCAGTGCCGTAAAACTCCACCGGCTACGTGATCAGTCCCATGAGTCCAAACCTGAAACTCGGTCGTTTTCTTGGAGGGAACGATTAAGACTGGAATCGGGGCTGAGGTGGAGCGCGGTGAAGAGTCAGCGGGCATCCGGGCGAGCCAGGGAGGTGCCACCTCGCTTCTGTAGGGCGCTTGTAGCAGGATAACAACGCATTTTCCTGCATCTAAACCTACTTTTCAAAAATCCGCATCTCAGGCAGGACTGGCCGCCAGCGTGACAGCCCGGGAGGGGTCCAGGTGACAGCGACAAGACCAGGGGCTGGACCAGGTCTGTCCCTAAATCGCCATTTAACTCCGGGAAGGCTCTCGGTTTCTCTTTGGGTCCGACAAAAACCAGATCAGAAGCGGGGTTTGGGCCCCACGTTCCTCTGAGTCCCTCCGCCCTGAGCACCAACACCGCCACCTGTAGTAACCACGCGTCCTTGTGAGTGGCCTCCGTGACACGACCTCACAGGGGAAAACCCGCGGCTCCAAGCCTGCTGCCTGCACGTCTGCTATGTGACCGGGACAAAGCCAGTGAACCTCTCTGAGCCTCACCTTCCTAACTGGGGAGGCTGCCCCCTCGAAAGTGCTTCTCAGCGTTGAGGGCTTATCTGAACGCGGTGACTGACCCCTGTTACTACTACCGCCCAAAATTCAGCACCTTGACGCCTGGACGGAGGGAACCGAGGAATTCAGCAGCCCGGCATCCGCACGGCACAGTCCTGGCCGGGGCGGGAGGCCACGCACACCTCAGTGGAGAACGGTTCCGCGTTCTCGCCTCTGTGGGACACCCACGGTGCCCCCGCCCCCGCGGTCCACGAACAGCGACGCACGTCTCCACCGTCGCAGCAGCACAGGACACCCCTTCCCACACGTCTCCCAAAGCCCAAGGTTACCATTATTATTGAGAAATGGCTGCTACTTAGAAAGGTGGTTTCTGTTCTTCCGAACTCTCTGAACCGATCCTGAGAGCACAACACGATGTCTGGACCCTCTGTGGAAAGGGTGGTCTTATTTTCGGCTGTGGAAGGAAAGGCTGGCGGTCCCCGGGGCACCCCAGGAGCACGGCCCTCCCCGTACACCTGGGGCTGTCCACAGCAGACGCTCCTTCCCTTTCTGGAATTACTACAGACTACGTGCTTATGGAGGCCTGGAAAGGGGCCATCTTTTTTTTTTCCCCCAGGACGGAAATACAGAAAGGTCTCCCCATCTCCGGGCAATAACCACGAAGCCCACGTGTCCTCTTTGCCCTCAGATGTTCCTGAGCTTGTCCAGATTTTAAACACTGAGACCGTAGGGCACAGATTTTGGCAGGAAAGTCAGGATTTGCAAACCAAACACACTTTTAATCAGTAGAACCTTATGGAAACCATAGCCTGCACGGGCTGCACGGGAGCAGAAAATCTGAATGTACAGGGTGCCTGGGTGGCTCAAGGAGGCGTCCAACTCCTCGTTTCGGCTCAGGTCATGATCTCAGGGTTCAGAGCCTGCTTGGGATTCTCTCTGTAGGGGGGTCTGTTTCTCTTCTGTTCCGTTTATTCGTCAGGTTTGCTCTTTGGAATCCACACGGAGGTGAAATCACGCAGTATTCGTCTTTCTCTGACTTATTTCACCCTAATTCTTTGCGCTAATTTTTTCTCTTTAAAAAAACAAAAACAAAAACAAAAAACCTTGAAATTCAAAGCCAGGGCAGGGCGAACTCTGGGGGCAGGCTGCAGTCCCCAGGAGGGCTGAGCCGGTGCCCCGTCAAGGCCTCCCCAAGTCAGCTATGGAGAGACGTTCACAAGAAGGATCTCGGCTCCTTCAGAGTACCAGCCCGCATGCCGCGGTGACAGCTCCGTGCTAAACCAAAATCAACGACGGACACTGAACCGAGAGACCCAGGCTCTGCCGGCCTCAGACACACAAACCGCATCGCGCCTCCCCAACCAGCTGCACCCAGGGCTCCCTTCTGGACCCTACGCACCTACAAGCAAAGCCGTCTCGACCAGCAGGCGTGGGCTGGCGCGAACGGTAAGTGATTGCCGCGTCTCAAGCAGGATACTTGCCAGAAACAAACGCCCGCCAGGTCGGCTGGCCCTGCGGTGCTCCCTCCTTACGTGGCTCGTGTCCAAAACGTGCGTCTCCGTATGGACCGAGGCTGCGCACAGTGAGCGGCTCTAACATTCTCCCAGCCGCTCGCTCACACGGACGAAAACGGTGACGAGTGGGGTTGGAACTGGGGCAGAGGAGGAACACGGTCCCTCCTGCCACGGGGGCGAATTCATCCCGGGCCCCAGCCCTGGCCACACCGCCTTCCCATCCGCATGCAGGCTGGGCCGGATGGCGCGGCCCGGGGTATCGGCCTGCCCGGACGGGGCGGGCAGGGCGCGCACTTTACCTTCTCGCGCACAGACGGGCTTATCGCTGGGGATCCAGCCGAGGGTGCCGTTAGGGTGTCGCACGCACAGTCTCTTTGTGGAGCCCTTCAGCTTGAACCCATCTTCACAGTGAAACTGGGTGACAGAGCTCTCAGGGAACAGCCCTCCGCTGGGCGTCCTGAAGCCGTTCTCGGGGACGCCTGGGTCCGTGCACGCCTGAAGGCCATCGAACCCTACATTGACAGAGAGAAGAAAAGGTGCCTCTGAATGCATCCCCCGGACGCCGAGGGCCTGCCCACGTCAGGGACAGACACTGTCATTCCACACGCCGTGGCCACACGGGTACACAGCACGAGAGACGAGAATAGAAGCCCTCTCTGTGACTCGGGACGGTACTGGCGGGAGTCCTCGTGACCGACCCCACCCTTTGTGGAGGCTGGAGGAGCTGAAGCCACAGAGCAAAGACGGGAAGGAGGTGGTGGAACCTGAGCCAGGCCCTGCAGGACATACTGACGACACTCCAGGGACAGAACAACGCTGTCGGGGAGGCCGGGATGGCGTCCTGGCAGGGTTGGCCTGAGCAGTGAACGCCCCTTCCCCTCCCCTCCCCGCCCCTTGCCCTTTGCTCCTTCCCTTGTGCCAGGCCTCCTGGAGGCTCCCTGAGGTCCTGGTGGCTTCCTAACCCATGAGACCAGCCCTGCAGGGAACAGTGTGGGGAACAGCACGGTCCATGCTGAGCTGTGAGCCCTTCATCTTTGTGGCCCACAGTCCACCTCGGTCCTGCACAGAAAGAGCTACCCAGACGTTTGAAGAATGAATGAACCGTGTTGGGGAAGGGAAGCATACTGAGGTGACCCTGGAGGGCCGGGTCAAGCGAGGAGGCAGTGGGCGGGTGTCCGGGGGTCTGCAGATGTTATAGCTGGAGGGAGAGCCTGCGCAGGTGTCAGAGCAGAGGGGAAACCTGGCAGGTGCCCGCAGGGAGGGCAGCACAGTGTCCTTAAGTGATGGGGTCCTGTCTTCACTTGGAAGGAAAGCACACAGTCGGGCACCTCAAAGTATTGCTCAGGTCGACTGCCTGCAGTCCAACAGCCCCAGGCGGCCAGGGAGGGGTGGCAAGGGGCAGGCGAGGGCCTGGTGAGCAGCTGCCCGCCAGCCAGGGGGGATGGGCCTCTGGGTCGCTGTGGGGTGGGGGTGTCCTGTCCAGGGGGACCTTCAGCGCATGAAGGAAGCAGAGAGCAGGAGGCAGAGCGGGAGCCGAGGGCGGGGCGGGAGGCGGAGCCACAGTGGGAGGTGGAATTGGGGGCGGAGTCAGGAGCGGAGCAGGAGGCGAAATCGGAAGGCAGGCAAGCAGTGAGAGGCAGGGTTGTGGGGCGGGGTGGGAGGTGGAGCTGGGAGGGGCGGGAGGAGGAGGAGCCAGAGCAGGGGGCGGAGCTGGAAGGAAGAGCTGGCGTGGGAGGCAGAGCCAGGGGCGGGCCAAGGGGGAGGAGCCAGTGCCGAGGTGCAGGGGGTGGGGTGGAGAGAGGGGAGGCGGAGCCGGAAGGCAGAGCCGGAGTGGGAGGCGGAACCAGAGCTGGGTGGGGGGCGGGAGGAGGAGCTGGAGCAGGGGGCGTGGCGGGAGGTGGAGCCAGAAGGGGCGTGGCGGGAGGTGGAGCCAGAAGGGGCGGGGCGGGAGGTGGAGCCAGGGGCAGGGCAGGAGGCAGAGAGGACAGCTGAGGGAGCCCAGGGCTTGGTTGCCAGGGGAGGGGGGGGCAGCGGGGTGTCACCGCAGGAACAGAGTCCTGTGCTGTTAGCTGCAGCTGGCACACGATGTGACATTAGTGTTGGGTGCACAATACGGTGAGCCCGCAGTGTGCATGTGATGCTGTGGTCACATGAGCGGAGCTGCCGTCGTCACCACACACCTTCACCACACATCACTGTGACAGCACAGCTGACCGTACTCACAGTGCTGTGACTGTTCTCCCCGGACCCGCTCTCCCCGTGCTGCTCCCTGCACCCTCCTCCTCCCGCAACCACATGTGTGCTCTGCACCGTTTGTGTTTTAGATTCCACGAAATCCTAGAGTATTTGTTTCTCTTTGTGATTTATTTCACTGAGCATAACACCCTCAAGGTCCATTTATGTTGTCACAAATGGCAAGATTTCATTCTTTTTGTGGCTGCGTAATATTCCGTTGTGTGTATACCACTTCTTTGTCCATTCATCGGTCAGTGGACACTGGGGCTGTTTGTAGCTTGACGATCGTAAATAACCCTGCAATAAACACCAGGGTGCGAGTGTCCTTCTGAATTAGTGTTTTCATCTTCTATGGGTGAATCCTTAGTAGTAGAGGTACCGGATTACATGGCATTTCTATTTTTAATTTCTTGAGGCACCTCCATCCACACTGCTCTCCAGAGTGGCTGCACCAGTTTGCATTCCCACCACCAGTGCACAAGGGGTCCCCTTTCTCCACATCCTCGCCGACACCTGTTGTTTCTTGCGTTGTTGATTTGAGCCATTCTGACAGGTGTGAGGCGGCAGCTCATCGAGGCCTGACTTGCATTTCCCTGGGGATGAGTGATGTTGAGCATCTTTTCATCCATCTGTTGGTCATCGGGATGTCTTCTTTGGAGAAATGTCTGTTCATGTCCTCTGCTCATTTTTTAATTGGATTGTTTGGGTTTTGTTGTTTTTTTTTTTTTTTTTTTTTTTGGTGTTATGTGAGTTCCTCATATACTTTGGATATTAACCCCAGGGACTGAGAGCTTGAACAAAGGGATAATGGGGACCAGACCCGTGTCTCTGAACGACTTCTCCTCACCCAGGCAGAGGACAGGCTTGCACAGACTAGGCAGGAGGCAGGAAGACCATCAGAAATAACTCCCAAGTACCAGGTTATGTCAGGATCCAGGGACAGTTTGTGAAAGGCAGACTCATGGATCCCGGTGCTCTCAGGGTGGGGGGCAAAGGGCTGTGCTTCTGGAAAGCTCTCCAAATGGCTCTGAGGCAGCCAGTCCAGCTCCTGGGAGGGCCAGCAATTGAGGCATGTGGAGTCTCAAGCTACTGCAGCAGTCGTGGCGAGAAATGACAGGCCAGAAGAGGCAGGAGTGGCGCAGAGAGGCCGCAGGAGATACTACGGACGCAGAAGCGCAAATTCAGGGACGGAAGGGATGGCAGCAGGGGTGAGGGGAACGAGTTAAGGGAGGCATCTAGGATGGTCCCAGGTTCTGGCGCTGAGCCTGCATGCAGGGGGACGGGACACGGTGAAAACCACCTGGGGCCAAAGGGGGGTGCGGGGAGTCTGGGTCTGGAGACACCCAGGCAAGGTGGGGGTGACCAGCCGGAGGAGCAAGTCTGAGCCGCATGTCTGCGCACAGACGGCAGCTGGAAGCACAGCTGGGTGGCCTCCTGGGAACAGACGGTGAGAGGAAGCCACGTGGCACACGGCTGAGACAGCGGCACCCACGAAGGCCAGGAGGACACAGGAAGGCAGGCAGGCGGCTGGGCAAGGGCAGGAGACACACCGGGCACGGGGGCGCGCCCAGGCTGGAAGGGACTGCAGAAAGGAAGGGACTGCTGGAAGGGTGCAGACAGCCCGGGCTTGTCCTCCAAGGCACTCAGCGTACACGGCAGAACGCGGCTGAAGCCATCCCGGGTCATCCCGCGGCTGAAGCATTAGGGTCACGGGAGGGGCTTTCCTATTATTATTGTATTAAGATCTTAAAATCAAAGAGATCTGAGCCTGTCTCCACGCAGCAGGGAGAAAGAAAGTCCACAGATGAGGGACGGGGAGGCGCAGGGGAGGGGGTCCAGCCCTGTGGGGGGGAGGGGGGCTCATCTTCCACTGAGGCAGGAAGGGGGTCTCCCGGAAAACCCACTGAGGGAAGGATGGTCCCCAAAACGTGTCCACCCTCCAGGACTGGCTTCAGGGGTGCCTCCCCGGGAACCATCCCTCCGCCTTCAGAGTCTGACCAGGAGCCTCTCTTCCCATCAGGGAACCTGTGCCCACCTCTCCTAGAGTCCTCCTCACCCTGGCAGCGTTGTGGTCTACCTCACGTCCTCCCCCGCTGCGCTGTGAACTTCTGGGTCGGTGGGGGGGGCGGGGAGGGGAGGCTGTGTCTTATTCTTCACCTCCTCAGCCCCCGGCATGTTGTGTAGTAAGGGGCATTCCACAGGTGCTGCTAATGGAGGAGGGAGAGAGGGAGGGAGGGAGGGGAGATGGATGGGTGATGGGTGGGTGAATGATGGATGGATGGATGGATGATGGATGGATGGCTGGAAGAGGTATTCCGCGGGTGAGGTGGGCGTGAAGGGCTCTCCCCCAGCACAGACCCCTTCTCTCCTAACACCCTCCCGGCCCCTCCTTTCTCCCAACCCGCGTGGACGGAGTTCCTTACTTCCTGATGACCTTCCTCCCACCTGCACCTGCACACACCTCCCCCTTCGTGCCTCTGCAGTGTAGGGCCAGAGCGGGTGGGGATGTGGCTGAGCCACATGTTTCCCTCACACCCACTAACCAGGGAGCCACACCGACTGCCCGTCATAGGCACCGACCCCTCGGCCCGGCACACCTCCCTGCCCCAGCCAGGAAGCCGCTGTCTCTGAGAAAAGGACAGATCCCCCAGGGGAGAGCTGAGCATCCGTGATCCGTCAGAAGGACTCCTGCTCTCGTAATTAATGAGAGAACCATGCTGCGAGGACGCAGTTTCCTCACGGGCCCGGTTCTGTGCTCTCCTTACTAATCCTTCCCTTCAAAAACCGCCGCCCTGTCCGCTGCCTCCCAGGGACCAGCCGCTGCGTCGCTCCGTTTCCAACGGTCTGAGGATCAGGACGCCGCTGGACGGGCCCAGCCGCCGACACAGAGGAGGGAGTGAGAACAGGTGAAGGGACCGAGGTCGGAGGACGGGATGGCGTAAGAGACCATTCTTCATCCGGACCACTGACCCCACCGAGCCAGACGGTCGCCTCTCACGGCCTGCCAGAGCTCGAGACGCCACTTTCCAAAGTACCCCCGGCAGGTCGGTCCCCAGCCGGGGCTGCTTCTCCACAGAGCCGTCCTCTGCAACGTGGGGGTCAGCCCACCGGACGCACACCCACTGGGGACGGGGGGGCCTGCCCGGAGGGTCCTGGCAGCCTGCCGTCCGGGCTTCAAATCCTGCGGATGCTTTGGAAGTGAGCGGCCACAGCTTAGGCGGGAGGAGAGAGCTCCCGGGTGATTTCTGATATGTTTCTTTTGGGGGAAAGACAGAAAAGGGTACTTTCCTTTTTAACAAGCCCTGGGAGGTAGTACCTCCTGGCCATTCCTCCTAAATCCAATTCAGAACGTGGCGTGTACGCACAAGGGACAGTCCGTGTGACGGTCCACCTTATGGGTCAACGTGACCAGGCCACGGCACCCAGACATCTGGTCACACGGTCCTCTGGATGAGATCACCACGTGAGTGGGTAGACTGAGTACAGCGGACGGCCCTCCCTGACGTGGGTGGGCCTCATCTAATCTACTGACGGCCCGAATAGAACAAAAGGTTGAGTAAGAGAGAAGTCTCTCTGCCAGACATCGTCAGGCTGGCGCGTTGACCTCCTCCTGCCGTCAGACTCATCCTCAGACCAGAGCTCACGTCATCGGCCCCCACTGGGTGACCAGGTTGCCAGGTAGATCTTGAACCTCCCAGCCCGCACACCCGCGTGAACCAGTTCCTTATAGAGTGTGTGCATGTGTGCGTGTGAGTGCGCATGTGTGCGTGCACGCACGTGTGTGAGAGAGCAGGGGGGAGTAGGGAGAGCCCTCTCCTCCTGGCCCCGTTCCCTCCCGGGGTCCCAGGCTCGTGCCATCTTCCTAAAGGACTCGGACACTTTAAGGACGTGAACGACAGGAGAGCCAGTCGACCCCTCGTCCCAGGGGACATTGTTTCTCTCCAGAGCCGAGTCCCAGGAAGCAGCCTGGTGGGCAGTCCCGGCCTGTGACAGCCCCCGGTCCGGCGTCCCCTCCACTGGCACTGATGTCCCTGCCCAGCGCTGTGGCCCCAGGAAACGTCCAGAAAGCTCTGTACTTGGTGCCCTGGCCCTCGGGGGAACAGGAGGAAAGATCTCCTCCTTCCCTTTTCTTCCAGCCGCAAGTTAGCAGCAGGCCCCGAGGGTCCTTCACATACAAAGACATGCATCAAAACCCCGGGTTCACGGGGGTCCTGACTTCCCGTCTGGCTACTTTGGAGTCAACCCACCAGGCAGTTTAGCCGTGAGCACCCTAAGAAGTCCAGAAAGAACCCTAAAACCAAAAGAGGCGTGAAAAGCAATCTTTGGGCTTTATCATAACTGAAAAGTCATGTTGGAGGAAGGAGGACTGTATCCAATGCAGCCAAATCAATTTAGAACCGGGGCCGGCTCTATCCCTCTGTAAACTGCTGTGTGAGTCTTTGCAGGAAGATACAGAATACAGACACAAAAATTGATTTTTTATGCATTCGCTTAGTGAGAGGATCTGGGGCCAGCGAGGAAAGGGCGTCCCCGCTGAAGTTTAAACAGATGCGCCTGCACGTTTGCAGTTGAATCCAGAGCAGCACCGAGCCCAGCCCCCAGCACCCCCGTCAGTGTCACTGGTGGGCATGAGACCCCCCAGGGGTCGGGGTCAGAGCCCTGGTGTCTGGGGTGGGGGGGGGGGATGCTGGGCTGGGGGCAGAGGCTGGAACCACACCCGGGCTCGGGGTCCCGGCCCCCATGCACCCCCCCACAGCCCCTTCCACGCCAGCCACCCCCACGGCCGCCCACGGGGCCTCTCCTGGCTCACGTCTTCACGACTCTGCAAAGTCTTTGAGGGAAAGGACGTTCGTGAACGTGTTTGGGTCTCCACAGCTGTCCGGACAGGACAGAGCAAACAGCAGTGGTGAACTGTTAGTGCCTCAGTGGGACACAACCCTCGTGGTCCCACAGCACTGACACGTCCCGGTGCACGGTGCGGGCGAGATGCGTCACCCACAACACCCGGACCCCGGCGAGCCGGTCACCGAGCTCCCACTGACCACAGCATGGCGGGTGCCGCACTCGGGCGCCGAAGCCTTCTCCCGGGGAGGCCGCGGCCGGGGCCCGGCGAGCGGCTCCTGAGGCGGAACTGGCCCTGGACAGCACGGGACACTTGTCCTCAGAGACGAGGGTAAAGGCGGGAAGGTCGCGGGCCCCGGGAGTCCCTCTCCGCACCACGAGGACGTTCCTCCGTCGGTCTGAACAGACCCGGCTTCGCCTGGGCCGAATCCGCTCTCTCTGCGGACAGGGTTTCTCTGAGAGCATCTCACAGGAGAACGAACGCCTCTTCACCAGAAGGGAAAACCTTCACCCCGTCCTACTCTGAAGACCCTGGAGGTTGGGTGGCCCGGCCCGTGGAGCCAGAAGCCAGGCAGGCCCTGAGACCGCGGCGAGGCCCGTCTGACCGCCCGCTCACCGCGCCTTCCGCCCCTGGAGCTCCGCCGCCTCCGAGATCCTTTGCCCTCAGAGTGACCTTCGCTTACCTTTTTAGTTTATTTTTATTTACTTGAGAGGGAGAGGGAGGGAGGGAGCGGGCGAGCGAGCGGGAAGTGGCAGAGGGAGAGGGAGACGGAGTCCCAGGAAGGCTGCGCTGTCAGCGCCGAGCCTGTCGCCCGGCTCCACCTCACACCCGTGAGCTCACGACCTGAGCCGAGACCAGCAGTCAGGCGTTTCGCGGACTGAGCCCCCCGGGCGCCCCTTAGCTCATCTCCTGAGCGAGCGCGTGGACCGACAGCCTGTCGGATCCCGGAAGCACAGGAACTGGCGGTGTGTGTGCAGCAACAGAAGAGCAACACGGAAGAGACGACACGAAGCAAAACCGGCCGGCAGACGGACCAACCCCCGACACCAGCGTCCGCGCACACAGCGCTCCAGGTCGATGACACGGAGCCGCCTGGCACGCCGGAAGCTTCCGGCCACCGCACAGCCACCCGGACGTCGTCTTCACATCCTGGCGGCCTGTCCTGGGCGAGGTCGAGCTCGAACACGCACAGGATCCCGGCCCCGACGACAGACAGTCCGGGGGCCGCCGGACACGTGCCGGGAAAGGCTGGAAGGACCAGGCAAGGTGGCCCCCGGCGGCCACGGATGCCTCCGCTCACCGGGAGGGAGGAGGCCGGCCCGTCCCAGGCCCGCCCTCCCCTGCAGAAGCCAGGGTGGGCCACGGAAGGCCCTCGCAGGACTTAGAGGAGGTCTCAGAGTCAGAACTCGGTAGAAATGGCAACCTAACACTGTCACAGTTACAATTAAAGTCTACGGGAAAACGTAATTCGCTTTATAAAAGTTGATTCGTGACCCGCATTTCCCTCACAAGATCGTCATTAAGTGGTTCTTGACCCTCTCTGTTCCAGTCGAAACAATCTCCGTGTTTGATGGCATTTCAGCTCTTTGTTTTTAAAAAGAAAAGGGAAGAAGGAGAAAAGGGGATTGCTATAATCTATTTATATGCTGAAGCATCGCACAGCGCTGGGCACTGGGAGAAATTCACTCCACAAACCACCGAGCCCAGGCCCCCTGAAGAGTGAGCTGACATCCAGGACTGTCAGAAGCGGTTGAGCTGCATGTTGTGGCCTTACGGTATGACGAGACCTATTTGAAGGGTCACAACGGGCACTTTTTGGAAATGAAATAGAAAGGAAAAGTCAGAGTGGCTCTCACAGGGTAAACGGGAGGACCGTTTCGTGTGGTTTCATTAGCTGTTAGTCTGCAATGTAAAATACATCTGTTTCAGCGGTTCACAGTCAAACAGGTTTAAAAAACACTGCTCTAAATACACCCTGCCCTGTCATTCTATTGAAAACATACAGTTGCTTCAAATGACATAGTTGATGCCTAAGGGCACAGGTTGTGGGGTGAGACTGTGTGCTTTGAATCCTGACTTTGCCATTTTCTAGCTGTGTGATCTTGGCCAAGTTACCTAACCTCTCTGTGTTTCTTCATATGTAACGTGGCTATTATAAGTGCCTACTTCTAGGGCTATTGTGTAATTTAGATGAGGCATAGACATAAAGCAATGACTAGCACACGGCAAGTGCATAATAAGTGAAGGTAAGCTGTTACATTAATATTCAACCACTTCCCTAAAGAACAAAAACATAGAGCTTCATAAAATGGTAACCTCCTGATTTCCTAGAACCACCTTAATTTCCAAAAATATTCAAGATTGTTTCCTACGATGCTCTAGGATTAAGAGTCTTTGTAAATGACTGTTGGGCATGAGCACAACAGTCCTGCCCTTGGCCCAACGGGTGAGCCTTAAACAGGCAGACTCTGACTTCTGTAAATTAGGAGCCGAGCCTGGAGGGGAGAGCTGTGGCCGGCGCTCTGGGCACTGACCTCTGTTCTGGAGCCAGCAGCCGGTTCCTGGGGAGGCCCGTCCGGTGCTGTCCCCTCTGCCCAGCGCTGTCCCCTCCCCCTGGCACAAGGACAGCCACATTCCTGGGGACCTGAGAGTCCAACCAAAACCACACAGAAAACACGGAGAAAGCACTCAGAGCAAACGAACAGGTTTAAGACAAATTTTCAGACACGACACACAACCAACAATTCAACAAAGCAAACCAAAGGCTTCTAAGTTAATTGTGTTTGTGAATGTGGGGCTGTGTCACTCCATAATTCAGCATGTTATCACTTTACAGATTTAAGAGGTATCCGGAAAAAACCATTACTAATTAGGCTAAACAGATTTCTCACTGGAGAGGCAGGATCCCCGCCCACCCCCAGCGCACCCCAGGAAACACAGCGAAGATGCCAGAAAGCAAGACCCGGCACGTTGCTGTGGCCCGGTGTCTGCGTCCCAACGGCCCACACGCTATTGTTACAGCAGAGTGACATCAAGCAGACCCCACCGACACCGACTTTCCTGGGGCCACGCAATGACGTCCACACAGCACCCACCCACATTGGGGCCACGGCCTGCACCCCACACCCGGTGGGAACCTAACGGCAGCTCCGAGCAGCTGGGTGGCCACCACGTCAGGTGGCTCTTCCCTGGAAATCGTGGGAATGCGTCAATGTTTCCAGAATTATCCAGAGATGAATACAAAGTCTGCTGCGTCTGAGCAAGGAAATGCAGCAAAAATAAGTCTTAATAGCATAATTTAGACTTGATTAAAATGCATAAAGGCCACAGATGTGGAAGTGTAGCGCTTCCCCGTTTGATGCCAGACTGACATTTTCCCCCTCTTGATTTAATTCACTTTGATTACCCAATTATTCCTAAACTCATTCTCTCGGTTTCAGCTCCAATGAAACGGATAACGGTACTAACTCATAATGTGGTTTCCACCCCAGTCTCAATACCGCTCCACAAATGCTCGCCCAACAACATGACACGATTATCCCAGGCTGCGATATTACAACACGGCAAAACAGAATAAGCCTTTAAACGTTTGAAATAAAGCAACACAGAAAACCACCCCCAGAAGACTCTGAGGGTCTCTCTCTGCGACAGGAGACGGGGCACGGAAATGCTGTAGTTGCCGTAAACCCAGGATTATTACCTGACAACGTCTGACAAAGACGTGGAAACATTGTGAAACTGATCAGTAAGTTACAAACATGACTCTTTTCTAAAGCGAGTCCCGACCAACATAAGGAGGCTGTCTGTGTGACCAGCTGTGTCCCCGACAGGCAGCTCGGTCTTGTCACTAAGTGAGGTGCACGGACGGCCTCTCCCTCCACTTGTAAATTCCAGGATGTCTAGTCTCTTTCTCATAAAAACTGGTGACGACCCCCCGAAGCACAAGCCCTCGGATGGAAGCCCAAGAGACGAGTCAAGGTTTAGAAAAACAAGAAATTTCTAGAATACATTCTCAAAGTGCCTGTGGCCCTTTTTGTTTCTGAAACTTCAAATGTCCTTTCGTTTCTGTGAGCGATGGCTGTAGGACAACACTAAAGCCGTTTTCCACGTGCTCAGGACTTCAGTTTCCAAAGTGCACACACGACCTCGTTTCATCCACGTCACCCCCCGCGGGATCGATACAACAGTTGGCGGTATCGGCTGTCACAGTCACTTCATGAAAATCCAGCTGCTAATAAACAGCCCTAGCCTCACACGGTCCTTCTGGAAATACCACGTGTCGGCACCCCTTCCCCGCCGAAGGCTCATGGCAAGCTGGGGTCCGGGTCACCTGTGAGGCTCCTAATCTCTGTGTACATTCCCAAGGGCCGCCCAGACTTTTCAGGGCTCGGGGACAGCGAGGAAGGGCAAGACACTGTGAAATAAGGCGGAAACACAGCGCTGGCTGACTTGGGGCCACGTTCTCCCCGACGGGTCTGCAGGTGAACCCCACCGCGCGCTTCGTCAAGCAGCAAAGAGCTCGGGGCTCCGTCTCAGTCTGCTCATCTCTCTGTGCTCAAGACGATTAGCTGGAGGGAAGTCTCGCCTGCCACCGCCTACCAGAGTCTCCACGGCAAAGCTGCCCACGTTTCCACTCCGTCCCCTGGGAGTCAGCGGTCTCGTGGGTCAAAGCCACCACGCTGCTCACTGACCCACTGCTGGGCTCCGGGTCAGCAGACCCTTCGTCTGACGGAGGGCCGGGCGCGTAGCAGTAACGAGCGCTACATACCACGTATGTCGCACATCTCCTTCACAAGCTTATTTAAGTCAAACGGATCTTTACAAAAATACATTGAAAACTATAAAATACTACGCACGTATGTATCAGCTGCAACTTCTCAGCCATGCAGAAATTACAGAAGGTTCCTGCTGGAAGGAATCTTAGAAGTCACCCAAAATAGCTGGGAAATGTGAGACCCAAAAGTTTAACCGGCTGCATAAACTGGGACAGCTCCGAATGAGGGGGGTCCCAGAGACCCGCCCCCCAGGTCTCTGCCTGCTCGGGGAGGCCACGCCATGTGCCCCACGATGGGCACCCTGACCCGACCCACCTGTGCCTCAGACCGCTGCCAAGCTGACCTCCAGTGAAACACGTGGCGGGGGGGGGGGGGGGGGGCGGGCAGGTCATTAAATATGGAGGGTTTCCTCCAAGTCACGATGCCAACACGAATTTGTTCCAAGCGACTTGGGCAGAGCCTGTCATTCTCCTCTTCTTTCCTGACCATAAAACGTGGGAACATCCTCCTCCTGATGCTCGACGCCCTCTGCCAACCACCTGAGCCCGGCAGGCTGAGGCCCCGAGCAGCTTCCTGCGCCAGGCCAGCAGGGCTTCAAAGCGAATCAGAATCATGGGGACGCACGGTGCACACGTGCTCCGACACCTCACAGATGACGGCACGGCCTGCGGGTGCACCGGCCTCCCCCCTCCACGCGCTCCTCGCCGTGTATCTATTTGCCATCGGCTCCCTGTGTCCCTGGGGCTTCTCGCTGGGCAGCAGGGGGGCAGAGGCCACTGCAGGGCCAGGGAGGCGGGCCTGGCGTGCTCTGGGGGGGCGGGGTGGGACCCTGAGCCGCCCGGAGGAGCAGGGCCCCAGATGCCGGCCGTAGAACCGGCAGCTGGAGAGGCAGCCTGGCAGCCGCCAAGGCCTAATGACCCAGCGCCCTCCCTGCCTGGCGCCCAGGACCGGATGACCCTGGAAGGACCGGGAGAAGGAGCGGCCCCACCCCCCATGACAGACACACACACACTCCTGAACTTCTGACCGAACTGCTCATCAGCCAGGCCGGTAGGGCTCCAAGGACATCACACTTAATTTAGAAGAATCCAGGATGTGCCCCCTCCTGCCTCTCGGTCTCCTCCGCGCGGAGCCTCGTCCCTGCTGTGGGTCTGGCGTGAGCACGGAGGGGGGACCCTGGGAGCCGCTACTCCAGAGCGAATGAGGCCCCAGGGGGAGGCGTCCCCACGGAGGAGACGCACTCTACCCAAGGACCGGCCTTCTCCCATGACGGACTCTAGCGCCCACGAAGCACAGGCATCTGGTTTCCCTGCACCAACTATGTTGCTCACGAACTCACATCCGCAGCGTCTCCTGAGCGCCAGCACCGGTCCGTTCGGGAGCCGGGACCGACAGGCCGGCCTCACTGTGGCCTCGGGCGCAGGGAGGAAGGAAGGTTCTCAGCGTAGGCATAAAAAGGCTGCGCATTTTATTTCACGGAGACCCGCGGGCCGGTGCCTCGGACCAGGCCGGGAGGGCCGAGTGCGGCAGCAAACTGGGACTGTCGTGCAGACACAGCACGGCTCCGGCCGGCGGCTGTGGCAAGCGCGTGCACCCCGACGCTCTCCTACCGGGGCCTCACGCACGACCTCAGAGACCCCTACTTGCAGACGGTGGGTCACGCGGCACTTTCTCAGGAGCACCTGTTCGTGGGGCACCTGAACCAAGATGATCGAGTGCGATCCATTCCTATGATAAAACGCTCTAAAACCATTAAAGTCAGGCTTTGAAGATTTTCCAATCATTAAGTGTTAATGGTTATGGGCCAACTCTGCACATATGCAGTTGATTAAGAAGACAAAACACAAAACAGCGTGCACATCGTGGTCCTTGTCTTTAATACACAAGAGGGATGCACGTTTGTAGAAAAAAAAGGGAGAGACGCCCGAACGTTACCTGTGTTACTTGGGATTGAGAGTTGACGTTTTATTCTTTATACACGTCTGTATTTTCCAAGCTCTCTGCAATGAATATTCACAATCGAGAAACACGTTATTTTTTTATGATCCCTGTGGCAAGGGGATGTTAAGCTGGGGTGGGTGAGAGCCCGCGGGGCTGTCCACAGGCACGCAGTGTCAGAGACTGCAAACAGCACAACGGGAGGTTCCGCCAGGGGGACGCCGGGCTGAGGACAGCCGTGTGTCGCTGGATATTAAATTCCACAGAGCCGCCTGCCAATCAATCACATACCATCCCTTTAGTGCTGTCCCTAAAACACCTCCCTGCCAGAGGGTCCCGCGGGTCTGGCTGCCAGCCCCGAAATGCCGCGGGTGAGGCCGGCGGCTCTCCCCCCGGGAGGGTCCCCTGCATGTGGAAAATAAACGTGTGCACTCGGGCCAGGCACGGTGCGACCAGGAGAGCAAAACAGATGGATGCCGGGGATAAAACCGCCGTCTGGTCGGGATTGATAATGAACCGTTACATCCTAGCTGCAATCACCTAATTTCTGAAACTGTGTTATAAATACGCCGTCAGTGGAGTTCGCTGGCGAAGAAAGGACGTGGACCAGAAACGGCTGGACGAAACACCACCAGCTCCCAAAACGAGCATGCTTCTCCCTCACCTTAGCTGAACGCTATGTGGAGGATGAAGGGACACGTTCCCTGGGCAGCCTGGGGGAGCTCATGAGCAGCTCTGCTTCATAAACAAAATCAGTCACCAAAGGGCATCGAAAGACGCCCCTTCCGTCACAGATTTCCACCTCACTCACGTCACAGAATTGCAGCGGCAACGGAGGGGGGGGGGGGGGCTTTGTGAGCGGTGCGTGTGGGAATAAGTTAATTTAAGATGAATGCAAAGGAAAAATGCAAGCAGGCATCTGTTCATTCAGCAACAGGCTCCGGGGTTTTACTGTTACTATTTTTCTTGCAAAATTTTATAAAATCCCCAAAGCTCTGTAACATAGAAGCAAATGAGTCTTCCTCCCTCGAGTGCCAAGTGCAGCCTGGACCAGCGTGAACCGGCCAGAAAACAGGACGCGGGTAAACCCCAGGCTGGCACCGCACCTCTGTGCTAGTTGCTAACAGAGCAGCATTGGGGGCGGGGCTGAGCTGCCTGCTAGTTTTCTCCCAACTCAAATCATCTGCTAATGTCATCTCTGCACTTATTCCAGCCAGGAGGTGTGGTGGCGCCTCCCCCCCCCCCCCACCCCAGAAAGTATTACGAATTAGAGCCAACAGGGTGAGCAGGGATTCTGTGCTTCGTCTGCACGGCTAATGGTTCGGTCCTGAATGGTGGTGCTCAAAATACTGCACACGAGCCAGCCTGAAAAAAACCGCACGATTCTGGCTGCATTTAAGGGCTCCTGGATCCCGCGGGCCCAGACAGCGTACCTGGAGCCGCCGTGCAGATGCGCCCGTCACAATTTCAAAGTCGGACAGGAAGAAAATGGAGCAGCTGCTGCTTAATCTTTCATGGAGCCCAGTTTGCCTCATTAGCTGGCAAATAGGACAGGCCGGGCCAGGAGCAGATCTGGCCTCCGCTCCGCACGAGAAAAAGGCGATCTGTGTCAAATCGCTCACTCTGCTTGGGGGTGGGGGTGGGGGCACGGTGGCCGCTGGCCCGCTCTAGCGCCTCAGTGACACGTGGCCCTCGGCAAACTGCAGAAGCTTCCATAGAGCCTCGTGACCGTGCCTGAAAAAGAGGGACTGGGAATCACCTTGTCCATCTCAGACCTGCGGGGCGCCCAGAGAAGTAAGGACCCCGACGCTTTGAAAACACTGAAGGGCTAACCCAAATGCAATTTGAGAGGCCCTGAATTGGTAAACTGAGTCCCAAGGGCAGAGGATTGGATCGGAGGCACAGAGGTGCGGCTAGGACCCTCATCCCTCACCCAAGACCCAAGGAAAATCCCTATCTTCCCGTCTGCTCGATGTCCCCTCCCCCTGCAGCCAGGCAGTTGGAAAGAGAGGTAGATCTGGCTTCCTGGGTCATTTCAACTCAGAAACGGGGGTGGTGTTACCAGGAGGCAAGTGGTGGTGACCTGCTGAGGGGGGAGGTGGGGGGTGGAGGGAGGTAAGCCACTGGGGAGGGGGAAGGAGGGAGGGAGGGAGGGAAGCCGAGGGGAAGGGGGAGGGAGGAAAGCCGAGGGGGAGGGGAAGGGGGGAGGGAGGGAAGCCGAGGGGGAGGAGAGAGCTGGGAAGTGTGGGGCAGCCAAGAGGGAGTGGGGGCTGGGAAGTGGGGGGGCCAGCCAAGGAGGAGGCCAGCTGAGGCAGTGGGTGGGGGAGGGGGGGAATCCGGCTGGCCCGGCCCCAGCTCCTAAGCACGCCTTCCAGCTGGGACTTCCCAAGTGATGTGTGTCCTCCTTATCCGTCCGTGGTCCCCGGAGAGCTGACAAGATGACCCAGGATGGAGCAGGCCAAGCCCAAACACCAACCGTGTGGTCAGAGGTGGGCTGTGAGGCACGTGGCGTCAGTCTGCCCTGGGGGGGGTGGGGTGGGGCACAGGGCGGTGAAGATGCAGTTTAATCACGTGGCCAGGCTGCTGGCAGGTGGGGTGGGGGGGGTGGTCGGCTCCAGACGCCAGTGCAGGGTGTGCCATGCAGGCCGTGGC
Organism: Panthera pardus; assembly: GCF_024362965.1. Classification (NCBI taxonomy): domain Eukaryota; kingdom Metazoa; phylum Chordata; class Mammalia; order Carnivora; family Felidae; genus Panthera; species Panthera pardus. The sequence continues at coordinate 69,753,841 of NW_026526777.1, read as the reverse complement.
CCCACACCACCCCACGGGGTCCTTGAACCCTGGAACCTGCTAGGGCTCCGAGGGCAAGGGGGAGCTGAGGCCAGCGGCCTGGGAGCCGGGAGGCAGCCTGGTGGGCAGCAGGTGCGCCCCTGGGCCGTGTCAGACCTCAGCCTGGTTCCGGAGAGATTGTGTTCTGAAATCCACTCACTCCTTCCGGAAGCCTGGGGACAGGGACTCAGCCCATGGCACACTTTTCTCCCGCCCACCCAGGACGCTGCTCACTTACTTCTCTAGAACTTGAGTCCGGTTCTCACGAGGCCGAGCAGCCCGTTCGCCCCCGGGGTCTGCTCGGCTGCGGCTGGCCTGGGGCTGCCCTGACCCCCGAGCACCTGATGTTCAGCCTCCGGGCCCGAAAGCAAGATTCCTAAACTGGCAGGCTCTGCCTTCACCAGATGAGGCAGCAACCTCCCCTGGGGGACACTGTCTTCGGCAAGCCCGGAACGTGCACGCGGAGAGTTCACAAGGAGCCAGCAGTGGCTGGGACGGTCCACCTGTCGCCGGCGCTGGGAAAGCTGGCCTTTCCGCAGCATCAATGTCCTTCCCAGGGGCAAGCTTCCTCCCGCTGAATTTTAATCCCCAGTTCTTCACGGTTTTCAATAAAGTCAGGAGCTTGGCTGGCACATTTGCAACTAGCAAAGAAAATAAGGTATAAATACGCTTAGTGCTGGGGGCAGGCAGCGGGGCAGGCAGCAGGGCAGGCGGCGGGATGGGCAGGGGCTCCAGTCCCTGCATCGGGTGCGAGTCCTGCTCTGCCAGCCCCGGTGACGGCGGACAGGCCCGTCCTGTGGGCGCTAGCACGGCCTCCAGGCACCGCCAGCCCGATGAGCTCCCTCCTGACTCCGTGTGAAACTTCTGGCAGGAGTTCAATTTTGACCTTGAAAAATGCTGGTGGGATTCCGCAGGAGTCCCTTCTGTCTCCTCTCTGCATCTGTCCCTTGTCAGCAGGTCTCGTGGCTCCGGAAGAGAGAGGTTCCCACGAGAGCCTGCCCAGCTCTCCCGTGTCAGGGGCAGGACGGGACAGGGCATGACCTTCTGATCCGGGAGCACCCCACACCTCACCTCTGCAGACTGAGCCAGCGGCTGCCCTCCCACTGAAAAGCAGGGCCAAAGGGACGGCGATGGCAGAGCCCCCCCCCGCCCCCACCAGGTCCCCGGCCCAGCCTTCCTCCAGTGTCCTGGGGGCAGCACACACACGGCCAAGGGAAGCAGAACCTGCCAGAACCCGCTGTCAACCCCGAATCAGCCCATCTCCAGCTGTTTGAGGCAGGGCAAGTCAATGAACCTCTCTGGGCCTCAGTTTCCTGCTTTGTCAAAGTGTGTGGGTGCACACGTGTGGGTGGCGTGCATGCATGTGTGCGTGAATGAGTGTGCACGTGTGTGGGTAGCGTGCAAGGCTGCAATGGCAGCTGTGCATCGATCACACGATTTGAATCCGTGGTTGTGAATCTGTCTCCTTGACTGAAGCAATATTGTCATGGACACAGACCACGTTTTGTTTGTTTGTGCAACACGAATGGTATCTTGAAAACACTCACCGGGTGTTATTTTCATTCCCTTATAGTCATGCTCCCGGCAGCCACCAGGCCCGTCCCCGTGGTGTGGAGCACGGCACCAGGAGAGGGAAGGAGGCCTCGGAACAAAGGCTGGGGAGTGGACAGCCGTCCACGCTGGGGAAGAGCAGGGGTGCCCAAGGCAGCACCAAGGTCCTGAGGGCTCGTATTTCCTGCACCCCCCGAGACTGCAGGGAAGGAGACCCCTGCAGGTGTCTCAACATCGCCAGATGTCCGCCACGGAAGGGAAACGCCGTGGTAGTGGCTAGGTTCTCGGCTCCCACGTGGCAGGAAGGGACCTGCTGGGGCCACGTAAGGTGTGCGGGGGCTGCCGTGGAGAGAATACGAGCTGGGGACAGGACTCAGGACAGACCAGCAGCAGGTAGCTGTACCGAGGAACCTCCCGGGCGTGAGGTCCCCAGCCACAGACTTGGGCGTGGACACCAGCAGGACGCCCGGTGACCACAGGACAAGGACCCCGGGAAGAACAGCTGGAAGCCAGCATCCCGCTCCCCCCACCACAAGGACACCTGGGTTTCCCCTCCCTCCACCAGACGCCGGTCAGCACCAGGGACACAAGGCTGAAGCGAGCGTGGCCTCACGTGACCAAGGAGGAGGCTCCTGGGCCTCAGCACAGCCCCACGGTCCGGGCTGCGCACACCGACCCCACACCACCCTAAGGTCGGCACAGCGTCCAGCCCAGGCTCTTCCTCGACGCGGCGGCGGGCCTGTGATTCCTCGGTCTTCGTTTTGCCATGGGGGAGGGAGCCACGGCAGCTGGAATTGTGAGTGCCACCGGATGGGGCTGGAAGCCGGCTCTCGTCACGTGGCGCCAGTGGCCCCCCCCCCACCCCCCGTCTTCCTCGGAAGTCAGGAGAAACCCTCCCATGGGCTGAGATCTTCATTAAAAAAAAAATCAATAAGTAAATTTAAACAGAAGAGAATTCCCAAACGATACTATCATTTCATCAAATTTAGCCATAAGACAAAATTCAAGAGAAGACAGGACTCTGACAGAAACATACTGAGAGGTGACGGGGAGATACGGTGGTTTTACAGAATTCTGAGGAAAACAACTCGAAACTCATACCAATCTTCATCAACGTGCACAATTTCCCGTAAACTCGACGCTGGGCTCGTCCTATGATTTCACCAAGAAAATGGCTTTGCTGGAACGTGGTTAACCCTGACGGCGTGACCCAGACCCACTCGGCCCACAGGAAAGGGCCGAGGGGGTTCCAGGCCAGAGTCCGGACACGATGGGGGCGCCTTCCCCTGGCCTGGCAGCCGGGACAGGGGACCCGAACAGCCGTCCCCGGACGCCAGGGTTCAGTGAGACAGCAGGTTACACGGGGCCTCCGTGGCCAGACCTTCCAGGCACCAGAGAGCGGGTTCTCAGCCGCTGCCTTCCGGCTCTCTGGCCTCAGCAGCCACCCTCCCCTCTGAAGACAGGATGGGGAGGGGACACTGCAGGCCGAATGTCACCTGTTGTCAGTAATTAGAGTTCTCCCAAAATCTTTGAAGAAATCTGCCATTCTCACGGGCTACTGGATGTGAGGACGTCCAAGTACGACTCTTACCAAACACCCACGGCCGCTGCACCGTTCGGACTTCACGAAGGCTTCTCAGGCACCGCGTCGCACGCGGTCCTTCCTAGGGGCCCGGACACCCTCCACTTCGGGGGTGAGGCCGCTGGGCCCTGAGATGTTCAGTGATCTGCTTGTGGTCTTGGGGCGGAGCCAGGACCAAGGTCACCACCAGCCCCTCCTGCCCACTAGCCACTCAGTCCTCAGTCCAGATGCCTCCGAGAGAATCCACCCGCTTGCTCTTAGAAAGTTCCAGATCCCTCTGGTGGAATCTATCAGGACCTCCTCTCTGCCCAGCTTGTACCTCCGTGCCTGCTGTTGGCACCTACTGCCCACACCGCCCAGACGGTCAGCGCACCCGTCAGGGACAGGGGCCCGACGATGCTGCCTCTGCATCCGCCAGCCCCATCCTAGGTGAGCCCGACAGCCCAGCAGCCGCGCCTCAGGGGCCTGCCCTGCCTCCCTGGCTGGTCCACCAGGGATCCTGCCATTCGGACATATTCGGCAAGTCCTGCCCCTCCCGCCCCTCCACGAACTCCTATGTTGGCCTGAAGTTTGGTGACACTGAGCATGACGCTTCGTGCCCCCGGGTTCCAAATCCCCACATCACTGGGCTGTGCCCCGAAAGCAGAAACCAGGGGCTGAGCTCAGCTCTGACCACCAGCTCCTGGCCTGGCACCCAGGGCCTCCCTCCACGCACCCCTGCTCTGTGCACTCAGCCCACTGTGCCCTCTGGGGCAGGTTTCGCTTCTGACAGCAGCTCTGTCTGTGACTATGGGGTAGGGGGGTAGGTCCGGCTTTCCACTCCTGATCAGGGAGCCTCACCCCCAGCTCTCCCAGTCTCGATCAAGAAACGCACAGGAATAACTGTGGGTTGTCTCCTCCGACTTCATGGTTTATGTAGTCTCATTCCCCAAACCTGGAAACACCTTTTCCCAAGCAGTAACACCCGACCTCTCCCCCTCCCACGTTCTCCGCTCTGCGGCCTTGTGTGCTGTGCTCCCGCCCAGACCCGAGTTCTCCCGTCAGTCCTTTCATGCCGGAGGGGCCAGCAGAAGCTGACTCAGTGATGGGCCGACAGATGCGGTAGATGGGACGGATGGACAGATGGTCGGTCAGTGGACAGATGGAAAAATGGATGGATGGATGGATGGAAGGAAGGACAGATGGGCAGACAGGCATAGACAGGTGGACAGCTGATGGACAGGTGGATGGATGGACGGATGGATGGACAGATGGATGGACAGACAGGCATGGACGAACGGATGGATAGATGGATCGACAAGTGGGCACAGCCGGGTGGACAGACGGACAGACAGATGGTCAGTAGATGCGTGGACGGGTGGACGGAGGGAAGGCACAGAAGAGGGACTCCTCCTCCGTGGAGGCCACCATGTCTTTCTGAATTTCTTGGACAAGCAATCCACACCCACCCTCATAATCATGCCCTCTGGATGCCAAGCACGTTCTCAGTCGGGAGGTTGTGTGGTTTGGCCGCCACAACCCCTGGACGGCAGGTGCACCGGCAGCTCAGGGAAGCGTGAAAGTCCCCAGACGGGAGGGGCTACATTTCTGACAGAAGCACGACCTGCAGACGGCTGCTCTCACAGGCCTGCCCTCTCCCACCTGCTCCTATGCGTCCCAAGAGCCCCAGAAGCATCTTGATCCCTCCCTGAGCCTCTCATTGCCGGTCTTCAGCAGGCTTTACGTTTAAACAGAGAGATTCAGAGAGCAACAAAGGAGCAAATAAAGTCCCCGCTACGAAAAACAAAACAGGTCAGCTGATAGCAAGGGGCGTGTCTGCCACAGTATTTGTCGAGGTTGCTGCTTCTGCTCTCCAGAAGCAGCACCAACAGAAGCGTGCGTCCCCCGCCCGCACAGCCACCGCGCAGCCGGCACCCGGCACCAGGAGCCACAGAGCCGCACGCGGGGGCACCGGCCCAGGTGGGCAGACTGCACGCACAATCGGGCGGGGGCAGGCGGGTCTCACAGGCGACAGCCACGCAGCAGCCACGGCTCCCCGTCACGGATGTACTCGCCCGTCTGCAGTAAAAGATGTAACAGTGCAGACGGGAAGGAGCCAGGGGCGCCGCCCACAGGGGGTGCTGGGGTCTCGTCCCGATAAACACGTCTGTGCCCGCACGCCGGTGTGTCCCACGGCATGGTCACCACGAGAGGCACCACAGGTCTCCACCCGTGGCTCACCCGCTGAGGGGAGGGCGTTCTCACGGCAATTCCACGGAGCCTCCGACAGCCCGGCCCACACGCCACCTGCTAGGACATCACCGGTTGCCCGCTCCCCTCCCACGGCACCCCAAACCACGGCCCCTCACAGGGGTGACCACTGCCCACCACCCAAAGGGTAACAGTAACGACTCCCATCCAGCTCCGACCCTTGGGGGCTTCCCAGAGCCACAGGGGAGATCTGCTCCTTCCCACGTACCCGTCACCCGGGGCCCCAAATGCAAGTTTTCCCCTTTTTCTTTAGTCTTGGCTTTCCAAGCCAACCTGTGTGCCCGCCAAGGTCTGCTGTTGCCGCAGACACACAGCTGGACCTGTGTCCCCAGGGGCTGGGACCCAGCACAAATGCACACAGGGCCTGGCAAGCGCGGTCGTCCAAGCTGGCTACCGGACGCCCTCGCCGACCTCCAGGGCCCTTGTGCTGTCCCTGGGCACGGGCGGAGATGAGGTTCTCCGTGGAGACTCTCCGACACAACGCGCCCCACTCGCTCCCACCGCGCGGGCCTCCACACACAGGACTCCATGCCTTCTTTAGCCCGGCGCAGAAAACTCCATTTGCTCCCCTAGCCGGGCTCAGGACACGATCCCGAGGACTCCCACCCCCACCCCGCGTGTGCATCCTCGTCTTCCCCAAGGGATCACCCCCCCCCCCCCCGTCACACAGAAGGGCGGTGACAACGTCCACACTGTACTGAAAACAACAGTGAAGTCACAAGACAGCTACTAATGGACGGGGCAGCAGGGAGCCCCTGGTGACCCCAGCCTCCCCCACCCCATGCCTCCTGCCTGCCTGCAACCTGCTCCGGGAAATCCCAGCCCGGCAGCTGTAGAGGCCTCCTGGAGCCCGCACACGGGGCCGAGCCGCGGGGACAGAGGCGCCCACGTGGCCCCAGCCGCCAACCCGTCCTCAGCCCCGAGCACCCCTGCCCCTGGTCAGGTGCCTGTTACTCAGTGAAGCCGCAGGCAGGTGGGCACATCGGGGACTCTGTACGAGCCATAGAACACGCAAATGCGGCTTATAAAACATTCGGAGGCTGCGTGGAGGCTGCGATTAGGAAGTGTGGCCAGGCTACCCCCAAGCCACTTGTGTCATACGTGACCACACGTCTGCAGGCAGCGTTACACGACGTGTAGAAACGACACGTCTATGTTCAGACACGGCACCTGAATTCCAACAGGCACTGACGGGATTAAATTAACCGGGGGCTCTGGCAGACGCGGTGTTCACCGCTCCCAGCATCCGTAACCACGTCCAGGCCCGCAGACACCTGACACAGCCTTCCCGGCTCATCACAGAGACCACACGGCTCCTGAGGGCCCGTCCCCTTCAACCACAGGTCGTTAGTCATTTTAAGGCTGTAATTTGGATCCGAGGCTTTAAAATACACATCCCGGGCGCCGAGTGACTTGCTCTGCGATCCTTGGTGAGGGGAGGTGGTGTGGGAGGGTGGGGCCTCCTGACAGGCCACGGGAAAACGGAACCACGGCTACCACGTCCTCCCGAGGCGCAGTCTGAAGCTGGGTCCCTCGCCTCCTGCCCCCTGTAGCCCCTTCAGGTAGGCGGCCGCTGGGGGGAGCCTCCCAACAGCACCCTCTGCCCCGTTCTCACCCCAAAGGCGGTCGCTGGCCACGTGCCGCGGGCGCCCCGGGCGAACACTGCCCCCCGCACGCCCCGCATCCCCGGGAGACCCACCTCAGCACTACCGCGGGGCCGCTCACAGCTCTTGGCCAGCTTGCTTTCCTCTCTCCTCCCGGGCCCGGCGTGGCCTTTCTTCCTCGTCCCCGTGACAGAGGCCCACCCCCCCCAGGTGCCGACTGCACCCTCACCGTGTGCCGTCCTGCTTTGCGCGCGCACACGCCCTCCTCCCCAAGAACACACAGCGGGGGCCGCGGTTAACACTCAGACCCCGCGTGCACTTCCCCCAGACCCGCCGCTCGCCACCCGGGCAGCTACCCAGCCTGGCTCTGCCTGCGTCTCCACCACCGCACGCGGGGTATCGGTACCTCCTTCCAGGGCGGGGGTGAGGCCTCAGCAGGATGACACCCACGAGCTACTCAGAACAGCATCTTATACCGTTACCCGTGCAAAAAAATTATTCTGAAATAAGTTAAGGTGAAGTTAGGGCTTCGTGAACGTGTCAGACTTAACATGTGCATAATTTTTCTCTTTCCCAAGACTCCACTAAAACGACAACAAAGGATTCAGAAAGGGCATAAACCCCCAACAACACAGAAAACAGGGGAAGTGAAAATGCAGAAAGTATCTCATTTTTAAAAAACGGAAGGTGGACCAAGGAGTCGGCAGAGTCGTGAAGAGTAACGTGAGGGCGCCCCGGGGCCAAGGAGCCCCAAAAAGTCCTGCAGACGGTGGGGCGGGCGCGGGGAGGCAATGAGCGCAGAAACAGTTCAACCCACGTGCCCTCCTCCAGGGCAGGTGCGGAGGCTCGTTCTCAGGACGCCCCACTTCAGAGATTTGGGGGCACCAGCAGAGAGCAGGGAAAAGGCACCGTTACCCAAAGCAGGCACTTGAGGGAAAGCGTAAATCTGGACCAGCACCGCCGCCCGCTGCTCTCCCGCCTATGCAAGAACAGCGGCTCCAGGCCGCTGGCTTCATCCCCACCCCGGAGAGAAATCGGAGGCTCTGCCCGGAGAGGAGCAGCAGACCTGCTCCATGTGTGTAGCCGGGGATCCCCTGCAGATGTGCACGGCTGGGGACCCCCTGCCTCGAGGAGGTGGCTGAATTCCAGCCCAGCAGGTCCAGAAGGGACCAGTGGCACCTGTGCACACACGGCCCCTGTCGTCATCATGGACGGTCATAAGCCTCCACTTCGAGAAACACTAGGTCACACCACAGAGAAAAAACTATGACAGCATCATCCTCAAAGATACAAGACAAGAAACGAGACCAGGGTGCCGTTAGATAAAAAGGAAGGGTTCCTAGTAATTAAAATATGGCAGCTAAAACACCTTGACAAAAAAATATGGGAAGAAGTTGTGGAAATCTCTCAGGAAAGGAGACAGATGGAAGGAGGAGCAGGAACATTCCGGGGGAGTCTGGGAGGGCCAGCGTCCTGCAGACAGGAGCCCGGAAAAAAGGGAAGGACAAGAAGTCATCACAGCAGCGATACCAGAAAAGGCCGCGTGAGGGCGCCGTGCCAGGACGCCAGGGGCTGGGCGGGCCCTTGAGCAAAGGGGCCACGGGAAGCACAGCGTGGAACCCGCCAGCTGAGGTCCTTCTGCCACGGCCGCCCTCACGCGGGGCATGTCCCCCACACTGCCGGCCACAGCCCCCAACCCTCCTGCGGGAGTCACGCTCCCTGGGGATGATCCGCGGCCCAGTCTTTGGGACAGCGTCTGGCAGTGGCACGGCGTCTGCTTGAGGCCAGTCCCAAGGACAAACTCCCTGTCTGAGAGCATGGGAGCCCTCGGCCCCGCCCTTCCCGCTGCAGCCCGGCCCCTCCCACCACCACCCTTCCCGCCGCAGCCCGGCTCCAGGGAACCGGCAGGACTTTAGGCTCCAGAAGCTTCCGGGTCCTTCTGAGCCTCAGCACACAGGCGAGGCCCCCCACGGGGTGCGGAACCGGGTGGGGTGCCGGCTGCCGCCCGGATTGAGAACCGCATCAATCCTGCGTAGGAGCAGAGGTGGGAAAGCCCCCGGGCGCAGAGTAGGCCTTCAAGAGTTAGCGGGAAGGGGCTGGGACGCTCGTTCATACCAAGGCCGTAAGGTCCGCCCTGCTTTGCCCTCCGAGGAGCCCTCCTAGGAGGCAAGCCCCACAGGGGTGAGCCGTGGGCCCGTCCGTCTGTCTGTCCAGGAGCTGCAGGAGCTCAGGGAGGGAGAACCCGAGCGGGCAGGCCTGCGGCCGGACGGGTTCGACGATGCCCAGCTCCCCGAGGGAACCTGCCCCCTTCGGGACAGAAGCCCGTGCTGAGGAGCCCTGGGAGGACCAGGCGGGCTCCGGCGCCCTCTCCTGACTTGGCGCGAACCAGCCGCCTGCTCTAAGGGAGGAATGACAGCGACTTTGGCTCCTGACATACACGTTTGACCTGCCAAGTCCTCCTCGTGAGGCCGCGGGCCGCCATCTCCTGCTGGGGAGGGGGGGTGGGGGGTGGGGCGCCGCCGTCCTCGTAAATGCAGGAGACCCTCCGGGCCTACGAGAACCAGGGCAGCACGCGCCTGCTGGCACCCTGACTCGGGGGTCGTCTGCCCCCCACTACCTCACGGAACCCTGAACGCAGAGCCAGATGCCCATCGGGTGCCCGGCAGGCCACAGGCGCGGCCGCAGTGAGCAGGCGGGATCTGGATTCGGCACCGGGAGCATCAGCCTCCACGGGGAGGAGCACAACGCCCCGGATGCAGGGAGACCCGGCAGCTGACCCCGCGGATCCCACGCTCCAGGGCCACCCTATGCGGGGGTGGGGGCTCCCCACAAGCCCCCCTCCACAGATCACCCAGCACACAGCTGCTCCTGGTCCCGGAGCCACAGACGCGGGTCTCAGGTTGAAGTATGAAACCAAATGGCAGGAACATGGACAAAAGTTGGTTAGGTTTTTCTTAAGTGCAATTAACTGTAACTACAAAAACAGTGCTTGTAATATACACGGACAGGCAGATATATGAAGTTTTCATAAATGAATGAGAAAAATATAAAAATCACCAACAGAAAAACTGAAGAACAACATGAACCAACAATTCGTGCGGTTCAACGTTTTTTTTTTTTTTTGTTTTTGTTTTTTATTTATTTTTGGGACAGAGAGAGACAGAGCATGAACAGGGGAGGGGCAGAGAGAGAGGGAGACAAAGAATCGGAAACAGGCTCCAGGCTTCGAGCCATCAGCCCAGAGCCTGACGCGGGGCTCGAACTCACGGACCGCGAGATCGTGACCTGGCTGAAGTCGGACGCTCAACCGACTGCGCCACCCAGGCGCCCCTCGTGTGGTTCAATGCGAATGGCCCATAAAAATACCGGGGTGTCCTGCTTCCAGGTTGTTGAAAACCCTGCGCCCCCTGGTGACAATACTCCCACGCAGGCTGCTCCTCCTCCAGGAAGCCCGCTGGTACCTGCACACAGATGAACCCTCCCCTCTGCTCAGCGCCAAGCTCCCCAGGAACGCGTGCCTGACGCGCTCCAACCCGAGCTCCCGAGTCCCCTGCCAGTGAGCACACTCAACACCAACCGGATCCCCTCGGGCACTTTTTACAGCGAGTAATTACAGCTTCGTTTCCAGGATCATCAGGCCATTTGCACCCCCTGAAAAACCGCCCCTGTTTTTTCAAGCACCAGATATGCAGCACATCAGTTAAATAAATTCTGCAATATGCATAATGGAGAACACTACAAAGTGAGTTAAAATTATTTATAAGAGATTAATTTTTGAGGGACGACAAAAGACACCATGATTAATTGTTAAGCAACAAATGCAGGTCACAAAATCATGTATACAGTCCCGTTTGGGGGGAAAACGTGCACATGTAGAAAAGATGCCCGCATCTCACTTTCAGCAGAGTTCATGTGACATTTACTTCGGTTTGTTCTCTAAATCACCTTTAAAGTCTCAACAACAAATCACACACACACAACCCCTTCGCTATGGGGGAAAGATTAAAATCTCTAACCCAAGGGGTCCCCGGTGATCCCCACACATTGTCTCCCGGACGCTCCTTGTCCAGCTGCCAGCTTTGATCCCTCGGCAGGAAGAAAAAGCCCAGCCCCCGGGCTCTGTGCAGAACCCTCTCCATCCGGCCGCCTCCAGGCCCCAGATGACCCATCTTCAGAAAAAAAAACTAAATAAGGGCACACTGCACTTGAAGAAAACCTCAGACTTCCACTAAGCAGCCAGACCCCCGCTGTGCAGACCTCAGCAGTCCTGTGACCTGACAGATGCTGCTGGTGGTCCAGGAGGAGTCGCACGCGCCCTCAGAGGCGGGAGGATGGCTTCCTTGTGTCCGTCTGGCCAGTTTTCCTGAGTTTCCAACGTTTAGTGCCATTCGCTGTGTTCAAGGCTGGGCATCTGGAGTCAGAAGCAAAGCCAGTTCCACAGAAACGCCCACGAAGTCCCCCCTGGACCCCCCCCCCTCCTTTATAAACTCCTCCCGGACTCACCTTCTCGTGCTCCCCCTGCGGCTGCTGCCTCCTACTCAAGGAGAAAGGACGAGGCTGCACCGGGAACCCGCTGTTCCCCCCACACGCTCACAGCCCCCTCGGCCGCCGTCAGAGAAAGAGCTGCGTGCTGAGGTCTCGCCAGGAACGCCAACCACGCAGAGGGGCGCTGGAACCCCCCGTGACCACCAGCGAGCTAACACAGGCGCTGTGTCCTCGCCTGCACCCTTCCACCCCTAGGGAGTTCCACCAGCCCTCCCCCAGCACCCCTGCACCTCCCTGGCGCCTCACCGGCTTCTCCAAATGCCCCCGGGCACTGTGACCAGGCTGAGGCACAGAGACGCTCAAGGACGTGCCCAAGGTCATGGGCTGTGCAGCTGGGATTCAAATGCAGGCCCCCGGCTCTCCCTGCGCCCCAGCCTCTGTCTGGGGAGCCCCTGGCGGACCCCCAGCCTGCAGGCTCCTCTCTGGACCACCAACGCTGATCTCAATGACTGCTTCCCAGAGGATGACTCTAAATCTGCTTCCAGAACCACGACTGCACCTGCCATCCTGATGCCTGCGGGGCAACTCCACCTGCACGTCAAACTCTAAGTGTTTTCAGACCAAAGTCATCTTCCCAAAATGAGCTCTTCCCCCTGATGCTCACGGACTCCACACTCCTCCCCGGCACCTGGATCAGAAACTCCACTGCCGTTCCTCTCCTTCCCCTCCGTTCTCTTGACCTCACCCTTCCCTACATGTCCCCAGCCTTCCTTCCCCCCCATTCCCGCCCCCTCCCCTGGACCTTACTGCCCCCACATGGAGCACCTGCCCGGTCTTGCCGCGGCTGGACCAGTCCCTGGAGCGGCGCTTCCCAGCCTCAGGCCCAGGGCCAAGCTGGGCCACGCGCGAACCCCTAAAGCGTGGCCCAGACACACTGCTCCTTTCTTGGCCCCCAGGGGCTCCCCAATGACCTCCTGATGAGTTCCTGGGAAGGAAACAGTTTGCAAGAGATTAGGAAATTATGCTTCCTGTTGGAAGAGGTTTTGTTCGAGGGGAAAGCGGGCAGGGCGCTGGGAGATCCATCCCGGTCTGACATCTGAGGCGCCAGGGCCGAGTGCCCCCAGCCTGCAGGCGGTGGGGCCGGGGGCTTGCATGGGACCCCGGCCCCGGTACTGCTGGTTTGCTTGTCTGAAAACAGGCATGAACACAGGACCTACGCCATACGGCTGGACGAATTCATACGTGGAAAGAAAACACTCGGAACGTGAGAGGCACGAAGCATGTGGGTGATGAACACCGGCCATCGTTACTGCCGTCATAGTCGTGTTATCATGACCACACGTCCGGCCTCACTGACCGAGTGTCCCCACAACACAGTCTCAGTTCAGGCCAGAGTGAGTCCTCACCGGGCAGCAAGCGAGCCACACACCGGCCCATGGGCGGCCCTGCCCGCGTCCCTACACGTCACCCGATACAGACGTCTCCCTCTTCAAACAAGTCTGAACCTGTGTCTCTGCACCCAGACCCCATGGCACTGCTGCAGAGGCAGTGGTTTTGACGATCTCAGCACGGTGAGGCTCCGTGAAGCCCCACGGTTTGTGCTCATGAGCGTGAAGTTCTCGGCGTGACAAGTCCTGGGCGACGCCCGCTCCCGGCTCAGGAACCAGCACACACGGCACGGCGTTCACGGGAGCCAGGGCTTCCGCAGCACATGGGGCCTCTGTTCCCAAGGGACACATCGCCCCGTGTGCTCGGGAAAGACAACAGCCCGGCCAGCCGTATTCCTCAGAGAAGGACCCGTCACACCAACCTTGGGCGGTGCACGCACTGGGCAGCTGACCGCCAGTGCCGCCTGTCCAAGCCGCAGGGGGCTGGGCCCCCAGGTCCCAGGAGAGGGGACGCATCACATGAGGAGACAGAGACACAGACAGACATCTCCCAGGAGGCAAAGTCTAGCAGCCGCATAGCGAAGTCTGCAGACCGTCCCCCGTGGCTGTAAATGTGTTTCAGGGAAATACAGAGAAGGATGTGATAGCTCGTGAGCATGTGACATTTATCACCCAGGACACGGGGGGCAGGGCGGGAAGCACCTGTTCAAGAAGGCCTGAAGCGGGTTTGTGGAGGAGGCTCACAGGACTAATGGAGGCAAGGACCCCTTGTGTTCACCGAGCCATGATCTGGGCCAGACCTTGCTGTGTGTGTGTGTTTCCTCCTATTATCTCATTTAACCCAAAAGACGCCTGAAAGGCGGGCACTGCTGTTACAACCCCAGCTGTCTGCAGGGGCGCGAGTGACATCAGAGAGAGGAAACTGGGGTCCCTGGCCGGCTCTGCCGCTCACCAGCTGTGAGAGCCCCGGTCCCGTTTCTGCACGAGTAATGACCGCCACCTCCAAGGTCCCTCCAGCACGGACCCGGGCCGACCACAGATCTGCACGACAGGGACATTGATCATGTTTCCAGTATTCATCACGGAAAACACTGTTTCTCATATGCAACGAAACCATCGGTTTGTAACACAGGAAACGGTACCATAATCACAGTTACGAAGCCTGTAATGCCTCGGTTTGTGGTAACGACGGGCTGAATTACAGAGACAACTAAGACAGAGGCATCGCTTTTGCAGGTTTATTGGAGTATTTTTCATTCTGTCTGCATTTTCAGGGGAAAAAATAAAGATGGATATTTTTTTCCACAGCGGCAGAGCTTCTGGGTCCCGCCCGTCATTCGTGTGAGCGGCGCACACACGAGTCTTCACGCACACACGGGGGCGGGTGGGGCACTCACAGACCGTGGGAAGCTGATCCTCGGGCTGGAGGCTGAGGGCTCCCAGGAGGCAGTGAGCAGACAGGGTGACCGTCGGGAGCCCGGCCACCGCCCGCCTGGATGAGGCCGCCGAGGACCCGGTGCCCCACAACCACACCAGGCACACAGATGAGTCGGACACTTAGAACATCGGAAGGACAGGAAAAAGGAACAGAGCAAATGTTTGGGGGAGAAGAAACCCAGAGAAGATAAATGCGAATGACTAAACCTGCGATCAGAGCTCCCCTCCCGTTACCGTAGACATCAGCCGCCACGTCTCCGCAGGCCGGCTCCAGGCAGTAATTCAATATTTACCTGACCTAACCCAGACGCGGCCCACGGGGTGGCCTGGGAGCCACGAGCGATTGATTTTGTAGTGGCCAGCGGCTGTAATCGAGTCACAGGAGTGTCTAGCAGCCGGCTGATTAGGTTAGAGCAAACACCGTGGCCTATGATTCGGGGAACTCCGCACATTTGAACTTTCAGATGATCCCGGGGCCCCGGTGTCTGCACGTTAGTCTGCGTAGCTTGACCTCGGCCAACGCCTGGTGACTGACTCACTGAGTGGAGAGAACACACGAGTAGGAAAGCAATGGTTTCCTGACCCCCATCTCTCTCTCTCTCTCTCTCTCTCTCTCACACACACACACACACACACGCACACACACACACTCAAGCGCATACACACACAGGCACAAACGTGTACACACCCAAGCGTGTGCGCACACGGGCAAGGCCACGTGGCCACGCCAGTGTTTGTGCTGCTGCTGCGTCCGTCTCGCTGCCACCCTTCCTCAGAACTCGGCTCTGGTATCACCTCCTCCTGGAAGCCTGCCTGGTCTCCCCCGGCTGGGATAAGAACTCTGCGTCCTCACGGTATCTTTTTGTCAGAATTCACATTGGTCTTCCTTGGGTATCCGCTGAGGACTGACCGGTGTCCCCCCCAATTCACATGCTGAAGCCGAAGCCCCAGTGTGAGTGGGGAGGTCGCAAGGGTGGGGCTCTGAGCCCGTATGACTGGTGTCCCGATGAGAAGAGACACCAAGGGCCCCTCTCCCTGCCTCCCCTTCCACGCCCATGCACACCAGGGAAAGGCCTCGCGAGGCCCTGGCAAGCAGGCACCGGGGAGCCTGACGCACAGGCCCCCAGAACTTGTCGTGGCCGCCCGGGGTGGCCTGTGACAGAGCCCACACGTGGGTGCCACGTCCTCGCTCCCATTTCCGGTCTGAGCTCCTGGAGCAGGGCTCGCACACAGCAAGCGCTCAATAAGTTCCTACTGAGTAAACGTGATTGGGGGGGGCGGGGGGACAGAGGCTGGAGCTCAAAGCCCTGCTTGAACCCGTCAGGCCAGAGTGAGGGAACCTCGGGCCCTCGCAGCCGTCACTCACCGAGGGCAGGACAGGGTTCAGGGTGTCCTTCCGG
This sequence comes from Panthera pardus, assembly GCF_024362965.1. Taxonomy (NCBI): domain Eukaryota; kingdom Metazoa; phylum Chordata; class Mammalia; order Carnivora; family Felidae; genus Panthera; species Panthera pardus. Next base: position 69,738,126 of record NW_026526777.1, on the reverse strand, counting down.
CCAGTGACCCAGGCGTCAAAAGCAAAAGGGAAGAGAGTCAGAAGTAACAAGATGCTCAATTCAATAACACCCCGGCTGCAGAGCCCACCGACCTGCCGGCCAAGTCGAGGGGCCAGGCCGGGCTGGCTACGTCCATCTGTGCTTCCGGAGATCTGGATGGAGCGCAAGCCTGGAGCCCAGCCTGGAGGAGGAGCCAGCCGTCCACCATGGAGGCCCGACTGCTCAGGAGACCCGGTTATGAAGCATCTAGATGGCGGTCAGGTAAAGAGTCGGCGGGGCCCCTGTCCTCTGACAGTGAAGACAAGTGACAATGGAGACGACCCCGCCAGACACTGCCCCTGCGATGGCTGTTCGAGCCTCATGGCACCCCACCCCCATCACACAGACGTGGACGCTGAGGCACAGACACATCAGGTCGTTCCCCCGACATCTGAAGACAGCAGCAGGTCCGGGATTCGCTTTGTTCTCTCAGTGACGACGGCACAAGCCACACGGGAGTCTTGACCTCGTCTCCCTCGTCTGCAGGCAGGGGCCCCAGCTGCGGGGAGGGCGTGAGCGAGCCCAGCACGTAAAGCAGATGCAGTCAAGTAGAGCGGGTGAGGCCCGGGCGACTTGCCCAGGGGGCCCCGAGGCCACACACCATCCAGCAGACCCCGCGGGGGAGCCGGGGGCTCCGTGTAATGTCCCGGACCAGGCGGCCTCCGTGGTGCCTGGCTCACGCCAGGATTCTGGTGCTCCCAGGGCTCTGAGGACACGTCGACTTCTCAGACGGGGGCGGGGGTGGGGTGGGGAGGGGAAGGGCTGGGGCCGTCCAAGAGGTCACGGGAGGGGTGGGGCGAGGGGTGAGCCGTCTCTGAAGGGACAGGAAGACTGTGCCCAGGTAGGAAAGGGACGGAGGGCCGTCCAGGCCCGAGGAAGTTGCTGGCAGCTCAGGGCGGCGTGAACAAGTAGATTCCTCAGGCCTCATCCGGGTCTTGCTCCTTGCCTTCCCGGGCCAAGGGGGCACCCCTGGTGCAACATCTTCCGGAAAGACGGGTATCAAGGAACACGCGGCCACTTGCTCTGCACCTGGGGATGGCAACTTTACGTGTGGGCCTGAATCCAGGAAGAGCAGTGGAAAGACAGGCTTTCAGTGTAAACCAAGGCCCAAGGAGACTCAGGCTTGCTGCGATCTGCCACTTTTCTGCTACGTCACTGAGAACATGACCCAGTTAGCGGCAACATCCACCCAGCAGGTACGAGAGAAGAGCCAAGTACTAGAGGCCGAGGTGCGTAGGAGAGAGGGGCCGAGCGAGGGGAGGCCAGGCGGCCGCTATGCTTCTGATTAGGGCCCGGCAGCCACTCCACACAGAGCCACACAGCGAGGCGAGGCGGGGGGAAGAGTTTCAGCCGCCACCCCAGCTGGTGGGGACCCGCCCGCGAGCGTGGGGGCCACGGGCACAGGGCAGTTTCACCCCCACTCCCAGCCCCCAGAGAGCGGGATCTCCCTGCATCCGGAGGGGACACGGGCCCAGTGGTCTGTGTGCTCACTTCCATGGAAATGAAAACCTCGTGCAGACTTCCCACAAAGCCGTTCTCCGGGGACACGTGCCCGCGACCCTACAAAGCCACACAAGGCCCTCTGCCACTGATGCAAGGCACACTGAGCAGGCTGCACATAAGGACCCTTCCCCAGGTAAGACCCTGGCACCGCACAGCCCTGAGGACAGGCCGGGCCCACAGGCGGCACCGAGACTGGAGGGCAGACAGAGGACCCCAGGCCTCCGGCCCACAGATGCCCAAAAGCAGCTGCAAAAGGGTCTCAGGAAAGACCACACGCAGCTGGCACTCAACACAACAAAGCGTTTGGTGATTCCCTGGATCCAAACGCAGCTCCCGATTCTGGGGTCCAGCGCTCCCAGCACCGAGGTAGTGTGCAGGATGGGGGCGGGGGGGCAAAGAGAGGGACACGAGGACCCCCAGCCACCGTGGGCCCTGGGCACGAGGGTGAATCATGTCCAGTTTCTCCTCCCCAAGGCTTCCGTGAGCACAGAAAAGGCCGCCGGGCCTTCCTCTGGCTACACAGGACCTTCTCTGCCTGCAGACGCGGCTCCCCCTGAGCACACCCATTGCTGCCCCCTGAGCTCTCACGTTCGTCCCCACGGGGGAGGCGTTTCCGTGGAGCCGTGGAAGGAGGTCTCCTTCCAAGCTGCGATCCTGACTCGGGTCCTGCCGCCTCCACACACAGCCCACCCCCGTGAACCCCGTCAAGTGCAGGGGACACCCCTCTGCCCCGATCGCAGACGAGGAAAACAAAGCAGGGTGAGGTCAAGTGACCCGCCCAGAGAGGACAGCGCTGGCCACAAGGGTGGGCGTGACAGGGGTCGCTCCTTTGAAGGTTAAGTGGCAGCAGAAGGGCAAGGGCGCATGCAGCCCCTGGAGGGCGGAGAAGCCCCCCCCGACCAGTGACCCCGGGAGGGAGGACCTTCCGGCCTCGGGCTCTGCCCTCCCAGCCCCCACACCTGTGCACAGGTGCACGGCCAGGTGCGGACGTGCAGAGTCCCAGGTGCTTGAACAGCATCCCAAGAACAGCGTGGGAACAAATCTCGGGCCCACGTCTGGAGGAGCAGCCAGCCCAGGGCCAAGTCCCGCCGTGGTTTTACTATTACCGTGGCCAATACGGTGGGCACAACTGCCTTCTCCTCTTGACACCTGAGTGTGGGTGTTTCCCAGGCTTCACCCTCCAGCCCTCCTCATGGCTCCCCCCTCACGCCCCTCCCCAGAGGGCCCCTCCCTCCGTGCGGCTCCGCTCTGCTCCCCCTCCCCAGAACCCGACCCGGTCTCAGCTGTACAGATCGCGACCGAGTGGACGTCCTGAAGTCGACACAAGCCTGATGGTCACGGGAGCCCCGCCCGCCAGCAGCCCTCCTCCGCCCACACCCGCCAGCTGTCGGCCACATTCCCGACTTCTACAGGCACCTGCTCCTCTCTGCTCAAAGCCCTCATGGGATCGGCCTCGGCCGGGGGAGAGCTTTCGACCGGCGGCCCTGGAGTTCGGGCCGAGGGCAGCGCTCCGTTCTGTCCCGACTGTGCCCTCTGCAGAGCCACCGGCAGAAACACAATAAAGACAGTGAGCAGCTGGGGCGCATGGCGGCTGAGTTGGGTCACGATCCCAGCCAGCATCGTGGGATCGAGCCCCGTGTCGGGCTCCGTGCCGACATCGTGGAGCCTGCTTGGGATTCTCTCTCTGCCCCTCCCCTGCTTGTGCACATGCACCCCCCCCCCCGCAAAGAATAAATAAATAAAGGCTTATACCTTAAAAATGACTAAAGACGATGAACAGAGATGGCTCTCCCTCTCCCCCATCTCCACGTTGCTAAAAAAACTCCCTTCCTAAAACGAAGATCCAGGCACATCACGTCCCTGAAGACACAGGCTGTCGGCTCTGACTGCCTCCAGTGGCGGTTCAAGCTCCTGATCCCTGCGGTTAGCGCGGCCGTGGGTCTGGCCTGCCTGCCCTCTGCTAAGGCTGCCCTCTGGACGACGGTCTCTGGTTAGCCTTCCCTGTGGACCGCCACACCACGTCCCGACCACGGGGGCCACGGACCAGCACCACCGGGTGTGCTCGTTACCTACTCAGGTACTTGTTAGGCGACAGCTTTTCAGGACAAAGGAGGCTCCCGGTAACCGCACCACCCACGGTGAACGGAACAAGCACTCACTGCTGGTCCGTCGGTGAGGGTTCCGGCCCCTCGAACACTCATCGTCCCTCTGTCGGTGCATCCAGCCCCCACGACACCCACGGCAGGCAGACGGCGTGCTCTTCCCATTCCACAGGTAGTAACAAGGAGGCTGAGGCAGCAACTAGGTTACCAGCCCTTAGCCAGCCAGTGACCGTGCCAAGGAACCCCGGCATGTGAACTTTGTCTCAAGACGCCGAGTCGTACCCCCCACGCCGTCACGACAGGCAGACGAGGACCTATTGTCTACAAACACTGGTGTCAGTGGAAGGGAGGCAGGAAAACACGGAGTCCCCCGGGTACCACCCAAAGAGAAAGAGCTGGCGAGGCTCTGAAGTCGACACAGCAGGGGCGCCTGGCGGTTCAGTCGGACGAGCGGCCGACTCTTGATCTCAGCTCGGGTCACGAGCCCAGGGTCACAGGACGGGGCCCCACGTCGCACTCTGTGCTGACATCGTGGAGCCTGCTTGGGATTCGTTCTCTCTCTCTCCGTCCCTCCCCCACGCTCTCCCTCTCTCTCAAAATACATAAATAAACATTAAAGTAAAATTTAAAAGTCCACACAGCAGTTCACGGCCAGGTTGTTTCACAGCAGAGGAAGCGCAAACGTGACTTAAACAGAGGTGGCCCCAGCCAGCCATGGAGCGCATTCTGTCACGCCATCCTTAACGTGCACGTGTCCCCGAGAGAAACGATTACAACGCACTGTTGGCTGGGGTTCTGACACTGAGACTCTGAAGGGTCTGGTTCCGAGAGCCCCTCTCGGGATGAGCCCCCTAAATCCATCACACTTCTGCCAAGCAAGACTACTTCTCGCCGGGACACAATCAGCTTCTTGTGAGTTTGCAGGATGAGGGGGCCCAGGGTTCCTCCGCGTACTGAGAATCTGAACGCGGGAGGCCAGATCCAGAACGCTGCCTTACATGCACAGACCTGAGGAGAACGTCTCTCAGGAGAACGTCCTTCTGCCGGGCTCACCTCTCAATCACACACGTCTTTCACAAACGCAACCAGACCGAAGAAAATAAGATCTGTTTGTTCGGTGACTCTGAGGAAAAGGAACAGAGCCCACGAATGACCTTCCTGGTCACTCCGTTCCCACGCTGCTAGCTCCGCGAGATAAGCCACCACTTTCGAACAGAAACCTCAGATAACCAGGTCGAGTCTCCATTTCCAAAAACCCTTACTCATCCTCCCTCTTGAAAAGTTCAATTTACTGGGATGATGACAAATGATCACTGGTCAAGCTTATCAGGCTCCCCAACTCCCCTCCCTTCTCAGAATAAAATTCCATTCCCGGGGCCTGGGCCTGCCTGTTGCAGGTACATACCTGTGTCTGCCCCCCCCCAGCCCCCCGGGGCCCTCAGGACCTTCGCTCTAGAGTGGAGTCATGGCTCCATCCGCTAGGATGCTCCCAGGTGCCCTGTCATTTCCAAGTAACTTCCAGAATTATTTTGTTTTCCTTCTCTGACGTTCCGAGCTTACCTCGTTTAAGATTAATAAAGCAATTACGATACTCTCAATTAAGAAGCCATCTAAAAATGCACTCTTAATTTGTGCGCAACCCCATGATTTGTTTGTTTTTCCTCTTGAGCGGATAATTCCTTCTGTCTTAGAGTAGTACAGCAGTCTCTTCCTCAAAGAAGAAGAAATATCGGACCAAATCCTTCCCTAAAACTCAGCACCTTAAGCTCAGTCCGTGAAACGCACCTTCCTGGACAGCAGACTGGGCAATTTCGGATTTCGCCAACTACCAAACCCTATTCTTACCTCAAAGTTAACCTTCCAGAAGGAGCAGTTACTCACGCTCATGACCCTCAGATACAACTGTCTTCTTCCGCTTGGAAATGCACTAACTACGCTGTCCTGTACCTTACACGACTCGAAGACAGGTGTACCAGTCGGGCCCACGGGACGTGGAGGGGAGCCTTGACCCACCCGCCTGGCTCCCAACCTGCTTTGTCTATTTTGAGACACTAGGAGATCCACCTCGCTGAAAATGTTTCTTCAAATTAAAAAAAAAAAAAAAAAAAAAAGGATGGGGGAGGGAAAAAAATCAAAACCTTCTCCTCATCCTCCTGGGTTGCCAAGAGAATCAAAGGCAGTGATAAAGTCCATGTGAAAACAGCCGGCAAACAGCACATAAGCACATATTAACTAAAATTAATCGCAGGAGAAAGGGCCTCACAGATGAAGGCCGTCACGCCGAGGCCACAGGCAGAAGGTGGGGACAGTGTCCCAGACCCCGTGCGCCCACCCTGTGCCCCTCAGCGCGATGGAGGGGTTCCTGGCCTCATGGGTCCCTCACGGGTTCCTGGCCACTTCCTCCCTCCCTTCAGGGCTCAAGGCGCCGGCACTCAGGCCTTCACTTTCTCCTGAGTTGTGGGGTTTCATATTGTTGATTTGCTTGTGTGTTTTCCCCTTTACGGTCATAACACAAGACTTCACTTATATCAGTTCCTAAGTATTTGGTAACTGTGGCTTAAAAAGCGATGCTCGCCTTGAAATACAATTTAAAAAAAAACAAAAACGCATGTAGTGATTGGGATTTCCACACCTACAGAAAAAACTCGTGATAAAAAAGATAATCTGGGTCGCCGTGCCTCACTTACCGGCTGGGCGACCCTGAGCAAGTTGCTGAATCTTCTGTGCCTCAGTTTCCTCGTCTGTAAAATAAGAACCAGGAACAGCGCCAGCCTCAGACAGGTGTGGTGGGGATCCCGTGAGCTAACAGGTGTAATCGCTGAGCGCAGCCCCGACACGTAGTATACGGTCTCTAAAGGTTCACAATCGGTAGCACTGTTACTAGTGATTTGCAGACCGGTCACTCACTCCGACGGTGGCCAGCCGGAAACTCTGTTTCTCCTTTTCCCAATCGTCCGTGTTGGCAACAGGTGCACAGCTCACTCTTGTGAGAATGGACCAATACGTCGACAAAATGGCGAATCTGACCCACGAGAATATGCATCTGATCCTAAAAGTTGTGCTTGGTTTTGGTGAAATGTGCCTGAAAACACATCAGCAAAAAATATTTTTCTGCCCCTTCTTTCCCTCAGTTCAGAGCCAAGGATCCCAACGGTCTCTTCAGACACACTGCTGCTGTGTGTGGTTATTTCACCGTCAGACACAAAACAAACTTGCAAAGAAGGCAAGGGTAAGGAAAAGTAGCCTGGGGAAACCAACCTTCTCGTCCATATCGGTGAACAAGACTAAGTTCTAAACTGAATAAAAACGTACACGAGGGGCGCGTGGGGAGCTCGGTCGGTTGAGCTACCGGCTCTTGATTTTGGCTCATGGTTCGTGAGTTCAAGCCCCACGTGGGGCTCTGCGCTGACAGAGCCTGCTTGGGATCCTCTCTCCTGCTCTCTCTGCCCCTCCCCTGCTGGCTCACACGCTCACTCTCTGTCTCTCGTTCAAAATATAAATAAACTTTTTAAAACAGCGTATGTCAAAAAAATAATCGTACGCAAGCATTTCACATCTAAGCTTCTGAGAAGAAACCGGCCCGGACTCGGGTGTTTCCCTGGGAGCAGGACTGCGCCCCTCGCTGTGGGTGCCCAGGGCACAGAGCAGACACTCGGAAAAGACCAACATGTGGGTGCAAGACAGAGAATCAGCTTTACGGAGAGGTCGGCACCCATCAAATGCCTGTCATCACGGGATCAAAGAACATCAGCGACGTGGAAAGACGTGGAAAGAACTGAGCCCGGGAGAAGCCGCACCTCTGCCCGAAGCCACGTAGCTATTCAATGGCAAAGACTGAACATGATCTGTCAGCCCGGGAAGATGCCAGGCTCTCGCGCTGCCACAGGGCTCCCCGCGGAGGGCAAGTCTCCTGGCCCCTGGGAGCTTTTGAAATACACGTCGGACGCCAGGAGAGATACTGTGGGTGCTTCTCTCCACGTGTCCAACCAGTATTTACTGCAGGGAGATCGTCACCTCCCCCTTCATTACCGCGGGAATTACGGAACCACGGACTCTCTCCACCTCGCCACTCAGGCCTCGGAGATGACCGATCTGCTGGCTGCCGCAGGAAACCCCTCCCGTGTCTGTGACAGCCCTCAGATTCCACCTCGCGGGTACATCGACAGAGCCTCCAGGCTGCTCACATGTATTAAGGCCTTTTGTTGAAGAAACACACTTTGTAGTTTTGAGGAGTTGGGACCTCGGTTTAGAGACTGAGGTAAATGCAGTTTGAAATCGTGACTTTTAGACACAGCGTTGCATGAAAAGCTCCCACTCTACCAGGTAACAAAACTTTCTCGATAAGATGCCAAGGGCCCGGCACCTCCAAAGGAGTGAGCCAGTCAGAGCATTTGTGTCTTGGTGTGGGCACAGGGCCGGATGCCATGGCCATGTGGCCTCAACAAGACCCCAAGGAGCTTGATTCAACCCCACTGGTGTCAAAACTCTGACGCACAGAGAGGGCAGTCAAGTGGGGGGTCCCAGGTCAGCAATTTGCAAGCAGAGAGAGGAAACCAAGCACAGCTTGGATGGTATCATGCACCTGCCCCAAACCCCTCAGCAGGTCCCCACAGCCTGCGGTGAGACATTCAGAATCCTCACCAGGCCTCCCAAGACCCTTACAACAGGGTTCCAACCTGTCTGCCCTCCTTATTCTCTGGCTCCCTGCAGATACTCTGTTCTAGACCATCCCTACTCTCTGGCTCCCTACGGACGTGCTGTTCTAGATTAACCGGACTGTTTGCTCTCCCTGAATAAGACAACCCCTGACCGCCTCCACACTTTTGCACGAGGTGTCTCTCCCCCTCCCTCGGTGCTCCAACCACCCCTCCCACAGACACCAGCAGAAGGGCCACCTCTGCTCTAGAGCCTCTGAGGATTGCCCCTCCAGCCTCCGAGACCACCTCCAAATGGAAGTGGCCTCAACTACCCTGAGACCCTTGCACTGTGGTGAGCACCCGCGGTAATTATTTTCTAAACAGTGGGGCAGGGATCTGGGACTCCTTTCCTGCTGTCGGTCAACATCGGCAGAGCCTCTCCTGTATGTCAGATGCTGTCCTGAGTGCCTGAGACACAGAAGTGAATGAAGTCCAGGTTCTTGCCTACAGGGGACTGACGGTCCAGTGGATGAGACAGCTCTAGCAGGGAGGGTCATACGTGGCGCAGTGGCAGCCCACGTGAGGGCCCAGTGGCCAGGGAAATACGAATGACAGCGCTTTGAGTTTGGAAGTGAAATTTGTTCACTGGGCAGAAAACCAGAGAGTAAGAGAGGGTTCTTCTAGGCAGAGGAACACTATACACAGCAGTGCCTAGCACAGGGTGTGGACGGGCACACGGTATCTATTGAACGAATAAAGCAAAGGCCTGGAAGGTTCTGGCACTGTCCCAGCCCCCGCCTCATTACCACCTGCCCTGACTCAGTGCCTACGCGGCTTCCATCCCGCACACAAGCCCTGACGTCAGGTCCTCGGTTTACCCAGGACACTGAGGCTTCCAAGGCCCCAGGCGCCGAAGCTGTGCAGTGTAGAGCCCGGCTAATGGGTGGGACGTGCTAACGAAATCTGCCCTCAGGGACTGACTTACAGGGCAAACTCTTAGCCCTCTTCCTGTGCGGTGCGAACCCCGCAGGCAAAGCCCCAGCAAGCGCATGGGAGGGAGACTCTGGGGACAGTGGGGCTCGTGTCTCTCTGTAAACCTGGTGTTAGTCCCCTCGGGGATTGGGTCTCTTAGTGGCCCCAAATGAGGGCCCTTTGTCCTCATTTCCAAAAAACAGCCTGGAAAGAGCCACAGAGCAGTCACTTCGGGCCAACTCGGGCCCACGGATGCTCTCCAAGGTCTTAAAGAATTGAAGCGAGTTTGCCTTTCCAGGACGAAGCGTTTCTCTTCTGACAAAGTTCTTTTCCCCCTTCGTCTGGTCGTCTTCTCAGTTCCTCCCCTTTCTAGCTCAGGCTTTTTCTGTAATACTTGCATTGGACGCATGCTTTTTTTCCTCCTAGCTGAGACTACAAAATCTTGCTATTGTTCTGTTTCTTTTCCCCTTGGAAACAATCAAAAATGAAAATCCGCATTTCAGAACAGTGTCTATTAAAATACACATCTTTTTTGTGGACAAAAGCAAAAACAAAAAAGAAAGCCTTCTGTGAGGTCTGGTTTTCAGCTCTGTGGATCACAGGAAAGTCGTGAGACCTCTCCTCCCGCCCCCTCCCCACCCCCGGCCCTTGCACTTGGTGACTGGGAGTGAGTCTGGGGTCAGAAGCAACTTGTTGAAGGAATGCCTTCGTCTAAAGCACTGCTAATCAGTGTGGTCCTCCAACCGTTAGCAAGGCATCAGCTGGGAGCGTGTTGGAAACGTGGAATCTTCCGGACCGACCCCCCAGACCAACCAGAATCTGCCTTTCAGTAAGATCCCAGGGAATGGGTCTGCCTGTCAAATCTTAGAAGCATGGGTGAGGAATCAAGGGATTTGCTTCTGTGACCACCCTGGAGCCTGCGGGTGGGTCTCTGCCCCGAGAAAGAAGTCTCTGTATGGCGTCCTCCGTAGGACAGCCCCACCACCCTTTGCACCCAAACTGTTTACTCGTGGAGGGATTATGAAAAGACGATCCTCTCCCAGAAGCCACACGGGCAGCCCGAGGGAGTTCAAGATGAAACCGAGGTGGGGGCTAGCCCTTCCGCGGTGCACGAGTGCCTGAAAAGGCCCAGCTCTGAACTCAGACGGGACAGGCGACGCTCACCCCGTCCTCCCTCAAGGCTCTGGACGCCAAGCGTGATGGCTTCTCCCTCCGAAGATGCGGTAACGGACATGTGGTGTGACCAGACGGTGACTAACCTGAGCCCGAGGGGCCGTGCTGAGCACTGAGCTGAGATTCTTGAGGAGAATCTCTGTGAGCACGAACAGTAGCATCGGGGGCACAGCCACCACGCTGCAACCAGGCCGCCCTCCGAGCTCACGCTTCCAACGACAGCGGTCGGGTGCTACACAGATAAACCCCGATACCCCTCGCTCCGAGGGAGAAATGGGCCCAGGGGATGGAAAGAGCTCATGGACCTGGTTTGAGAGATCAAAGCTTGAATGGAGGGGGGAGGGAGGGAAGAACAGAGAAGGAAAAGGCCCAGCCCCACAAGTGCCCTCCTGGCCCCCAGAAGCTATGGCCACAGCCCCGGCAGGCGGCACAGCTCCTGGCCAGCGGCCCCTTTGCCCACATCCTCTCTGAAGAGAAAACCTGCCTGGGAGACTTTTCTATAAATACAAGAGCACCAAAAATGTCCCCCCTTGTTAGAAAATCAAACAGCCCAAACCCCGTCCCTAGGGTAAGGCGAGCGTCTCATCACTAATTCTGAGACCAGCACGTCCCAGAAAGCTCCTTGATGCTCCAGAAGTCTTTCCCACGGCTCAGCAACATGCCCCAGCTAGGGAGGACTCTGCCATAGAGCCCCACCCGTTACCCCTCCCCCACTTTTGCTAATTTGTTACCCATGCCTTCCCTCTCCGCCTTCGTTCTCTGAAACAGCAATATTTGAAAACAGGAAATGGCTTGCGTATATCAATCAATACCTGCTTTTCCACCAATTATCGTTTATTTATATACGAACAGCAGTTCAGCTCCAGAAACACAAGCCTGCCCGTCTCACAGGTGCGCAAGCGCTCCCAGAAATGCGGAGCGGGCAGCGATGACCCAGAGCGACGAGGTCGCAAATGCAGACGAGGGTCCCCATCTGTCCTCCTCCTCCCCTCCCCCATGAACCCCAACAGCTGGAGATGCACCACTGAATCGGAGGCTACGATTTTACTTCGGCCAGCTTCTGCTGCACACGGCGCCCTAGACCTCACTCCCCGTGACAGACCCCGAGGAGCAGAGCGGCCCCAGCGACACACCTCCGGGAAGCCCTGCACCCCACCCCGCCCCGCCCCGCCCCTACTTCGTGCAGACGGAACACACCACCCCCCCAGGAGATAGAAAGTTAACTTTCCCACAACCCGGTCCCTCCGCCGGCCTGGCCCGTCCGCAGGCCCCACACGCTCACAAAGGGGGTGCCCCCAACTCTCGCCTAAACCCAGGGGCTGAAACATGGGGCACAGACAAGGGGCAAAGGGCCACAAACACGCGCTAAGCACGAGGCACCCCACTCCCCTCTCTCGCTCTCTCCTGGCCGAGGGGAGAATAATGGGCCAGGTTTATGGTTGTCGTCCCCTCCCCCACCCCAGAACCAGGGGCCAGGCCCGCGGTGGGGGAAGCCCCACACAGACCGCGGGGGCGCCTCGGGTCGAGTTGGGAAGCTCCGGGGGTCGCGATCTGAGGGTGGTCTCAGGCCGGCGGCGGGCCCTGGCGCGCGCCCCGCAAGTCCCGCCCGGCCGGCGCCCCCCCCCCCAACCCCCCCACCCCTGGGCCCTGCGGTCACTCACCGCCCGTGAGCTGCGCGGGGCCGAAGCACAGCGCCAGCTGGAACCACAGGACGGCGGCCAGGAGCCGGCGGGGGGGCGGCGGCTGCGGCGGCGGCGGCTGCTGCCGCTCCAGGCATCCGTCTCCGGGGCTCGGCTTCATTCCATGATGCATCGTTCCTGCACCGCGGGCATCCGGCGGGCGGGCGCCTGCAGCCGGGAGCGGACGCGGCGGTGCCCGGGCCGCGGGGCCGCCCCCTCCTCCGCCGGGACCCCCCACCCCGCCCCCCTCCGCCTGAACCCGAGCCCCCCACCCCGCTACCCCCACGGGACCCCCCCCCACCCCGTCTTCCCTCCGCCGGGACCCCCCTCCCCCTGGACCCGAGCCTCCCCCCAACCCCCGCTACCTCCCACGGGACCCCCCCCCCCCTCCATCTTCCCTCCGCCGGGACCCCCTACCCCGCCCCCTCTGCCCGGACCCGAGGCCCCCACCACGACTCCCCACCCCGCCCCCCCTTCACTGGGATCCGAGACCCCCCCACGCACGCCCCCGCCACAGGACCCCCCTACCCCGCCCCCTCCGCGACCCCCCACAGGACCCCCTACCCCGGCCCCTCGGCGGGGATCCGAGCGCCCCCCCTACAACGTCCCATTGGACCCCCCCACCCTGCCCCCCCTCCACCGGGACCCGAACACCCCCACGACCCCCCACGGGACCCCCTACCCCGCCGCCCTCATCCGCCGGGACCCCCCCACCCCGCCCCCCTCCGCCCGGACCCGAGCCCCCACCCCACGACCCCCTACGGGACCCCCTACCCCGCCGTCCTCCGCCGGGACGAGCCCCCGCCCCACGACTCTCCACGGGACCCCCCCACCCCGTCTCCCCTCCGCCGGGACACCCCTACCCCGCCCCCTTCTGCCGGGACAGAAGCCCCCCCCCCACGACCCCCCCACAAGACCTCCTATCCCGCCCCCCTCCTCCGGGACCCGAGCCCCCCCAACCACTCCGCACGGCACCCCCCGACCCCGTCTCCCCCCCCCACTCCGCCAGGACCCCCATACCCCGCCCCCTTCTGCCGGGACCGAACCCTCCCCCCACGACCCCCTACGGGACCCCCACCCGGTCCCCAGGCGCGCGCAGCTGGAGGCAGCGCCACGGGGCGCCGCGCGTGCGGACCGCGGGGGAGGGGTGGCCAGGCGGGGGTCGCGCCGGGACCGCGGCCGCCAAGTCCGCAGCCTCTCCGCGTCCCCAGGCTACAGGAGCACTTTTCCCGGGCCTATGCGTGTCCCTGTCGGGCATCTCGCGGCGCTGCAGCGGGTCCCCGCAGCGACCCCCACCCCCCACTCCGGCGTCCGGCCCGGGGTCGCGGGGGTCCTCGCGCGCCGCCCCCTCCCCGGCCACGGGCTCCCGCGCTCACCTGCGGGGCTCCTCGGGCAGCCGCCTTCCCGCCTCCGCCTCCGCCCCGCGCCGCTCCGACCCGCATCTGTGCGCGACCTCTGCCGCCGCCGCCGCCGCCGCGCGAGCCAGACGGAAGCCTCGGCGGCGCCCGCCCCCCGCCCGCGCCCCCCCCTCCGGCTCCCGGGGCGCTCGGGCGCGGGGGGTGGGGACGCCGGCCCGGCCGCGCGCCCGCCACCTGAGCTCGCGAGAGCGGCGGCGCGGCCGGGGGCGCGCGGGGGGGGGGGGCGCACGGGCACGCGCACTCGGGGCGGGGCCGCCGCGGCGCCGCGACCAATTGGAAGCCCGCGCGCCTGCACCTGCCAGCCCCGCGGCCTGCGCGCCCCGCCCCCCTTCCGGGCCCTGGGAGTAGGAGGCCTGTCCCCGGGAGGGACGCGCGGGCCCGGGCCCCTGGTCCCCGCCGAGGCTCTGCGTGTTCCCTTTGGGCCCGCGTGGCGACCCAGGTGGTTGAGACACTCCCCTCCCCGCACCGTGGCGTCTGCCCTTCGTGCAGGGCAGGGGGCGCTGTCCCGCGAGGAAAATGGGGGGTGGTCCGTGCAGCTGCAGAAGGCTGGGTACCCGGTGAGAGGGGAAGCTTCTCGAGTGGTGGGTCGCAACCCAAGGGGGTCAGGGTGTTTGATCCCGGCGCTTCAGGGTGCGCCCTGGTGCAGATCTTGGCACACAGCCCCCCACCCGCGATGGTGCGGCCCACCCCCCCCAAACCCCACCCCACCCCCCACACTCCCCCCCTTTCAAAGCCCCATCCCCGTCCCCACTTACCCTCCTCCCCCCACTCCGCACTCTCCCCCCCATCCCCGTCCCCACTCTCTCCCACACACTCCCCCCCACTATCCCCCCATCCCTGTCCCCACTGCCCCGCCCCCCACACGCCCCCCCTCCCCCACCCCCCACCCCAATGTGCCCGAAGACCCCGCAGATCCCTCCCCCTCCAGAGGCCTGGCTTCCCTCTAGTTGGGTGGACGAAGAAGGAGGTGGTGCCAGCAGGCCGCACATCAGAACTCGTGACAGGCACCCCGTTATTCTCATGCAATTCGCCAACCAAAAACTGTATTTCTTATACTGCCACCAAATCGTCCCTTGCTTCTATCAGCCTTGCCAAAACTCACGTACTGATGGTCCTCAGGAAATTACAGTTTTTACTGTGTCGTCTTTCACTGGGAGTAATTTTAACAAATTCTTCCAGGATAGTTTAACTTTTAGTAGATAAATCAAGCTCGGTGTCTGTATTTGTTTATTTGTTTATGCTTTGTCAAACAGATGACAGCTTTTGGGGTTTTGACTGGCGCACGCTGATTCCTGTGACCCTGTTCTCGGGGGTCTGGAGCCTTAGCTGGGCACCCTTCCCCATTTCTGAGGTCATATGACCGACCTCCATGATTTGAATACTGATTTCACTTTTTCCCTTGGTTAATTTCGAAAGCTCTTCTAACAGACATGGAATCAACAAAGCTGGGGAATATTTGTGGCTGGTGGTAGGAGATGTATCTAAGCACAACTGAACTGTGTCCTTCAGCCAGAGAACAACCCTTTTGCACAGAGAGTATCAGGGCTGAAAGGAACATCCAAGTTTATCTGGTGGGAACAGGGGGTGTAGCTGGGGTCCCCTCTCTAACTTTTCCAACAAGCGGCCAGCCAGCCAGCCCAGGGGATGCTTCCCGAGGAAGCCAGCAGCTCGTTTAGAAAAGCCTCCTGTGTCCTGAACTGAAACCCACCCACAGCTTCTGGTGCTGCCCTCCCGGCCCAGACAGCTAGATCGAATCCGCCTTCCTGAAGACCGCTGTCGCTGCAGATGGCTTTGTGTGCCCCTGGGCCTCCGTCTCTGGGTGAAACGCCGCCACAGCCCACAAGACCATCGCTGGACTCCTCGCCGGCCACGTGGCCTCTCTCTGGATGCCACCCAGGTTCTGACCAGCCCATGGCAGGGCTGACAAGTCATTTTGAGTAATTTGCTTAGGATGCTTTAGTGCTTCCTAAGACGACAAACATTTGGGTGGCAGCTGCAGCAGACCGTTTGTAAGTTTTCTACGGTGTCTCGTGTCTGCTGGGGCAGCCGTGACCAAATCCCACCCACAGACGTCTGGTTTCTCACAGTCCTGGCGTCAGGGTTTGGTTTCTTCAGAGGCCTCTCTCCCCAACGAGTAGATGGCCACCTTCCCCCGGGGTCCTTGAGCTGTCCCTCTGTGTCTCTCCCTCCACATCCTCTGCTTGTGAGGACACCCCCCCCCCAACGACCCGATTTGAACCCTCTCCGAATGTAATCACGTCCTGAGGCGCTGGGGCTGGGGCTTTGAGGGGACACGATCCGCCCGAAACGTGATGCGGCAAGATAAGTGTGTGTTGCACTCATTTTACAGGTGAGCATGAGGAGGATGAAGGTCAGTCCATTGACTCAGGAGCACCCGGGCGCAGACCTGGGTAAACTCCACGCACACCTTCCACCAGGCAACCGCCCTGGACACATCACGATCTGGACTCCTCCCGAGAAGAGGAGCAGCATGAGGCCAGCCGGCGTGCGGACCCCGGCCAAGTGGGAGAAGACCCCTCTAGCCCTCTTCCTCCCTCACAGAGGCGTCGGCCACAGAACCAGGGCTCCCCTCCCAAACACAGCCCTATTTCATTCCAGGTAGATGAATTGGGCACCGACTGTGAACGGAGCACTGGCTGGGCGCTGGGGATGTGATGATGGTGAACACGGTCGCAGATCCGCCTCCGAGAACTCGCCGTCTAGTTAAGGACGACGTGCTAAGGGAAAGCGCGTATGTTCCGTGGTGTTAGGTGCTGGGCAGAATGATAAACACGTAATGATAAATATTACATAGGTAACATGACGTGCATGGGACAAGTACACATCATTAGGGAGGGAAGAGGGGGGTGGGTCCCCGGACAGGAGGGGTCCTCGTAGCAAAGCATCCAGTACCCTCGATGACTCACTATTCCAGGTGGGCGCGTCCCTGCTCCACCTTCAGGGACCCTGATTCCCCGAGTCACTGCCCTGCCGCCCCCTAAGATAACGTCTTCGTCTGTAGAGTTGAGGCCGGTCGCGGGCCTGTCCCGGGTCCCGCCCGAGGAAAAGGCGGAAAGACAGCAAACCCAGGGCAACCGTCTCCTTTGGGGCAAGCGACAAGTCACACAAGTTTGTTCTCTCGCAAATCTCACGTGGGCATCGAGTCACGTGGCCGCACCGGGCCACAAGGGGAGCCGGGAAATGTAGTCTTTGTGGGGAGACTAGGTGACCAGAACGAAGAAGAGAGTGGACTGGCACGGTCAGGGGGAGCCACCAGCCCTCACATGGTCTGTACGAGCAAACAAGTGGGGATTTCTTAATAAGGTAAGCAGGGGAGCCCTGCTTGGGGGTGACTTCCAAGAAAAGACCTGGACAAGGTGAAGGAGTGAGCCGTACAGTTTTCTGGGGGGAAAGCACTTCCAGGCATCAGAGACACAGAGTCCCTTTCACCTGCAGGAAACAGGAGGGACATCTGGGGGGCTGGAGTCGGTGGACGGTAGGGAGACTGGGGGACTGAGGTCGCAGAGGTGGCCTGGCCGAGGTGGCCTTAGAGTCCTTGGCCGTGACCCGGCTTTTCCTCTGAGTGGGCACAGGCCACGGGAGGCTTGTGAGCAGGGAAGGGACGTGATGGGTCTCTCATTGTGCCACCCCTGTGTCCTGCATGTGGTCCCCCCTGCTCCCGCCCGAGCCCTCTCGGGGCCCCCAGGCACCTGCACGGCCCTCACCCCCTAGACATCACCTCCCCCACAGAACCTTCCATCCACCCTGCAAGACTGCACAGTGTTGGGGGGAGGGAGGGTTGCCTGCCAGGCGTCGGGGCAAGAACAGGCCTGCCTGCATGGTCCACCTGTGGCTGAGCACACAGTCTGGAGCACAGAGGGGCAATCAGGACGTTTCTCTGAATTAATTCGTATTAGAAGGAGATTCCTCCCCGAGACTGACAACCCGAGACGAGCCAACTGACCTCCTGTCTTCTCTGTGGGTCTCCAGAATCCTGCACGTCCAGGAAAACACACAACCGACCACAGCCTGTCTAAGAGCTCAGAACTTGCTAGAACACTGCACGGATGTTGTGTGTGAACGCGGCTCTAGAATTCTCAAAGCGTCTGATGCACCTGCCAGCACCCTCAGGGAGGAGACGAGCTGTGGCCTGGGTGGGGACAGTCACCTCGCACACATCCTGCCGCCCATGCGAAGTGTCTGGTGGGTACTGCTCGGCACGGAGGCTTCGGGAATGGGGAAGATGCGATCCTCGTCTTCAACGAGTCTGTAGTCTACGGAGACAGCTGACAAATAAGTCTGCGATTAACGTCACCGGGCAGGTATGGGAAAGCACAGAGGAGGGGGTGTCCTGGCAACGGACCCTGGAGGTGACCCCGTATGTCATATGAACGTGTGCGTGAGGGGAAGGAGGGAAGAGGGGTTCAGGGGTCGTCCCAGGCGCAGGAAGCAGCCCTTGTGAAGACCGGGGGGGGCCGGTGGGGGTCGGGGTGGGGCAGAGACCAAGGAGAGAACTTAGACAGCAGGCCGAGAAGCAGCACGGAAAGTTCCATAGTGAGAGGGCTCAGTGAGGCGTGCAGGGGAGCCGGTGTGTAAGACAGAGATGGCTGTGTGTGTGGAAGCGGGAGTGACTTGGGAGGGGCCGCAGAGACGTGGAGACCCCAGCAGCACCATCCATCGCAGCACGGCGACGACCACGGGCGCCGTTTTCACCCGTCAGACCGACTACGGATGCACGTCTGACAATATCAGGTGTTTGGTGACGACGCAGGGAGAGGGGTCCCGGATCCCGCAGGGAGGACTGAGAATCGCTGTGTATTAACCGTGTCTTTGTCTTCTGTGCTGATACATGGACACCGGGCCCTTGCCGGCCCCACACATGAGGAAGGAGACGATGTCAGTGCCCGCCCCGCAGGACGCAGGACGGACAGATCACACCTGGGAAGTGTCCAGACAAGCAGATCCGGACACGTTCGCCGCAGGCGCTTTTGCGACGGCGGAAAATCGGGAACAGCCTGGCGAACGGCATGACTGCGGTGTGGGCACCGGGAGGGTCGCTGCAGCCCCGAGGGGGGCGTTCGTCTCCACGTGGGAGCCCGGGGTTGAGTAAGAGGGGCAACTCGTGGAACCAGGTGTGCGGCGAGATGTGATTTACGGGGAAAAACGTGAGCACCGAAGAAGAGAGAGACGTGATGGACGGCAGACGGGGTCGAGTCCAGGCCAGCGAGAGCAGGTGGAGTCAGCGGGGAGAGGTGGTCCGAGGTACTACAGTTGTATTTCTATGACTTTTATTTTGTTTTCCTTATTTAATTTAATGTATTTGGATTTTTTTTTTTTTTTTGGTTATTATGGATTGCTTAGGTGATTAAAAATTTATCTGAGATGCAGAAGGTGGGGTGCCTGGGGGGCTCAGTGTGTTAAGCCTCCGAGTCTCCATTTCAGCTCAAGTCATGATCTCGTGGTTCATGGGATCGAGCCCCGTGTCAGGCTCTGCATCGAGCGTGGAGCCTGCTTGGGATTGTCTCCCTTTTTCTCTCAAACAAATTAAATTGAAATGAAAATGCTAACCCGGTTTGCCACTTGGGAAAAAGTCAACCTCTTCGTCGGGCTGTTGGGGTGGTGGCTCCCATCTCTCCAGAAGTTTCCCACCCTGACCACATCCCCAGGAGCTGGTGGTTGTTCTCTCCTGGTAACTAGAGTAGGGTCGCCTGCCCACCGTGGCAGACGGGCTGACCCCGTACTGGGCCAGCACCACCCCCGTAGCTCTCCTCCACCCCCAACACGGGGGGGGGGGGGGGGGCGCTGACGCAGAGGGAGGTACGGGGACCGGGTGGATTGTCTGCTCTCCGGTGGTCATTCCGGAGCTCAGGCAGAAGGTGACTTTGTTGTCTGCAGCCCATGGCTTTCCAGAGCCTCTCCCCCTTCTTTGCTTCTCCCCTGCCTTCCTCTCTGATTCTCCCCCCCACTTCCTCTCTGCTTCTCCCTTCCACCCCCCTTCCTCTCTGCTTCTCCCCCCTTCCTCTCTGCTTCTCCCCCCCACCCCTTTCCTCTCTGCTTCTCCCCCCTACCGCCCTCTTCCTCTCTGCTTCTCCCCCCCCCGCCGCCCCCTTCCTCTCTGCTCCTCACCCCCCTGCCGCCCCCTTCCTCTCTGCTTCTCCCCCCACCACCGCCTTCCTCTCTGCTTCTGCCCCCCCACTGCCCCCTTCCTCTCTGCTTCTCCCCCCCCGCCCCCCTTCCTCTCTGCTTCTCCCCCCCTCACCGCCCCCCTTCCTCTCTGCTTCTCCCCCCTCCCCGCCCCCCTTCCTCTCTGCTTCTCCCCCCCCCCCCCCCGCCACCGCCCCCTTCCTCATCGCTGTCTCACCTGCTCACACTCCAGCCCCTTCCGAGTGAGGCCCATCACACTCTCTTCCTCACGGCTCTTTCATCGCAGTATGAAAGATTGGGGCCACTCCAGAGCCCAGGAGCTCTCGTAAATATCTGATACCTCGAGTGTCATTTCAGTTACATTTAGATCACGGGGTGGGGTGGGGCGGGGTGGGGAACAGCAGCAGAAATGCTCTCTGGGCTTTTAGCCTTTCTCTTAACGCTGAATTGGACACATTCCCAGCAACTCTAAGCTTTGACCTGTATCTGGCGAGATTTGGTTCTTGGATTAAATGGAGCGGGTGTTGCTAACGAGGTGGTTTAACAACGTCGCGCCCGGTGGTCAACCCGTCCACTCTAGCTGACTACTGGCTAAAGGTACACCACGCTTTCAGACACGCTTTCAGCAGGGAATTATATTAAAAATGCTGTTGGGGCGCCTGGGGGGCTCAGTCGGTTAAGCGTCCGACTTCGGCTCAGGTCACGATCTCACGGTCCATGAGTTCGAGCCCCGCGTCGGGCTCTGTGCTGACAGCTCAGAGCCTGGAGCCTGTTTCAGATTCTGTGTCTCCCTCTCTCTCTGACCTTCCCCTGTTCATGCTCTGTCTCTCTCCGTCTCAAAAATAAATAAACATTAAAAAAAAAATTTTTTTTTTAAATGCTGTTTTCCGACCTTCCCCTTGTGTCCCATCTCCTACCACCTGGCGTTTCTTCCTTGGTTTCGCGAAGGCCCTTGCCTGTGAAAGCGCTGTCGGCTCAGCACCTGCGTCTCCTTCAGGAAGCAAACACCTAACATTCCGTGCAATCGCCACCTCGACGCTCAGCCAGCACGCGCTGAGCTCGCAGCCGAGAGCCGAACCCCACAGTCTCTCCTCGGCAGACACGTACTCAGTCCCACTACGTGCGAGACGCCGCGGTAGGCACTGGACGTGCGGCAAGGAACGGGACCGCGATGCCGTCCTCCGGGGCTTACGGTCGGTCATCCCCCCCACCCAGCCCTCCGGCCCAGAAGGGTTTCCTTCACCTGAAAGTCCCCTGGGATTTTAGGATCTCTCTTCTGGCGACTGCCACTGTCCACCAGGTATGTCTAAGTTGACAAAGAGCAGGGACCGGGTCTTAATCTCTACATCCACCGTATGCCAAGGACAGGGTTAATAATGCTCTGTGGCTCGGGGTGCCCGATGGGCTCAGTCGGTCACACGTCCGACTTCAGCTCAGGTCACGATCTCGCGGTTCAGGGGTTCGAGCCCCGCGTCGGGCTCTGGGCTGACAGCACGGAGCCTGCTTCAGATTCTGTGCCTCCCTCTCTCTCTTTTCCTCTCCCCTGCTGGTGCTCGCACTCTGTCTCTCTCTCTAAAATAAATAATAAAACATTAAAAAGGTTAAAAAGTGCTCGATGAACGAAGGAGTGTGTCTTTTCACGGAAGCACAACGCGCGCGGCCAAAGCAGATGCTGGAGATACTCTGGGGACGGTCCGTTCTCTCTAGGAGCTTCCTGGCAGAGGACTTTGTTGATCAAATACTCACGGGGCCACGCGTGTAGCCCTGCGGTGGACCCGAGCCAGCAAGGAGCGCCCTGACGGGGCCACAAGAGATCATGAGAGGTGCCCACTGGACGCCCAGACCCCGCTGCCCAGCTGCCCTCCCTCTCGCAGAGCTTCTGAAGAACACATTTCCTTTGAAGTTAAAAACCCCAGGCTCCGTTTTAACAAGCCAGGGGGAAGGGCAGACTTTTAAAAACCCACGCTTTTAAGTTTTGACAAAGCACGTTCTTTCCAGAAAACGTTCGGCGGAATGTCTGTTACGTTGAGGATGAAGAAGTGACCCCAAGTCGGGTAAGTCATGACGTGCAGCCTCCCCCCTCCCCCAGTTTCTACTGCAAAAGCCTCTTCCTGTGTCTAGCATTACGAACTCCTTGTCATAAGGTTTCAAAATAAATAACGGAATTGTGCCATCGTGTGCGTCTGTCACTGTTGGTGGGTCCCCCTGACCCACCGTGGGGTCACCGTCTGCCCTGAAAGTACACGTGACCCCTCCTTCCTCACGAGAACTGGCTGATTGCCATCTGCCTCTGATTGCACTCAGGTTCATCAGATCCCAACACGCCGAAAAACGTGACTCTCTAGAACCCTCTCCTCCCCCTCGTCCACACGTGACTTTCTCCGGCCGAGGCCGTGGGGCCGCCACGCAGAGGCTGGGCTGGCGGCCGGGCCGGGGACACCCTCTCTGTGCCCCAGGAGAGGCCGGGCTGCGCCCCTCGCCGCTGCCGGGAAAGGGTCTGCGCCCGCAGCACGCGGAGTGATGATGCCCTTACACACGGCAGCACACGTGTGGAAAGTGTGCATCGTGGGTAAATGATGGTTTCCACGGAAACATAACTGTCATAGTTCCAGGCTCTTAGCCCACTTTTTTCTTTTTCTGAAGAAGTTTACAGGCTACAATTTTCATCCCTGGTTCTGCATTAGCGTAAGTTTTCCGTTACTGCCCTGGGAGTTCACGCAAGGCTTTTTCTTTCTCTACCGCTCTGTGGGCCTGGCGTTTTTCCTGCGTCTGTGTCTCCCACACGCACGTCCAGAGTGGCCCCTGCTGTATCTGCTGACCCTACTACTTTGGGGCGTCTGTTTTCCTGGGTGAGGTGAGGAAAATTGGGGTGGACAGGAAGGACCGAGTTCCTGTGAGATTGGACTCCACAGCTGGATTTTGAAAATTAATACTTGACCCTGTCATCCGGCCACGGAGAAGAAACTTTCGCCCCAATTGTCACCTCCTTAGAAAAGCTGATTTCAAAGTAATCCACAGAAATCTGCCACAATTGACATTACATATACATGTAACTTTAAATTTACTAGGAGATCCCGTGTGATCACAAGCCACGTGTGAAATTAATTTTGATATTTCCTTTAGTCCATTGTGTTCGAAATACCAAGATACAAGTGTTGAGATATTACACTCTCCCACGCGTGTTTTTGCAACCACGCGTGTTCTACACTTAGCAGACGAGCCACCCATGACCCAGCTCCGGACAAGCAGCAAGAAGTCTCCAGAACCTTCTGCCAAGGGCACAGGGCACACCCCGTCTCACAGACGGATTTGAACGAGGGGGTCAGTCTGCCATAGTTGCCAAGATTCCGACAAACGAAACAAAGGAGGCCCAGGTCTTTGGCAGAAGGCCCAAATCCTGGGGCCTCCAGGGAAATGCTTTGAGGATTTTTCTGCCAACTGAGAAGGAGGCCGATGGTTTGCAGTTTATCCAGGGAATGATTGCCTGGCCACTCAGCACTTGCCAAACGTCCCTTCCATCCGCGTGGAGGAGCCGGCCTCTGCCCAGGCTCAGGGGGACCCGCCCTCCGCCGGTCCGGAGCCCTCGGAGGGAAGGACTCTCTGCCCGGCTCCGTGCAGTCTCTTCCGGGCACTCGGCTGGCTGTTCCACGCTGTGGGGCCGCCATGCTATCACAGATCCGCGACTCATTTCCACGACTGCTGTTCCCAAGGTCACCTCCGTCCACACCCGCCCAGGCTTCTGCAGGGGGGACCCACCCTCGGGTCCCGGTCTCGACCTCTGACCTGCCCCTCCCGTGCCCTGGCCACCGCCAAGGCTCGCCTGGATTCCTGACCAGCCAGCCCCCTATGGCCCGTCTGCAAGGGTGAGCTTTAAAATGCAGACCCATCAGATCCCCTCTTTCTGTTTCAAGACGTGAATGGACTCACTATTGCCTACACGGTGGATTTCAACCCTTTTTAACAAGCAGAACCCCAATTCTCTTCGGCGAGGTGTTACCAAGAGCCCCAGGATATAAAACAGGTTAAGCATGAGCCGTACTGGGGACAGAGGGGCAGGGACCTCAGAGCTGCCCGAAGCCCTCCAGCCCCACCTCTGCCAGGGCCTGGGGCCTGGTGGGAGGCCTCTGGAACCCGGGCCCAGCCTGCACCGCTGGGGGACCCACCCATCAGGCCCCCCCCACCGCACAACATATATGCACACGACCCCTGTGTGCCGGTGTCTCTGCGGCTCCCCCCCGGCCACGTGGCTTCTGCCCGGTGGGAACTCCCACCACACCCATCCCAGTCCGCAGGGATCCTGGTTGCCCCCCACGTGGGGGTAGTGCCGACGTCACCCCTGCACGAAGCCCTCCTTACAACAACCCAGATGGCCTTCCTCGTCCTGGCCTAGACCGTCCGTGGATATTTGTGTCACGGTAAACTGGGGACCGTGTCCCGCATTCAGTCATCGGCGGAGGTGAATGAACTATTCTCAACTCCACAAGGAATTCTGGGAGCCCTCGGGGAGGCAAGAGCCCCGGGTGGGAGTTTGAGTCCCTGGGTTCTTTGTGTGGCTCTGTTCCAAACCCGGTCTTTCAATCCAGCCCCACGCAGCTCTGCTTCCACTGCTCTTGGCCTGATGGTCATGATGAGTCTAGTGGCTGATGCTTACAAGGCTGCAAACACAGGCCGGGCACTACGGTAGGCGCCTTTCATGGGTTAACTCGAGTTTGCTCTACAGAATGAAGGCTGCAGTGTGTCCAAGCTTGAACTCCCTCTTTCCGGTTACATCTGGGGCCGAAAGAAATCCACAGATTATCTCCTGCAGGGCTGAAGAAACGGAAAAGTCAGGGCGGGGGGGACATGACCACTTGAGGGGACTCCACGGGCTGCAGCGCTGGCTGGTGGCAGGTCTCCTGGCCCTTGGGTGGCTGTGTCCTGCCCCACGACACCGCTCTGCCGTGACCGGAAGCGGCCTGGCACCGGCCCGAGCCATGTTCAGGCGCGCAGGATGTGTGACAAAGAAGTTAACAGAGACGTGGGACACTCGGGTATCAGCACCGCTCAGTCCGTGCCTAAATACTTCCTAACTTAAATTATTCCATTTCAAATCTAACTTAATTTTTTAAGAAGTCACCAAGTCACCTCTTAGTAAAAATTAGTCACAATGTGATCTCTAATGACGGTATCAGTAGCACCAATAAAAATCTTATCCTCAGCTGCAGATGTGCTAAAATGACAGCACGTGAGCCCCCAGCCCGGCAGGACGGCCCCGGGGAGGGCAGATCACTCTGGTCAAGACTGCCACCACACGGCCTCAAGGACATGGCCACCATGACCCTCTGGCGGACGCGCAGTCCTCATTTTCTTAAAAGCATCTCATCTTGGGCAGCTCAGGCTGCTACACCCAAACACCACGGGCCAGGAAGCCTGAGGAATATTCCAGTCACAGGTGTGGAGGCCGGGAAGCCAAGATCAAGGCGCCAGCCAGTTCAGTTGTGGTGAGGACCCGCCTCCCGCCTTACAGACGGCCGCCTTCTGCTGCGTCCTCATAGGGCACAGAGGAAACTGCTGTCTCTTCCTCTGCCTACGGGGACACCGATGCCATCATGGGGCCCCCGTGACCTCCTCTACCCCTAATTCCCTCCCAAGGCCCACCTCCAAATACCAACACAGTGGGTGTTGGTGGGGGACAGGCGGTCCACAGCACAGGCCTCAACTGAAAATGCATTTCCTGGGGGCAGCATGGCACCATGGGAAAAAAGTGGATCTGAACACCCTGCCATTGACCACGTGACCTGTGGGGAAATGAGTTCTCAGGGCCCGGCTGCAGCCTCGTCTCAGGGAAGTGTTACCAGCGTTACTGGCCCTGCCTGTGACATTCAGAGATGTGGGTGCAGCAGCTGGGGTGGGGGGTGGGGCGGGAATCCTCATCTCTCTTCTTTAAGGAGAGACCGTATTTGAGAATATTGCCCAGAGCTGTGTCCTCACCGCACCCGGAGAAAGGAGGGGAAGATGCAGAGCACAGGACAAACATGACGGGGCCTGCTTCAGAATGGTACTAATTCCGTTATTCCATTCTCTTCTTAGGCTAGGAATCTGCTGAAACTTTCCGTAAACCCACAGGTGAAGTCTTACAACTTTTAACCGAGGCCCAGCAGGACGTCAAGATAACATTTATCACACGCTAAGCCCTTGACCCTCAGGGGTCCTGCCGCCCAGATGACGTCAGACCCCTCCTCCACGTTTCCAGAACTTCCGGAGACCACACGGTAGGGTGGGGGAGGGGAGGATTCAGACTCAGCTCTGCAGGACCAGATCCAGTGACTCCCCCGCAGCCCCAGCTGCCTCCACAAGGAAGAAACGACCTGATGCTGTTTCAGAAGTGTGCGCACAACATTCACGTTTTGACAAAAGCAGTAATTGCTGTACTAGGGAAAAAATAGACTAGTCTTTTTCTGTTCTAAAGTGGAAAAAAAAAAGTAAACAAAACAGACTCGGGTTTGCTAACTTAACCGGCAAAGCGTGGGGGGGGGGGGGGCGTGAGCGCACACGGGCAACCCCGCCAGCCCTCCGCGTTCCATGCTGGGGTGACGCCCTCTCCCGGTTCCGTTAAAATCCCGCCACGTGAAGGTGTACACACGCGAGTTCAGTCCTCGCCTGAGACCCCCGGGGCTCCCCGTGCACCCTCAGCTTCTGGGCCCCCTGATACCTGCGGCCCCAGGCGGTGGGGCTGTCCGAAGGCCCGGCCGGGGAGCATTGTGAAGTAGCCCGGGCGTCACAGGCGCGGAGCCGGGGCAGGCCCCACCCCCAGGGGCCCCCCGCAGCGCCGGTCACGGGCGCGAGTATGGAGGGCTTAGGCCGCTTTTGCCCGAGCTCCCTCCTGGACCCGGGCTCGGGGGCCACCACCCCGGGCTCGGGGAGCGAGGCCGGGACACCCTCGCCACATGCGCGCTGTGCACCCACCGCGCGGCCTCGAAGGCGCAGGTGCCCGGACTCGCCCCGAGAGAGCCGCAGCCTGACCGACGTGGCCACTGGGCCCCCGGACGGCGCCAGGAGGCCCCGGCCCCACGGACGGCGCCTGGAGGACGCCTGGGGCGAGCCGGGGGCCGGCGCGCAAAGCCCGGCCTGGCGACGGCAGCCCCCAGGGCCCTGGCACTGCCCTCCAGCCCGGGGAGGCTCGCCCCCACCTTGCCCCGAGGGAGCGTCCAGACCCCCGGGCGGGACCTTCGGGGCGCACAGGGCGCAGAACGGAGACCAGTGGGCAGTGCCGCCGTGCGGAGGAGCGGGTCGCCGGTCCCTGTCCTCGGCTCTGTCCCAGAGGTCTTCGGGGCGGTCCCAGGAGTGCGGGGCGCCGGCGGCTTGCGCGTGCGCCCACCTGCTGGATGGCAGTGACCCCGGGGAGTCCGCGGCCCGCCAGCGGTCCCAAGCGTCAGCGTCGCGCGAGGAGCGGCCGAGCCCGCGCGCCCAGCTCCTCAGGACCGAGCTGGAGGAGGCGCTCACGACCTCCAGGGGCCAGAAGATCGTGGCCCTGGTCCTGACCCGGCTCCGGAAGGCCCAGAGGATGCGGGAGCTGCAGCAGCAGGCGGCCGACGCCTGGGAGGAGCTGAGGCTCTCGGACCAGAAGGTGCAGCGGACCCTGGAGCGGGAGCGCGAGCGGCTTCTGCACGAGAGCCGCGAGCAGTGGCGGCAGCAGGAGCGGCGCGTCCGACGGCGCCACGGCCCCGCGAGGCCGGACGACGACCCGGAGCGCGCCCCGAAGCTCGCGCCGGCGACCCCCCGGCAGAGCCGTGAGCTGCGCGCGCCGGAGCCCGAGAGGCCCGAGCGGGCGGGTCCCCGGCAGGGCCTGCACCCCACGGACACCCAGGAGCCGGTCCGGGAGACCAACCTCAGCTCCCTGGTCAACTACCAGGCCCGGAAGGTGCTCCTGGACTGCCAGGCCAAGGCCGAAGAGCTGCTGAGGAAGCTGTCCCAGGAGCAGGGCGCCCAGCGGTGCCCGAGGGCGCAGCCGGGCCTGGGGAGGGAGCTGGGGCCCGGGGCGCAGCGGCCCCGGGAGCCTCTGCAGCAGGTGCGGCGGCGGCGCGCGGAGGCCGGGGAGCAGGTGCCGGCGCACAAGGGGCTGCTGACCGAGCTGGCCGACCGCAGGGCGCGGCGGGCCGGGGGCGGCGGGGACGAGCTCGGCGTCCTGCGGGGGGAGAACCAGCACATTCTGAAGCTGAAAGCCGAGAAGGAGGGCAAGTGCCACATCGAGGGCATCAAGGAGGCCATCCGGAGGAAGCAGCAGAGGAGGGAGCACATCTCCCGGGAGCAGGACGCCACGTTGGAGGAATTCGAGAAGCTCTCCAGGGCCTCCCGGGGGGACCAGGCGCGCGCGCTGGCCGGCAGCCTCCTGGACCGGCGGGCGCGGGAGGAGGCGGGGCCGCAGGGCTGCTGAGGGCGGGCGCGCGGGAGGGGGGAGGTCCGGGGGGGGGGGGTGCTGTGGTGCGTGGCACTCTGATTAGAACTGAGCGTTGATTCGAGAAAGTATATAAAATACTGCCGTGTCCTCTCGTGAACGAGTTCTGTGATTCACTGGGGTTAGTTGGGAGGGTTGGGTGGAAGGCGGGGGGCTCAGAAAATTGCTTGCTTTGGTAAATTCAGGGTTAAATGGAAAAGAGTCATTGAGCGCTCCAGTCGTCTTCAAAGCGCGCATCAGGCACATTGTTGAGAAAGTAGAGAAAAATCCACAGCCGGGGGTTCAGTTCTGGGTCGTAAGGCTTTTCCTGTCCCGGAACTTGCAAATTACAACCCCAACCGCAAAGAGATGTTTGGAGGGATGACGAAATAATCCGTGTAAGGTAAAGTGTGAGGTTACAGTGGTCACAAGAAATCTCCGAGAAAGGAAAAAAGTCTGTGAATGGCTCAGTGGGGGGATTTCTGTAAACCAGTGGTTTCCGGAACCCTGCATACTACCTCCCCTCTGGGGTGTTTATAACGCACCTGAACGTTTTAAAGGCTCTGACAAGGCCTGCAGCAAAGAACTCCAGTTCTCTAACCAGGCCTTCCACACGAACCATGGGACCCTTTTTCCCTTAGATCACTCCGTGGAACTCGTGTTCTGTGGCATGTTTTGGGCAAACGGCTCTCTATAGCTCCCCACCGGATTGTGAACCCTTCTGCTTTCCCTCTGTGTTGACAGGATGTGTCTATAAGTCCCTCAGGACCGCTGCCTGACTGCTTTGCCACAGCCATGCTATCCAAGCATCTTCGGGTCTGATTCTTTGCACACTCCCCCTCTCTGGCCAGTCCCATCCAGCGTTTTGGAACAAAATTCGATTGGAATCTTTCTTTCCCCTCTCTCTGCCCCCTGTCTCTCCTGGGTGACGCCGTCTGTCTGTACACACTGTGTCTCGTTGACCTGAATGACTCTGAATGAATGACCAAGCGTGATTCGGGAACATGACATTGTTAAATGAAGGAGCCACAAGCTGAGTAGAATTCAACCCATCACATCCCAAGCCTTCTATCAAAAAGTTCTAAAGGTTTTTCTTTAAAAGCCCCCAATGTAACATTTGTCTTTAGAAAAGAAAGACAGTAAACCCGGTTGTCTCGTTAGTATTTTGGAAATGACACAAAAGGTAACCCAGGAAGGGATTTTGTTGGGAGGGTCACACTGTCACCTTACGTAGCAGGAACTCGACCCTGCCCCCGTCTCGTGTCCTCACCTGCCTTGGGTTCCCCCGACGAGGGCCACTCAGGTGCTCACCCCTTTGCTGAAAGACGGAAGGACTGCTACGTCTTGCCTCAATCTCCGACTTTGTCTGGTCCCTCTGACGAATCCGCCTCTCCAGCCAAATGCCACGTGCACCGCCAGCATTCTGGAATGGTGTGTGAGGTGTTCAGACCTCCCACGAACCTAGCGCCTGACGGCTTTGAGCAAGTTGCCTTCCCGAGCCTCTCTCTGCCCCTCCGAAAAACAGGGTTATCACTCATACACTTGTGAGGCGTGACTAACGAGTCATCGTAAGCTGTTTGGCATAGTGCCCAGAGGCCCCCATCACCACCATCACCACGACCACCGTGCAGTAACCGAATGCCCCTTCCTCTTCCTGCCGGGTGGTGAAAGACAAAGCCTCGGGGACAGTGAGGAGTTTTGTCACCATCCAGCAGCCAGGGAGTATCCGTGTGGCCTCCAGGGAGGGGGCACTCCCGCCTCCACCCGGCAGGAACGAGGCCTCAACCTCCCTCCTTCTGGAGCAGTGAGAGAGGAAGGCAGAAAAACAGGAGGTTTCAATAAAATCCAGTCTTAGGAATTCAAAATGACCAGGCTTCCACTGAAAATCACTCGTCCCACCAAGAACCGAGAATATCTCAGACTGAATGAAAAAGACAACACAGATGATAAATGGGAGAAGGAGCTGAAGATTCCAACGCAGACACAATAAATGTGCTTCCACAAGCAATTATGAACGCACTTGAAATAAGTGGGAAAGAATTGAAAATCTGTGCCAAGAAATAAAACATTAAGAATCACCCAATGACTGGGTGGCTCAGTCGGTTGAGCGTCCGACTTCGGCTCAGGGCATGATCTCGCGGTTCGTGGGTTCGAGCCCCGGGTCGGGCTCCGTGCTGACGGCTCGGAGCCTGGAGCCTGCTTCGGATTCTGGGTCTCCCCCTCTCTCTGCCCCTCCCCCGCTCATGCTCTGTCTCTCTCTGCCTCTCAAAAATAAAGAAACATAAAAAAAATCTTAAAAAAAAAAAAAAAGAATCACCAAATGGGAAGTTCACAACTGGAAAACACAATAACAAAAACAAAAAGCTCGGTGATGGGCTCCGCAGCAGAATGGAGGGGACAGAGCAGAGCTTTGCTGAAGTGTAAGACAGAACAGTAAAAGTTACCCAAACTGAGACACGGAAAATTTTCTGAGGAAAAAAAAAAAAAAGGAACAGAGCCTCCCAGACACGTGGGACAAAAGACCCAGCATTCACGCCAGGAAGAGGACAAAGCAGACAGAGCTGAACAGGTTCTCAAGGAAACAATGGCTGAAAAATTTTACAAACTTGGTAAAAGAACTAACCTTACATACTCGAGATGTTGAGTGAACCCCCAAGAAAGGCTAAACCCACAGAAATTCATCAAGACATGTCATAGTCAAATTTCTAGAACTCAAGAAGAAAATTCCCGATCGAAAGAATGAGAAAACAAGTCACAGGCTAGAAGAAAATATTTGCGAAATAGTGGCTATATTTAATATAAGGTACAGTGTACTTCAAATAAAATACAACAGGAATATCCCCCAGGAAGACACAGCAACCCTAAGTATGTGTGATCAAACAATGGAGCTACGAAATATACCAAACAGAAACCAGTGGAACCAGACAAATCAGTAGAATCAACTAGAATGTAGTTCTAGAATACCCTTCTCTCAACAGGTGACGGAAATACTGAACACAAAATCAGCAAAGGCACAAGGATTCAACACCACCATCATCCCACAGGATCGATTCAGCATTTATGGAACAAGGCTGTTGACCCAGCAGCAGCAGAATCGAGTTCTTTCCCAGCACCTGTAGAACAGACACCAGGACAGGACCCACCCTGGGCCGTAAAATCAAGCCAAGAAATTTAAATAATGAAAACCATACAACATGTGTTCTCTGACCACCACGGAATCGCGCTAGAAAATCAGCAACAGTAACCACAGGGAATTCTCCAGCACTTGGAAACCAACTGGGACACTTCTGAATAAGCCATGAGTCAAAGTCTAGAAGGAAGTTTTGAAACATATGCTGAACTTTCGTGTCAAACTCGTGGCCACGGCTAACGCGGTGCCGAGACGGCAGAGTGCCCAGCGCCAAGTTCGTACTTTAGAAAAGAGAACATCTCAACTCTGTAATCCAAGCTAGCGCCTCAAGAACCTAGAAGAAAGCAACATACACCCAGAGCAGGAGCAAAATAACGAAGGCAAGAGCAGACATCAGTTGAACTGAAAACACAAAAAAGTAGGGAGAAACAATGAAACAAAGACTGCGTTCTCTGTCAAGTTTGAGAAAATGGACAAAGGGAAGACTCAAGAGTGCGGCATCACGAACGAAACCGCGGTATCACCAGAGACCCTAGCGACGTGGGGACAGGAACAGAGAATGTTGTCAATCTCTTTACACCCAGGATTTCGGGCACTTCACCAAATGGTCCAAGTCCTCCAAATTCGCAGATTCATCCACCTGCTTCCGATTCTGTGTCTCCCCCTCTCTCTCTGCCCCTCCCCCGCTCACGTTCTCTCTCCTCAAAAATAAATAAACGTTGAAAACAAAAATTTAAAAAAATACCATAAAATGTATACGGAAAGATCAGGGAAGCATAAACAACTTCAGGGAAATCAGGCGAGGGGAATCTGTCCCCCCCAGCTTTAGGACTTACGACGTAGCAGCAGTAATCAAGATTGCCTCAAGACTGCCTCAGTGGAACAGAATAGAGACACCGAAAACAGGCCCACATAAATATGTCTAATTATATTAATTTTTTAAAGTTTATTTATTTTGAGTGTGAGGGAGAGAGCGAACAGAGGAGGGGCAGAGAGACAGGGAGACAGAATCCCAAGCAGGCTCCGTGCTGTCAGCTCAGAGCCCAACACAGGGCTCGAACTCATGAACCGTGAGATCACGACCTGAGCTGAGATCAAAAGTCGGTCACTCAACTGACTGAGCCCCCCAGGTGCCCCAGATTTTTGACACAGACGCAAAAGCGATTCAGTGGAGGAAGACGGCAATTGAACGTAATGGTTCTGGAGTGAGTGGGTATCCACAAGCAGAGAGAGAGGGACAGAGACAGGCCGGATGTCCTTCCGTGGCTGAAGGGTTAAAAAACCATGGGACGTCTACACCGAGGAACAACTATTGAAACACACGACAGCTTGGATGACTCTCCAGAGAATTCTGCCAAGTGAGAAAAGCCAATCCCAAAAGGTTACACAGTGCGTGACTGCATCTACCCAACGTCACGGAAAGGACAGACTGCAGATGTGGGGTGCGGAACAGGACTGCCCAGGGTCCAGGGGGAGCAGAGTGGGCGTGGCCATGAAAGGCAGCAGGAGGGCCCCTCCCTGTGTCTGGACTGTGTCAGTGTCAGTGTCCTGGGGTGGGGAGGGGAGGGGGGTGTACTATACCATAGTTTACAAGATGTGATCAGGAAACACCAGCAAAGGGACACAGGGTCTGTCTGTATTTTGTTCTTAAAACTGAACGTGACTTTGCAATTATCTCAAAAGGCTTCTCAAAACAAAATAAAACGGACATTGTTCGTTGCTGGAAAAAAGCAGCATTTTTGTTGGTGACAATTGAGAACTTCAAAAATCGGCCCCAGAACAACAGTAGACATCTATTAACACGAAGTAAGTTCAACCGTGGCTAAAAGTGCCAACAGTAACAAGTTGTTACCAATCAAAGTTACAGGCTAGAACCAGGTTTTCTTTACAATGCCCGGATCTGTAGAATTCGGCTGGTGGAGACCGAACCTGGTAGAAATAATTCCCACGAGGGAAAGCCCACGAGAGCAGAGGCGGTCATCGGTCACGTTTGACGTCGTCACAAACGCCGACAAATAAATGGTTAATCTCAATGCAAAGAACGTTTGTAAGTTGAAAACAAAACAGGAAAATGCGGAAGCATTGACTTGACCACACCATTTAGAAACTGATCACAGAAGTGAGTTGGCTTCAAGGAGTTTGGGCTGGAAAATGCTGTCGAGGAGAACCTACTGGCGTTGGCATCCTGAATCACACGCTGTGCTTAAGTACAGACGGTTTCCGCGTGCTCCCCGTCAGCCATGAGATGACAGGGTCAATTCACTGACCACCTGTCTAGCTTCGCGTTCAGTACGGCATGTCCAAGAAATGACCCCGGACAGCCGACATTTCTTCTCAGATAGACTTCGTGTGAGGTGCTTGCCCAAGTGTTGGCTGAAGTAGGTGTCACGGGCGTGTTGAAGGTGCGAGGCTCTGATGTTCAGTAGGTGAAGTGTAATTACATGCATTTCTGACTCGGGATATTTTCAACTGGTGGCGAGGTTATTGGGACGCAACCCCATCGTGAGTCAAGGGAGATCTGTACCTCTCAGATCAAAATTGTGGGATTAAAACATCTTACCCTCTAGCAGCCAAACCTTATGAAGTATTTACTTGGAGCCGGGCCCCTGGGGCACACTATTATCTTCTTTATTAGTATCATTATGCTATAATTATTATCAATTATCTTAATTTTATAACCTCTGTGGCACAAGCACTATGCCATTTCACCGATGAGGACCAGGCTCGGCGAGGGCAAGCGGGGTCTCTGAGATGTTCCCGCCGTGAATGCTAGTACTGGATCTGAACCCACTTGTCTCTGGCTCGCGGGCTCTTTCCAGCATCACGTGGCTCTCCGTGGTAGTGGCGAGGGCACCGGCTCTGAAGGCAGACCGCACACACGCAAGTCTATGCTGCATCACTCAACCGATGAGTGACGCCCAAAACCCATCCACGCATGGGTTTCTCTATCTGTGCGAAGGTGCTAGACTATATAATCACAGGGTTGTGACAATTCAGTAGCTTCACGCGCGCAAGGAGTTTAGAACAATGGCGAACACGCAGTACGAAAGCCGTGTTCGCTTTTATTATGTAATATTTTGAGTCGGATGCTGGACAAATCCTCATTTAAAAAAAATGAATTTTGGAGGAACGGATGGCAAAGCAAACCACCTCCTGTCAAGTCTTGGCGTGCCCGTGTCTCTTATTGTAGAATTTAAAGACTGGCAGTGATATTAGTCGCATTTGAACTGAAAGACATCAGGAGTTTTAAAGCAATTGCCTTCGGCTCTGGGGGATCTGAGTGTTTCTCCGCTGACTGTGTAATTGAATTAATTCCACATTGGACCAGCTTTTATTAATGTTCTCCCTCCATCCTGATCCTGTGGTGATTCTGCAGGGAGGCGGGGGGTAGTCTGGAAATGCTGACTTAAAGGAATATTCTCAGCATGCACCCTTCTGGGGCTCGGAAGGTCGCCGAAATGATCTGGGGCCATATTCCTCTCCTTTCTGTGTGCCCTGGCTAATCAAGAGTCAACAATGGCCTTTTAAGAAATGCTTTTTTGAGACACCAAACAATTGCCAATTGATTCTGCCTTCTTCAGAAATCAGAAAGCCCTGGGTATTTTCCAATTCCACATCTCGTTACAACCAGACCCATTGAAACCAGAATAGTTCTATTTCCAGTTAATTTTTCTGTGCTTCAAAGGGAGCCATTGTTTCACTTTGATGTTGCAGATGTTCCAACTCAAAGGAACTAGGAGGTCAGATTCACTGTCAAGCCCACAGGTTGAGGTTAAGCTGAGGTGAGCTGATTCCCAACAGGGAGCAGGGACCCTCCAGGAGAATCTGCATCTAACTTGCTTGTGGGCCCGGTTATCACTTGTGCTGCGTGGACGGTGGTGATGGCTCAAAACCATGGCCCTTTCACCGCCTTGAAGGTGGCAAAGGGACAGACGGTCCAGGTCCCTGTCTCAATCTGTGCTTTGCCAGCGACTCCCCACTCCTTTATAACCATTTTGTAAACATCTTCTTGAGGCTCAGCTAAGAGCCCTGCGTTGACCACAGATCCACATGGCATGGGATGTAGCCATCAGAAACCTCAGGCTTATGTGTTTCCTCTCTGCAGTCCAAGAAGTGAGAGGTCTCTGCCTCCAACATGAAAAGTTCCAGGGAAGAGTTGGACTGAGCCGACCTGAGTCCCAGCCCTTCCCATGGACCTGCCTCTGTCCACACGGCATCCCATGGACCTGTCTCTGTCCACGCGGCATCCCATAGACCTGTCTCTGTGTCCACACGGCATTCCAACACGAAGCATTCTGCTTGGTCCATCCTGCGAGTTGAGTCCCCCGAAGCCGTTACAAGATGGGGAGGAGTGGGACCCTTGCCCGTTCTCGAGATGCTAATGAGAAGAAAGGACGCTGAGCTCTTGGCACTCAGGAAGCCAGCCTCACCCCCACGAGGCAGCCGGACGGCAATGACAAGATGAGATCGGGACAGTAGGAGCCACAAGCAATAACTAGCATTTGTTAGGCTCACTTTATTTTTTTTTTAATTTTTTTAAATGTTTATTTATTTTTGAGAGAGAGAGCACAAGCAGAGGAGGGGCAGAGACAGGGAGACACAGAATCCGAAGTAGGCTCCAGGCTCCGAGCCGTCAGCACAGAGCCTGACGGGGCTCGAACCCACGAACCGCGAGATCATAACCTGAGCCGAAGTCAGATGCTCAGCCGACTGAGTCCCCCGGGCGTCCCAGTTAGGGTCACTTTAGTTCAATGAAATACTCCCATATTTCCCTGAATTCTCATACCCCTCCCATTTATTGATGCAAACACAGGCCCAACTTCTACTCCCCACACCGTGGGAGACTAGCAACGTTGAGGGCCCTCCCGCTTCAGAACAGCGATATCCTTCACATCATACAATTCTTTGCTGGGCTTGCAGAAGTGAG
Organism: Panthera pardus; assembly: GCF_024362965.1. NCBI lineage: Eukaryota > Metazoa > Chordata > Mammalia > Carnivora > Felidae > Panthera > Panthera pardus. The sequence continues at coordinate 69,701,989 of NW_026526777.1, read as the reverse complement.
GGAAACCTGCCTGGAGACCCAGACACATTCATACACCAAACACAGTCAGAGACCTGAGCCACTGCTCTGAAATTATTCCAAATAACAGCATGTCAGAAAGAGAAGCTGATTCTGACCTTCTGGTTTAGACCAGGGACAGGAAGGGAGTGACACTGGCCCAGGTCACCCGCATCCCTAGCTCCCGGAGAAGCAAACACGACCCCCTCTGGAGTGTGCTCCCTTCAAGCTCCGGGGATTTCTACGGATCAGGATGAGCCCAGCACAAGCTCACAAATCACAGTGAGTGAAAATCAGCAGGAATAAGGCATATTAACCCATACCGATTGGAAATATTGGAATTCTCAGAATCAGAATAGAGAATAGCCACACGGGAAAGATTTAAGGAAAACAACAGAACTGTGAAGTGAACAAGCGAAAAGGAATAGGAAATATGACTAGGAATATTCGAAAAAGAAAATGACATAGAAGTTTTAGAAATGGAAAATAAAGTTTTTGCTATTAAAAAAACTCAGAGGGTGGGGTACATAGCACATCAGACACAAATGAAGAGAGGATTAGTGAAATTGAAGAGATCTGTAGAGATTTCCCAGAAAGCAGTACCAAGAAAAAGACATAAAGTGCAAAAGAGAGGTTAGGAGACAAGAGAGAGAGAGTGAGAAGTTCTAATATCAAACCATAGTCTGGGAAGGAGGAAGAGCGATGATGGGACAGAGGCCAAATTTAGCTTTTTTTTTAAAGTTTATTTCTTTGAGAGAGAAAGAGAGAGAGAGCATGAGGGAGGGGCAGAGAGAAAGGGAGAGAGAGAGACTCCCAAGCAGGTTCCACACTGTCAGCGCAGAACCCAACGTGGAGCTCAAACTCACAAACCGTGAGATCATGACCTGAGCCAAAGTCAAGGGTAGGACGCTTAACCGACTGAACCCCGCAGGTGCCCTGAGGCCAATTTTAAAGGTATTTTTTTCTAGGGCTTATGAAAAACATGAGTGCAATGACACAGTAATCATGGCAGTTACCAAACAAGACAGAGGAAAAGTAAATCCAAACCTAGACACGTTGAAAATAATACGCAAAACACCAAAAACAAACCAGAGACCTTAAAAGCATTAAAAAACGATGCATCGCCTTCAAGAGAATAGCAGACTGATGGCAATGTTCTCAGCAGCAAAAACCAAAGCCAAGAGACAGTAGAATACTACCTTCTGGATGACAAGAGAAAATACCAGTCACCCTAGAATTGTCCACCCAGCACGCGTGTCTTCACTCTCGAAACTGAAACAAGGCATTTTCAGAGAAACAAACAGATTTCGCCACCAACAGACCTAAGCTGATGGAAGTTTTAAAAGACACACTCTAAGAAGAAGGAAAGGGGTCCCGGGAGAAAGACCTGAGATACAAAAGGGAAGGAATGGGCAAACATTACACTGTCTGTAACAAATAATCTTAACATCGAATCCCCGTGACTAACTTACGGCAATAAAAGTACTTAAAAGGAAGACGCCAAAATCCTGCGGGACAGCTGTGTGAAGGCTGAGGAAGGAAGTCGTTGTGTGGTTTGGCGGGAGGGCGGAGGTACCGATGGCAGAGTTCGGCAGTTCCCCAGGGTGAAATGTCAAGGGTGACCGCGAAAGAATGTAAATAGAGTACAGAACAACGTCTAAACAATTAGGAGGGAACAATGGAGCAAGAACACAAACACGTGAAGTTTCAGTAGTCAAGAAGCAGAAGAAAATGATATAGAAACCAAAAAGCAACCACACTAGGAAGAGGTACACACACGTTAGCCGTCACAATGAACGAAAAGGACTAAACTCGCCGCACACTAGATCGACATTATCACGCTAGCTTTAACAATTCAGCTTTGTGCTATTCCCAAAGGATACATTCAAACATAATAAGAACAGGGAAATGTTGGAAGCGAAAGGTACATGGAGAAATGTTGACGGAAGAAAGCTTTCTGCTGTTAGAAAAGGGAGATTATTTTCAGTGTTTATTTATTATTTTGAGAGAGAGTGTAACCCAGCACGCGCAGCAAGTGAGTGGGGAAGGGGCAGAGGTAGAGAGAGAGAATCCCAAGCAGGCTCCACGCTGTCAGCATAGAACCCAATGCAGAGCTCGATCTCACAACCCTGGGATCGTGACCTGAGCTGAAATCAAGAGTCAGACGCTCAACCAGCTGAGCCACCCAGATGCCCCGAAAAGGGAGATTTTAATAGATAAAAGCATTATACAGACTGAGTCTCTACATAACAAAGTGTTCAGTTCATCTGGAAGACAGAATCTGTATACGTGTGTAAGGCAAAGTCGATAGAACGCACAGAGAAATTAAAATCATCAGAGTGGGAGACGTTCACGGTACCTCTTTTATTTGATGGGACAAAAAACTAGTAGAATTTTTAAAAAGTGATTAGCAAGTTCAGTTTATTGGAAATATATAGATTCCACGCAGCACCGGATATTTACAAAAGTTGACCATGGAGCGGCACCTGGGTGGTTCAGTCGGTTGAACATCTGGTGTCAGCTCAGGTCATGATCTCACAGTTCGTGGGTTTGAGCCCCGCATCGGGCTCTGTTGCTGACAGCTCGGAGCCGGGAGCCCACTTTGGATTCTGTGTGTCCCTCTCTCTCTGCCTCTTCCCCATTCACTCTCTCTCTCTCTGTCAAAAATAAATAAATGTTAAAAAAATTATTTTAATTGACCATAGAAATGCCTATTACGGAAGGGTCAACATTTTTCAAATATCTGTTATCATATGGACTAAGTTTTCTAACCACAGCACAATTAAATAACAACTCAAAACTATATGCTTAGAATTTTTAAAGCTCACTTTTATTTTTTAATGTTTATTTATCTATTTTGGTGGAGGGGAGAGGAGAGACACAGAGGGAGAGAAAGAATGCTAAACAGGTTCCACACCCAGCACGGAGCCCAGATATGGGGCTCGATCTCATGACCATGAGATCACGACCAGAGCCGAGATCAAGAGTCAGCTGCTTAATTTACTGAGTCACTCAGGAACCCCAAAAATCTCACTTTTAAATGTTTTTTGAGTTTAAAAAAAAGCATTATGAGAAATTTTTAAAATTTTAGAATTAGACAATCATGAAAATACCATACACCAAGGCTAATGGCTTGTGGCATCATTAACCTTAAAAATAAAAACTTCCAGTTATTTTAGCAGCAAAAATGGGTTTATTAGGGAAAAGCAGAGAAACGCAATCCCGGGCAAGCAACCTACCGCCAAACCCCAGAACAAAAAGGAGGAAAGAGGAGGCTGTTGTAAACTAAAAGTCCATTGGAGGAAACTGGGAGCTGGAAGTATAGTGCCTTCTCATTGGCTGGGCTGTTGCTGGGGCAGGAGGAAACCTTCCTTCCTGGGGCTGGGGTGGCAGAGCCGTGTCACCTGCCAGGTGCGTCCCCTCCGTCATGTCTGCAGTTCTCAGAGGCGCACCCTGCTGCCCCCCAAATCAGTGCCAAATAAGGTCTTGGAAACCGCGAAGCTACGGCGGCATCTGGCAGAATTGTTCAAGAAAGAAGGAGATGCACAGTAGCAAAAAGGGTGTTACGGGAATGTAGCAGAGACTAACAGCCAAAGTGTAAAGAAACCGTCCACCAACGAACGCAGAAAGATGAAGGAGCTTAGACAAAATGAGCACATTCCTTTAGAAATAACCAACTCCAGGGGCACCTGGGGGGCTAGTCGGGTAAGCGTCGGACTCTTGATTTCCGCTCAGGTAGTGATCTCGAGGTTGGTGAGTTCGAGCCAGGCATCCGGTTCCACAGTGACAGCACGGAGCCTGCTTGGGATTCTCTCTCTTTCTCTCTCTCTGTCGCTTCCCAGCTCTCTCTCTCTTAAAAATAAATAATCATTAAAAAATCAAACTCAAGGGGTGCCTTGGTGGCTCAGTCCAAAGAACGTGTGACTCTTGATCTCAGGGTCATGAGTTTGAGCCCCACGATGGCTGTAGAGATTACTTTAAATAAATAAAATCTTTAGGACACCGGGGGGCTCAGTCAGTTGAGCGTCCAACTTCGGCTCAGATCATGATCTCACAGTCCACAAGTTCGAGCCTGCATCAGGCTCCGTGCTGACAGCTCGGAGCCTGGAGCCTGCTTCGGATTCTGTGTCTCCCTCTCTCTCTGCTCCCTCCCCCAGTTGCACTCTGTCTCTCTCTCTCTCTCTCTCTCTCTCTCTCTCAAAAACAAACATTAAAAAATTGTTTAAAAAACCTCAAGAAGAAATAGAAAGTCCAAACAGCTCAAAACCATGAAAATGAGTGAACCAATTGTTTGATTTTCCTACCAAGAATCACCAGGCACAGATGATTTTAGAGAAGTTCTACCAAACGTTCATGGAAGGTGTCACTCTACTCTTATGCAAGTCATTTGAGAAGAAAAAGAAAGATAAGACTTGCCAACTGATTCTGTGAGTCCACTCTGCCTTTAGTACTAAAATTTTAGTGAAGAAATATCACAGGAAAGCCTCATTCATGAGCATACTGGCCATAATCCTCCATAAATAGCAAAATGAATTCTGTGCTTGTAAAGAAAGATAACAGGTCTTGACTACATTGGGTTTACTCCAGGAATATAATGCTTCACTTCAGAAAATCTGTAATTATCTCTCACCACATTAGCATATTAAAAGAATAAAACAATATGGTTATTCCAATAGATGGAGAAAACACATTTGATGAAATTCAAAATACCTATTTATGATCTTGTAAAAAATTTAACTAGCTCCGAATGGAAAGGGATTTCCTTAATATGATTGGGGAGAAGGGTGGGTCTACCAAACACCTACAGGAAACATTTTTAACCCTGAAGCCTTTCAAAGTCGGGGGGGGGGGGGAAGAAAAGAAGTAAAAGGCAGAGGGTTTGGGAAGGGGGGGAACATCCTCCACGCTCATTATTCACAGAGGGCGTGATTGTCCACGGAGACCATTTTATCTACAACCTTCGAAGTTCAAATACTCATAATAATGCTTTTGGTAAAGAACCAGAAACATCCGAGTGTCGGTCAGTGGTGGGACAGTGGTGGGAGGGGTAGATAAATCGAGGTGCATTCACACAGTGGGATTCCGGGGGGCAAGTAGCCAGTGGCCGGTGGGTCACGACCATCCCCAGCCTCGCGGTGAAGCTCACAAACTTAGCGGTGGAAGGAAGACGCCAGGCACCGAACGCGCTCGCTGCATGACTCCGTTTACATAAAGTACAAGTGGGGACACAGCTCGTCCCCCCGTCGAGGGGCCGACGGCTGGGGGTGCGGGGCGCAGCCACGGGGTGAGTGTGGGTGCAGGGTCAGTCCGGGCCGGGTTCAAATGCAGGCTTTGCCGCTCACCGGCTCACCAACCGTCCACAAGGAACGAAGCCACCGTGAGCTCAGTTTCCTCCGCTGGAAAGGACGTCACGACAGTGCTCGAAACTCCAGAAACAGTCTCCACTTGGCAGAGGGTTCAGATTTCAAGATGCGTCCTCCAAAGCTGCTTTGGGGACCCTCCTCACCCCGGATGTGCCCTGTCCAGCCTACACTGCTGTTGTTCTGTCACTGAGACCCCTGCCAAGGTCACAGGCCGCATCGGCAAAAGGTTCCGCAAGTGGACGTGCTAAGACGTGACTCACCAGCCCGCTCCCAGCACATGCGCCGGGTCTCAGAACCAGGAAAACAGGACTCACGTGCTTACCTCTGCGGTCACAGCTGCTTGAGTCCAAGGGCATTTCGGAGCTGAAGGGCCGTGCTTGGAAAGCCTGTCACGTGGCTCAGGGACGGGTCCAGCAGCCGCCCCCACCCCACCCTGCAGGGCACAGGTGTTTGTGAAGGCGAGAGCACAGCACCTGCTCCCTCCACCCCCACATTTCCTGCCTTTTGTAAAAGCTTCTATAATAGACTGGAATTGTATAGTCCTCCTACAAGGCTGTTTTGCAAAGTGCTTCTGGAATAATTATTTGTGCTTAGTGTTTGAAAACTAACCTTGCTCTAAGAGAAGGAATACGATGTGTGTATTTAACATAACCGACATTAGTGGCAGTCCCCCAGCTGATGGCCGAGCCTGGGCCCTGGGAGGGAGCCGTCCCCCCAGCTGACGGAGCTCCGCAGAGCGTTACCAGTTAGTGGTCCCCTTCACTGGACGGGACAGCTGGGGACCCAGCAAGTGCACCCCCGTGCACGCACTCTCACATTCCGGGGGGCCTGAGAACAAGCGGGCAGCACCCTGCCCATGTGACTTCCGCTGCACCCCAGCATGAGTCTGGGGCCTTTGGAGGAGTGAGGAAGGCAGGAAGCACCCCCAGTTCCCGGGTCACAGCAGGAAAGGGCCCGAGGGGGCTGGGCTGGGCTGCTGCCCAAAGCCTGAAATCAAGCCAGTGCCTCTGCAGCCAGACAAAAAGCCATCCCACCGCTGCCCCGGCCGAGCAGGCACTCTAGTCTCTCTACCGCACTCCAGTCTCTCGGGCAGGGACGGTTCTACACAAGTGCTTGTAGCGGGATGGACGTGAGGGAATCTGCTTGGGAGCAGAGGGGTAGAGATGACAGACAGACTCACCGTGGGACTTAAGGGACTGTACACAGTAAGCCCCCTGGTGTTAGCGGTGGGCTTGCGAGGAAGGTGCCGGAATATTTCTTCTGCATCTGCGATCAGGAGCCACGGGGCCGGCCGTGTGTAGGTGAGGACAGCGTCAGACCTGTCCTGCATCGGGGTCGGCCCGCTGCCCGCCAGCCACCAGCAGATCCTCGCCTCCCTGGCCTTGGGCCTCCACATCTGTAAATGGGGCACGATGACCGCGGGCTCCGGGCTCGGAGGGAGGCCACGTGGTTAGAGCGCCCAGCTGCTGCCCACGGGGCCATGAGGTGGCACAGAGACGCGCTAGGTGCTTTGTGTCCGGTCCCCCGCTAGTCCGCACGGGAAAAAGGACGTGGCCGGACGCTGTTCTCCGTCTGAGATGAAGACACTGAGCGTCCGAGGGGCTCTGAGCGCCAAGCAGTGTGCCCTGGGCCCCCAAACCCAGAGGTGGCAGGACTGAGGACCAAACACAGCGCCCCCGTGTCGCCGTTTCTCCCCAGCGAATACTGTTCCAATCCCAGCTAAGCGGAGGACTGTTGGCTTTTCCCGAGCTCTTGTCCCCGAGCGTCTGTTCTGGTGCGACGGCCAGTACATATTTACTGAAATTGAACCGTCACGGCTCTGCGGGCAGGTCCCTGACAGCCAGGTCCAGCCGCCAACAGCTATTCCGTGGGCGCACGTGAGCCCCCGCCCCAGGCGCAGTGACCCCTGCGCGGGGCTCGGGGGGTTCCAGGGTCTGCAGACCGGCCGACTGAAAACAGGGGCCACGGGCAGGTGTCTGGGGGCCCGGGGGCGTCACCTGGGCCTGCCCCAGGACTGTGCTTTGCTGTCTCACAGCTTCCACAAAATCACCAGAGAAGCCGCATTTGAGAGCACTCTGGCCTGTGTTGTAAGTCCGGGCATGTTTTCGAAAGCCTGCCATCGAGACTGTGTTGCAGAAAACACCGTGCCGACAAGTCCCCGGTGACAAGTAAAGCAGCCAGCGCTTCAAATCCCGGCTCCCGGACCATCTCTTCCCGCAGAAGGACGGGCAGGCCTTGATGTGACCTGACACCCAGGCATGGCGGGAAGTCCTCTGGGAGCCCGCCATAGCTTTGAGCCGGTGATGCGTTAACACCGGTGTAAATTCTCTTTAGAATAACTTCCTCGCGCTTGGGGGGGCTCAGCCGGTGGAGCGTCCGACTTCGGCTCAGGTCACGATCTCACGGTTCGTGGGTTCGAGCCCCGCGTCGGGCTCTGTGCTGACAGCTCGGGGCCTGGAACCCGCTTCGGATTCTGCGTCTCCCTCTCTCTCTGCCTCTTCCCTATGCACACTCAGTCTCTCTCAAAAATAATAAACATTAAAAAAATTAAAAAAGAACTTCCTCAGGTGCCAGAGATGATAACGTTCTGGGCCTCAGGTAAAGCAAAATGGGGTTGACTGCTTCCTGGGCCGTGACGGGGACTCAGGGGGTGAAATGGCCTCCATCCCCGCCCTTGGGCAAATCGTCCCTGTGTCCTCTGGTTCATGCAAGTGCCCGGTTCAGAGTGAGCTCTTTCTGGGTCTCTGTGACCCTGGAGAGGAGTGTATCCTGCCGTTTGCCCCTGGGCAGACACCTGCTCCCAAGCAAAACGGGCCCTGCCAGTGGGCTGGTTCAGTGTGGTGTGGACGGGACCGTGTGTCCCGGGGCCCCCGGCTCCAGCACTAGGAGCTGTCCAGTCCAGTGGCTTTTATGCAGACGTCCCCATGGAAGATACTAGACTCCTGCAACGTGGCCCCGGCGGTGCCTGTGGGAGCCCCCACGGTGCCCATGGGCCTCTCGAGGCCTCGTCCTGCTCCCGTGTGAGGGTGGCTGGTGTCCCCACCTCCCAGCACTGCTGAGGCCCTGCGGCTCCACAGCCTGGGGCGCGTGTGGACAGCAGGTCCTACTCCGGGCCGGGACACTCCCCCGCTGTGCAGAGACTGCTCGCAGGACACCTCCCTTCAGCCCTTGCCTGCTGCCCGTCCTGTCGGGGGCCCAGCACGAACCCCAGGACCCTGAGTCCTGGTGCAGTTCAGCTCGTGCAGACGGACCCCGGCTCACCAGACTCCGGACAGACGCTGCAGGAGCGCCTCGGGGTCTCCGGGGCGCAGGACTCGCTTTGCGCCGACAGCTTGTTTTTAAAACAGAGAACATATAAGCAGGTGGATATGCTAGAAATGCACCCTCTCGGTGGAAAACCAACACGTAAATGTCAGAGGAGCAACAGGTCTGGAACAGCAGTACCAGACAGCTGTCATGAGATCTGGGATTTATTTATAATCGCAAAGCATCTCCCCACAAGACGCGTCCGAATTATGCAGAAACTTTACTACGCTGGGGAAAGTCCGGCCCATTCCGCCTTGACCAGGGGATCAAAGCCACACCTGCTTCCGGACGCGGATCCCAGCGACCGCCTGGGCACACAACCCTGAGGGAAACACGAGACGTGGGGGAAGGGGTGTTCCGCGAAGTCGCTGGCCTGTGATCTCAGAAACGTCAACACCGTGAACACAGGCAGATGCTCGACAGCTGCTGGAAGTCACGGGAGGCGACAGAGACGGGACAGGGGACAAGGGGACGCGGAGCCGGGTGTCCTCCGCCGTGCGGATGGACGGCAAGGCTGCCTCGGTCCCGCTGCTCTGGGCACGCGATGCAAGAGAACGTGGTAGGACAGACCGAGTAAAAGACCCGCATTTACTCGAATCTGAGTGGGATTCTTGGCCTTGTAACTTCCCTGTAAATTGCAAACGATGTCAAATTGAATTTAAAATAAAATCTGAGCTATCCCTCGAGGCGTCGGAGGACATGTCTGTAGGGTCCTGGGGTCCAGGGTCTCATCCACATCCCTGTCCTTGGTGGGGGCGGGGGGGATGAGACCACAGCTTCCCAGACCTTTGTGAGCGAGACTCTTCACTGTTACCGAACTCGAACCCGTTCTAAACCTTTCCACGGCTGGTTCGGAATAGCTTCCAACCGTGGGTGGGGGTGGGAGGGAGCGACAGCGTCTACAAGGACGCAGGCCCCGGGCACCCCGCGGGATCCACATCCGCGAGCTGATCGGTGACTCAGGCCGCAGGAGCTGGTTTCTCGCGGTACCAAAAATAACTCCAGCTGCCCAGAAGCTCACACGTCAGGCACCCTGAGGCGCTCTGGCTGGTGTCAGGACACAGAGATGCCTTATTAAACTGCTCTGTGGGAGCACAGATGTGTGGATCATCAGCCTGGGTGCCTCCCGGGGCGCGGGGACGGCCTCAGATCCCGGTGAGAAGCAAGGGAACTAGGTAGACCTTGGGCTTCTGGGATGCAGAGCCTGGTCTCCAGGAAAGATGAGCCCTGGTGCCTCCTCCTCCTGCTCAGGGCTGGCCCTCTGGCAACTGCCCTCCCGGCCAGCTGGGGCCACCCCACAGGGGGCAGGGAGGGCTGGACCTCTAGTGCGTGGGCTGCAGCACCTAGAAAATAGTATTTTCTGTGACTCTGGATGGGTCCTCCTATGTGGGAGTGACCGATAGACTCTAGAGAACGTGCGGTTCTCCCAACATTAGTCTGCAAGTGGCCTCGTGGTTAAATGCGCAGGAGGGACAGGAAGACACGCGTGCACACACACGCCCGTCACATGCCCGAGTGAGTGTGAGGTGCTCACACAGCCGGCAGATATGAAACAACACCTCTTGGTTCTAATCAGATAAATCCTGCCAAGACCATATCCAACCTCACTGGTCACCTGCGGGTCTCCAGCCCTCGGCAGCCGGCAGGGGGGAGGATATTATAGGAGAAAGTGGAAGTTTAGACTCAAAGCGGGGAGCCAGGTGGCCGCATGGACGAGGAAACAGCGGGAAAGACTGTTTGGGGAAGGTTGTCGCCAGGCTTTGTGCGTGACCTCGGCGTCCTCGAGGCCTCCCTGTCTCCACGCAGGCCCCCTGAACCCCTGCTCTGGGCCCGGCCTCTCTCCTGAGCCGCACAAACCCCCTGAAGTGAGGCCTCGGCCTGATACCCCGGCCAGGACGCCCCACCAGGAGCCCACACCCGGCCCGGCCCTGTGTCACCCTCATCGTGGCTCCCGTCTTCACCCCAAACACCTGCACCTCCTGGCCCAGCGCCAACGTTCACCTCCGGAAGGAGGGCTGAATCCGGAGCGCTCCCTCCTCCAAGCGCCACACTCGGTCTCCGTGTCCCTGTCCCCCACCGTCCCCACCCAACTAGTGACAACAGATGCTTGGGCCACAGACGGAGAAACATTCTGGACTCGCCTCTGCCTCTCCCCCCCACACATCCAGCCTGTCGGTGTCGTGGGCCGGCCTCTGGGCTCCGTCTCCAGAGCAGGACTTGGATCCAAATAGTCACCGTCTGCACAGCCGGAGCCCTGGACCAAGCCGCCAGCGGACCGCAGTGGTCCTCCCGGCCCACACCACCCACCTTCCCTGCCAGAGTGCATTTGTCTCCCGATGGCGCAGGGGAGTTTTGAAAGCGCAAATTAGACCATGCTGTCCTCGCCACTCGAGGCCGTCCCATGACGTCCCATCGCCACGGCCTCCACGGCCCGCCCGATGTCCTGCTCCGTCCTGCCACTCTCTCCCTGGCCCGCCACGCTCCAGCAGCCCAGGCCACGTGTTATCACGTGGTACAAACACGTGGATCCCATTCCTGCCTCAAAGAGTTTGTGTTTGCCCGGAATATTCCTCCCCGCAGACCTTCCTTCTAGCTTTTTCCGAGACCATAGGTCATAGCACTCAGATCTGTCACCCCCTCTGAGAGTTTCTCTGGCCACCTGGCAGAAGTGGCCTACTGGCCCCATCCCCCCCCCCCAACCTATTGTTCTGTTTTTCCCTTGGTTCGTATCAGGATATGAAATTAACTGTACAAAAGATGTTTGTTCATTGTCTACCATAGCCAACGCACGGAAGCAGCCCAAATGTCCGTTGGCTGATCAGGGATCAAGAAGAAGTGGTCCATACACACGATGGAATATTATCCTGCCGTGAAAAAGAAGGAAATCTTGGTGGCTCAGTGGGTCAAATTTCTGACTCTTGATTTTGGCTCAGGTCACGATCTCATGGTTTGTGAGATCGAGCCCCGTACTGGGCTCTGTGCTGAGAGCACAGAGCCCGCTTGGGATTCTCTCTCTCCCTCTCTCTTTGCTCCTGCTCGCTCTCTCTCTCTTAAAACAAATAAAGAAACTTTAAAAAAAAAGAATGAAATCTTGCCATTGGCAATGACATTGATGGAGCCTGACCGTATTATGTGAAACAAAGTCAGAGAAAGACAAACACCCTATGATTTCACTCACGTGCAGAATTTAAGGAACAAAACGAATGGACACACGCAAAAGGAGAGACAAACAGAGAAACAGGCTCTCGACTCCAGAGAACACATTGCCGGTCACCAGGGGGGAGGCAGGTGGAGAGATGGGGATTAAGGAGGGCACCTGTGATGCGCACCAGGTGATGTATGCAGCGTTGAATCATGGTATTGTACACCTGAAACTAACATTACACTGTATGTTTATATATGTAAATTTTGAAATACATCAATAAATTTTTTACAGTGTTGTTGACTGTCTCCCCAGATTAGATAAATTCCGTGAAGACAGATACTTTGTCTTACTTCTTAGAGCCCAGTTCTTCGTACGGCACCTGACACAAAACGTGTGGTCTCGGGAACAACGTGTTGAGTCAAAGAACAAGTGAGTTTCAGAATAAGATTTGAAATCGGGCCCACGTAAATGCCAACCTCGGCCCCCGTATTGTGCCGTGCTGGACAAGGACGGGTGATGGTCGCCTGTCTTGGAAATCCCAGGACAGGACAAGCTCCCAGGCGTGCGTGGCCTCACTGAGCCCTCTGTGGCCAGTGCGATCCGCGTGGCCTCACTGAGCCCTCTGTGGCCACTGTGATCCCTAATAAACTAAGGCCAGTGGGAGAGAAGCGGGGTCTGGGGTCTGCTGCCACCATGCTCCACAGCCATCCCGCCCCAAATGACCCTTGCCTCGCTCCACACCAGGATGGAAACAGTGACATGAATTCAAACCCCTAATATCGCCCTAAGGTACACGCTACTAGCTGCCTTCCCACCGGGTACCGCCACCTTCGGTCCCAGATCTTAGTCACGTATCTGCCAACAGCTTGCCCTGGGCTGTGGGGAGGCTGGGAACACCCCCCGGCCCAGGGTCTGGGGGTCTAAGGCAGCCATGGCGGCCGCGGCGGCCACGGTGCCCTTCCACTGGAGAAAGTGTGTCACGGGGTCTGGGACTCACTGGCACAAAGGTCGTCACCTTGACTGGAAAGCAAGCTCACCTACCGGGAAGGGCAGGGCAGGGGCTGGAGGAGAGCAGGGCCCGGGTGCCAACGAGCCCCCGGCCCCAAGACCGCTTCCCACGGAGGTGACACACGGTCCTCGCTGTGCAGACCATTCCAAGCAAGGTTTCTGTTCCTTATGGCCAAAAGCAGCCTCGAGGAGCCTTGTGCCATGAAGCTCCATCCGCCATGTCTGGGCTTTGCATCGGGTCTCCACCGGTCTCTCTCTCGGAAGGACACGCCAGGTCAGACCGTTGCTGTTTCGTCCTAGGTCCTGAACAGGTCTACACCACGTGGGATCCTTCCAGATGGAGGAGAGCCACGTGAGGTGACGAGAGCCACGTGAGGTGACGCGTTTACTGTGCTTGGAACATTTCCTTCCAGAAACAATGTTTAAGGGCCCGGCTGTGTGCCGGACACGGGCAGGCTGCGTGACGTAGCCGTGGGCAGACCTGACAGGCTTACTCAGAGACATGCAGGCCGTGGTGAGCAGCCTGCAGGGGCGAGGAGGGCGATGGGGCGGTGACCGGGTCACGGGGCAGGGACACCCTTCCCCGCTGGCCAACAGGGAGGCCTCTCCGAAGAGGTGGATCCTTGCACTGATTTTTTTGTACTGATGGTTGAAAACGTACGTAGTATAAAACTTACCGCTTTAACCATTTTTAGCACTCAGCTCAGTGACATTAAGCACATTCCCATGCCGTGTGACCCTCACCGCCCCCCGCGGGGCTTTGTCACCTCCCCAAACCCAAGTCCACGTCCACCGAACACCGAGCCCCGTTTCCTGCCCCCCTGCCCACCCCCAGCGACCCCTGCCCTTCCTGCCTGTGGATCCGTCCCCCTGGGGGCCTCACAGCCCTGAAACCACGTCCACTTGTCCTTCCGTGTCCGGCTGAGTTCACGGAACACGATGTCCTCGAGGCTCGTCCCTGTGGCAGCAGGCGTTAGTCTCCACCCTTCCAAGGCTGAGCGACGTTCTGCTATGGGGCCGGACCACGGTTTGCTCCTTCTTCCTCCTTCGGGAAGTGTCAGCTCAAGGATGGGCGGAGCCAGCCACCCAGACCCATCACGCGAAGCACAGCGGGAGCTTCAGCGTAGACCACAGCCCCTGGGTGACGGCGGTGCATCGAGGAGGGCTCGTTCCCTGTGGTGGGGATGGTGACGGAGGGGACAGCGGGCACACGGGAGGGCCCATCCCAGCCCCTCACTGTGCTGTGAACCTTAAAACTCTAGGGAAGCCGCAGCCTCCCGGGGCTGGAGGGACACGTGAGAGAGCGGCCGACACAGGTGTCTGCTTTGTCCCGGTGACACGTTTTGTGCAGGTTTCCGGGGTGGACGTGGCCGCGGGGGCAGCGGAGCAGGGCGAAGGGAGGGGCCCTGCCCCTAGCCCTGGTTCCGGTGCGGTATGCGGGCCCACACGCGCCAGCAGAAGCCAGTAAGACTGAGTTTAGCGGCCGCGGCCGTCACTCACCACACAGCTAATGCTACGTAACAAGCAAAATGCTGACGCTGACGGTGCCCTAAAGACGGAAGGTCTTAAAAGAAGAAACAAAGGACCAATGGCTGCGAAGCTCGTGCCTCCGTCAGAGTCCACTCCAGGCCCGGGGCCCGTCCCAGTGTGCGTAGAGGACGGCCACCCCGGACCCGTGCTCGGCACCGCCAGCCGGCCCCGTGCTCACCCCCCGCGCCGTGGGACCCGTGTTAAGCCCGTGGTCACCCCACCCTCACCCCCCACGCCGCGGCCCGGTGCTCGCTCTGTGTTCTCTGCGTCCTGAGCCTACAGACCGAGTTACCACTCACACAGGGCATGTCTCCATCTGGCTGTCATAGTGTCACTCAGTGGGGCTGCTGTGAATTCCCATAGTCTCTGATCCAAATCCACACACGTGGCCGAGCCCGGGAGTCACGGCACGCCCCTGACCTCAGCTCTGTCGTGTGAGGAAGACGGGCCTCCGTCTTGACCCCACACTGCTGTCGTTCTGGGTGTCTCCGTCGCACCAGCGAGAGCGTGTGATGGGACAGGCGTTAGGACAGGTGTGGAGATGTCCTCATGCTTCCCGCCAGGCACGAGTGCGCCGTCACCCTCCAGGTCCCCGCGTCCCCGTACAGACCGTGGGCATCTTCAGTGTGTGGTCTGGGAGGAGGGTTGGGACAGGGGCGCGTCCCACTCCTGGGTCAGGGACAGGCCGGCGGCTCCTGCAGTGACAGTGGCACAGCGTTCAGAGGACAGCCCAAGATGTGGCCAGGCACACCCGGACGCAGGAACTTCGGGGCAGTGGCGGTAGCCGGCGATCTCGGCCTCCCAGCAAAGGCCCAGCGAGAAGCCTGTCACCGGGGCCGTTCTGCGGCCTGCCGGCTGCACGGGGACCCCTCGCCCCGCCTGCGCCACGTGGGACCCAAACAGAGGAGAAACCAAATCTGTCACTTGTGCGGTCTGTCAGTCCAGATCTGCCGGTACTGTGGTTCTTGGCAGCTCTCGGGAGGAAGTTTGTCGTGGGGATGAAGACGGAACCACAGCCGGGTACGGGGGCCGCACGTGCGGGCGAGCCGTTGTAGTGAAGGGCTATTCCCGTACGCAGGAATGCTGAAACAAAACCTAATCCAGATTTCATCGAGCCGTCTTTAATGAAACTCTACTAACTTGTACAATGTTCCGTAAAATGACGTTTTACAAAGTAATCAGTAGATTTGGAATATTCTGGGTTGAACCTGGTCTACCTGGTTAAGCAAAGTCAAATCTGTTTCGTTCCTTCGGCATTTCTCAGACTTTAACGCGAAGCCACGTAACGGCTGTGCCTACGCGCGACGGGGGCACAATAATGACAAAGTCACAAATTAGGCACTAAAATGTGAATTACTTCCGGTGTGGATTCAAGTGCATAATAGTCCTTTGCTTCTTCAGCTTGTCCTGTGGGCATGGACAAGCAATCAGAGGAAACAATAACGCCGGAAGCACCGGCAATAAAAGGACAAAAGGACAAATTTAAAACTTGTAACCAACAAAGGACACGCTCAACAGAGTGAAAAGCAAACCTACAAAATGGGAGAAACTGTAAAACAGGCTTCTCTTAAAAGGTTAGCATCCAGAATACATAAAGAACTCCTACAATACACAAAGGAGCCCAGTTCAAAATGGGCAAAGAGAATGAGGTCATCAAGACGGTGGAGTGGGAGGAAATAGACCTTGTCCCCTCAGACAGCCGTCCACAGGCTATGAGAGGGCTCTGGAGGCCATTCAACAGAATTGAGAGCCAGAGTAAACCCACACATATACGGTCAACTCATCCTTGGCAGGGGCTCCAAGAATGCACAACAGGGGAAAGACAGTCCCTCCAATGAATGGTGTTGGGAAAACTGGATATCTACAGGCAAGAGAAAGAAATTGGACACCTGTCTTACACCACTTACAAAAATTAACTTAAGATGGACTGATGACTTAAATGTAAAACCCGAAGCCATAAATCCTAGAAGGAAACAAAGGCGGAAAACTCTTTGACCTTAGTCTTGGTAATGATGTTTTGGATATGACACCAAACACAAACCAAAAGCCTTGTGCACAGCAAAGAAGACAGTCCAAAAGAGAAAAGGTAATCTGCAGAATGGGAGGAAATATTTGCAAACCAGATATGTGATAAAGGGTTAACATCTAAAACATAGAAGGAACTCGTACAAGTCAATAGAAAAACGAAACAAAACAAAATCCAAGCAACCCAATTTCAAAATGGGCAAAGGGCCTGAACAGACATTTTTCCAAAGAAGATGCACAGATGGCCAACAGGCACATGAAAAGATGCTCAATATCATCTGGTCATCTGACGATCCCAGATCATCAGGGAAATACAGATCGAAACCACGATGAGATATCACCTCACACCTGTCAGAATGGCTGACATTAACAACTCAGAAAAGAGCAGGTGTCGGCGAGGATGCGGAGAAAGGGGACCCCTCGGGCACTGTTGGTGGGAATGCAAACCGGTGCAGCCGCTCTGGAAAACAGTACGGGGGTTCCGGGAAAAATTAAAAAATAGACGTATCCTATGATCCCACCACAATCCCGCTTCTGGGATTATATGGGAAGGAAGCAAAGTCAGCATCTCAAGGAAGCATCGCACTCTCACAATCTCTGCAGCTTTATTCATAAAGGCGGAGATGTGGAAACAACCTCAAGTGTCGACCGGTGAATGGATAAAGATGTGGTCTTTGCATGATGGGATATTATTCGGCCATAAAAAAACAAAAAACAAAAAACACCGAAATCCTGTCATTTTGGACGACATGGATGGACCAGGAGGGCATTGTGTTAAGCGAAATAAGTCAGGCGGGAAAAGACAAATTCTGTATGGTATCACTTATATACGTGGAATCTTTAAAAAAAATAATAATAATAACTTCTAGAAACCGAGAGTAAAATGGTGGTTGCCGGGGGCTGGAGGCGGAAGATAGGGGCAGATGCTGTGTTCAAGGGAATAAACTTTTAGGCGCAATCTAAAGACGTTCTGGAGGGTCTGGTGAACACGGTGAGCCCAGCTCATGATGTCACATGGTCTGCTTGGAATTTGCTAAGAGAGTAGACCTTAAGCATTGTCTCACACACACAAAATTTAAAAAGTAACTATGCGAGGCAATGGATGGTAACGAACATGATTGTGGAAATCATTTCACGGTGTGTAGCCATATAAAATCATCACACTATATACTGTAAATATATATAATTGTATTTGTGCGTTTATACCTCAATAGTAAGCAGATAAAAGGGAAGCTGGAAATCAGTGGTTGTCAAAGAGACAAACCTGAGGACCCTCATTTAGGAATTGGGAAAATCTATGCTTTTAGTTGAAGAGATTACAGAGACACGAGGTGGCTTCATGGATGCTATTTAATGAAATTCGGCTTAGAGTCATTCCTTGTTTCTTCCTTCAGAACTGGAATTGTGACTGCTGGATACTAAATAATATGAAATGTGCATGTGTTTTATTGTGTCCCTAGTCTTGTCAGTAAATACCTCTCAACAGAGGGGGAAAAAAAAAAAAAGGCAAAGGACTTGAGTAGACATTCCTCCAAAAACGATACACACAGATGGCCAAGAAGCACGGGGGAGGGTGTTACCTCCTGTGTAAACTGAGGCAGGCTCCACATATCCAGCAATTCTCTGCCTGGGGACGTAACCAAAAGAACTGAAAGGAGGGTCCCAAAGAGGTATTTGCACACCTGTGTGCATAGCCACGTTATCCACGACAGGCAAACGGTGGAAACGACCCAAGTGTCCTTCAGTGGGTGGATGAAGTGTGGTGTGCACACAGGCGAGACCGTGAGGCGTTAAAAAGGACAGAAATTCTGGCACATGTTCCCGCATGAACCTTGAGGACATTGTGCTAAGTGACATAAGCCGGTCACAAAAAAGACAAATAGTGTGTGACTTTACTTATGAGTTACCCAGAGTCAAAGTGGTAAAGACAGAGTGGGGGAGTGTCGGGGTGGCTCAGTCGGTTAAGCGTCCGACTTTGGCTCAGGTCATGATCTCACGGTTTGTGAGTTCGAGCCCCGCGTCGGGCTCTGTGCTGACAGCTCGGAGCCTGGAGCCTGCTTCGGATTCTGTGTCTCCCTCTCTCTCTGCTCCTCCCCCACTCACACTCTGTCTCTCTCTCAAAAATAAAGAAACATTAAAAAAATGAAAAAAAAAAGACACAGAATGGAAGTGTGGCGGCCACGGGGCTGGGGCGGCGGGGTGGGGGGTGGGGGGCCGTTCTGAGCTTCAGTTCCGTGAGAGGAAAGACTTCTGGAGATCAGCTGCACAACAGTGTGAATACACCGCACACGTAGGAATGCTTCAGATGGTGAGATTTACGTTATGTGTGTTTTGTCCCAGTTAAAAATGAAAAAAATTACGAAGAAAGAAAATGAAGGAATAAGCGAGGGAAATTCCATCAGCATCAGCCAGAAGACAAAAACAACGCACTAATGTTCTGTGTCTCTCCAAGTACAAAATAAGGAACAAAAAGCTTTAAAAGATTGGTTACAACATCATCAGATCAAACTGAAGAAGCGAGACGTGAAGTCAGGCAGTTGGTAAGTAAAAGCCAAAATGCCTCACACGTTTGCAGAACAGCCGGTCGGCCGCCTGGAATTCAGAACCGGAGCCACTTGTGAATAACGCTCTCTGGCAGGTGCACCACAGCGTCTGGGGGGCACTCGGGCACACTGCAGAATCAAATCCGCTCGCTGCGGGTATCTGCACACGGCAGTGATCGGTGATCGCAGCAAAGAAAGGGCTTGGAAATACCTTATCTGTTGTGCAAACGAGGCCCCAGACAAGCCCCAGGTGCTGGGATATTCCTAGTGATAATGGGAGCAGTGGAAGGAACAGCGTGGGAACCCCAAGTCTGTGCGCTGTGGGTGCAGCTGCGGAGACGGGAGGGGGGCTGTGTTGCACAAGTTTCCTCTGAAAATCAGGCGTGAGTGACACCGTATTTCACTCACAGGGAAGCCCTGATACTAACAGATGTACCTATAGATCTGAATCTCACATAGAATAAAACGGCGAATCTAGGGGCACCTGGGGGGCTCAGTCAGTCAAACACCTGACTTCGGCTCAGGTCACGATCTCACTGCTCGTGGGTTCGAGCCCCGCATCGGGCTCTGGGCTGACAGCTCGGAGCCTGGAGCCTGCTTCAGTTTCTGTGTCTCCCTCTATCTCTGCCCCTCCCCTGCTCACGCTTTCTCTCTGTCTCTCTCAAAAATAAAATAAAAGCATTTAAAAAAAACCCGGCAAATCTAATGAAACCCAAGTGCCTGGTCCCATCTGTTTATCTAAATAAATGGTATCATCACATCCATTTCTGCTGCTCATACTGAAGTTTATCGTGTAGGAATTTATGAACACAAGGAAGAATTAAAAATTAATTTACGAATCATTCACACCCTGCAGACATACCAAAGAAGAGTTATGACTTTTCAAATGGTTTATTTAACAATGTTTGAGGATCCGATAGAAAGTCAAAATTACAAGAATTGCACAAAGACATACAAATGTGTATGGCTGAAGTTTATGAAATTCAAAGCAAAAATTTAACTTTGGGCAAGTGGGGTTCATGTGATTTACAAGTGCTATTAATCAGGACTAATATATGAATCCCCAAAACGATTAAAGGCCAGCAGGGAAACACCAGTACAGGCTCACGGGAAATATTCGACATTATTTACAAATGCCCATCCTGAGGGGCGCCTGGGGGGCTCAGTCGGTTGAGCATCCGACTTCAGTTCAAGTCATGATCTCACGGTTCACGAGTTCGAGCCCCGTGTCAGACTCCGTGTTGACAGCTCAGAGCCTGAAGCCTGCTTGGGATTCTCTCTCCCCCTCTCTCTGCCCCTTCCCCCGCTCACACTGTCTCTTTCTCTCTCGAAAATAAATAAACCTTAAAAAATATTTCTTGAATAAATGATTCAAAAAATAAAAAAAAAAAAAAGAAATCCCCAACATGATGGACTTGGGGTTGCATTCCTAATCCAGCCACATCATCACAAGATATTATATCTGTCAACGGAGAAGACGGAAAGCCTTAAAGAATCACCTCACCCCGAAAGCACAATTATACGAATCCTGGCAGGCAGGGAGGGGGAGGTTCCCGCCGGGTGAGGAATAAGGGACAGACCCCACCGTCCCTGCCCGATAATGTGCTCCCTGGCTGCCTGTGAAAATCCTGAAGATTTACACGCTGACACTTCAAATGGAAAAGCTGGAATTACAGAGTAAGCCTGCGAAGCCCAGGCTTCTCACAGATCCCTTTGAAACGTAACAACTCGTGTTTCATTTTCGACCGCAAGCGCGTGACACGAGGAGTGGCAGTGTCTCCTGTTCTCCAGTGAGCCGTGGAAACAGTACATCTCCTCTGTGTGTGCCACGGTGTCCAATGTGGGAGGGCGCGGGTGGGAGGGCGCGGGTGAGCAGGTCACGTGCACGTCACGTGGACCCGGGAGGGGACCACAGTGCACAGCTGTTCCCAGAACATCCCTGCCTGGCGTGGCTGATGTCCTGGGGGCACTGGTGTCTCAGGGACCCACCCAAACCTCTCGCCACCGCGTCTGTCCGGGAAGGGGGTGAAGTGCCCCAGGTCAGGGCGAGCGGGTCTCCACTTTCCAAACACCTGCTCCTTCAAGGGGGAGGTCGAGTAGGACTAGGATGAACCCACAGCCAGCTCCTTGCTGTCTTTGTCTTCCTGGCGGCCTGCTCTTGTCCCACCACACCCCTGGGAAAAACTGGGGGCGTCATTCTGGATGCCCGTCCTCATTTTCTGTTACTGACTCCTAGGACTGGGTTATATCGCCTACTTCCTTGTTTTTTCAAGCATTTGGCTAAGTGGGCTCATTGGAGAGAGTATTTTCCAAAGCTCATACTCTTTTAATCATCCAGAAATTGGAA
Organism: Panthera pardus; assembly: GCF_024362965.1. Lineage (NCBI taxonomy): Eukaryota > Metazoa > Chordata > Mammalia > Carnivora > Felidae > Panthera > Panthera pardus. The sequence goes on along the minus strand of NW_026526777.1, from coordinate 69,680,725 downwards.
ATGCCGACCGCCATGCCAGAGCCCCGTGGGGCAGGGGCAGGACCGGAAACTTCCAGCCTTGAACCTCCCACTCTGGTCCTTGACTTTCTCCAGTCTTGGCCTGTGTTGACGTGCTGCGTGTTGAGCAGCCTTGGGGATGGAGAGGCCATTGGAAATGCTCACGTGGGGAGAGGGAGGCCACAGCAAAGGCCCCCACGGAGCCCCCGGAGTCGTCCCCAGCTGGGCCAGGTCCCAGGCCCTTGTCCCCCTGCATCACCCAGCCACTGGGGACCCTTCATCCCAGGAGGAGGGCAGGAGCATCGGCCATGTGGCCCAGCACCCACCGCCGTGGGGCCCTCCTGACCTGAGCCCAGCGACTCTTCTCCCAGCCACGTAAACGCTCAGAATTCTTAACCACGTGTCACAGACAGGACACGGGGAGGCACGGAGCAAGTGCCCTGTGCTCGTTTCTTCTCGGAGTTCCTCTCCCTCTCAGCTCTGCTGACAGACGCCCTTCCTTGGGATTTCTCTCCATTCTCTCGAGGGGATTTCAGCTGTCCTGCCTCTCTGCCCGGTGGTCCCTGGCAATACATGCCCCACACCTCCTGCACTTACAAATGGACCTGCTTGACTTGTTCAGGTGGCAGGACCCTCCCCTGTCCCGGTCGCTGGGTCTCTAGCTGCCTCAGCACCAAGGACTCAGCACTGAAGGACCCTCCCCCCTGCCCAGCTCACCTGGCCCCCCAGACGGATGGGAAAGTCCATGTGGCAAGTGGGACCTATCTACCTCTCCCAAGGCTGTGTTTGGGATGTCACGCCCTCCTCATTTCCACCCCCTGCCTGGGCGCTGCCCCCAGGGCTCTGACAGTCAGGGAGCTGCTGGGACCCGTGGTCCCCCCACACGACCAGCCCTGCTCTGTCCCCCGCAGCTTCTCTGGACTCTGGAACACGAGGTAAGCGAGCTCCCAGGGCATACGAGCGGCTTCCTCCACGGGGAAGAAACAGAGGCTCGTTTCTGAAGTCCTGGCCTGGCCTGGTGGGCACGTCGCAGGAGGCCCCAGGGTACAAAGTCGGGGACGTTCGTTAGGAGGGGACCGTAGGGACGCTCGGCACACTTTCACTCGGGAAGCCGGGATTCACACCGGAGGGTTGGGACCATCTCACTGGAATCAACCAGCCCAGGCCCCGACGCTCCCAGGCAGAGCCCGCGGAGCCGGCCGACGGCGCGAGCCCTTCTCTGAGCCATGTGACACGCACCCGCCTGCCGTCCCGTCCCACGTGCGGGGACAGAAATGAAATCACCCGCCGCTCGTGACACCGAGGCCGCCGCTTCCAGACTCTGCTCTCATGATTCCAACCGCCGCCACACCGCTGCGGCAGGAGAGCCTGCCAATTAATCTTCCCTTATCTCGGCCCCGGACGGAATCCTCCAGGCAGACGGGCCCTGGGCGCGGGGACAGGGCGGGGACTCCCTTGTCCCCTGCAGCCCTCCTCCACCGGGCCTGGTCCTCCTGCCCCTCCAGCATCTACGTGGACCTTGACGGCATTGAGCCCGGGATCCGCAGGCGCGCTCGCACGGTGTCATCGGTCGCCCACACGTCAGCCTGATTTACTGCTCCTCGCGGCGTGCGGTGCGCGGCCCCGCCCGGAATGCGAATGAAAGGATTGCTTTCATCAAATCGTCTTTTTATGACTGTATAATTTCGGTAGTTAAAACCTCGGCTGATATACTCCACGAAGCAGGCAGAAGGCTACGCTAATGTATGGCCCTTATTAATTTTTGAAAACCAGGGTGAAATTTGAATGATCTGCCTCCACACACTTCAAAGCTCTGGGAGGAAGAGAAAAGGAAGAAGAAGGCAGATGCGATGGTGATTAATGTAAACTAATTAGCATTCATTGTTTTCCATTCCCCCTTCCCCGCCTGGAAAGCCGCCAAGGAGGGTATGAGCGATGCCCGGCGCATTACTCCAAGCACATTTCAAGTCCGGGCTCGCTGCGGGCTGCCCTTGGGTGCGTTTCGGAAGGAGGGAGGGGGAGTCGGCGGGACTTCATCCCCACAGCCGGGGAGTGAGACGTCTACACGGCGTTCCTTCCTCGCTCAGTGCTTAGCGGTCGGGCCCCTTCAGAGGGGGCTCCTGTCCCCCCCGCAGGACCTCGCCGTCTCCGCGGGCACTGCTGCGCCCGATCCTGTCTCCAGTCCCGCAGACGCGCGGTCTCAGCCACACCTGGAGCTCCTCCTCGGTGCCGTGACCGTCAGACCAGCGGGAACTCAAATTTGGATACAGGTGGTTTCGACGAGATCTGGCAGCGAGCCACACGCACGTGTCCGCCTTCCGCGTCGCCACAGAGGTCAGACGCTCGTGCCTGAGAGGAACAGCCTCAAAAGGCACGTTGGGACGTAGGGTGGTGGCTGAACCATCTAAGTCCTGGGTTGAAAACCAGCTCGTCTGTCTGCAGGACACGTTCCGCGTCCCTTCGGAGCAGAGCCGTTTCCAGTGCGGAGCTCGAGACAGACGCACCACGAGGGACTCCGGAGGGATTTTCTCCTGCTTCTACGGACGTCGAAGGAAGCGAGTCATTCGCCAGGGTTTGTGGGCAGAACGTGACGTCCGGTTTGTGAGACTGGTGTGCACGGCGACGGAGCCTTTCAGACCCTGCTTTTGAACTTCTAACATGTGCCCTCTTGGCTCTGAGCTCGGATCCGAAGCCATCGGTGGCTCCCCGTTGCCTATTCAATGGACTCCATCTTCTAAGTCCTCCGCAAGGTGGGTCCGGACCCAGCTTTCCCGACACGTGTCCACGTCCTTGGTGCTGCCCTGCGGGTCCACCTGCCACTGCTGACACGCACGCCGGGTCCTTCCTCCGCGGACGCGCAACCCCCCTTCGGGACATGAGGAAGGCCGCCTTAGCCACTGCGCAGGTTTCTGTGTAACAGTTAAGCACGTGGCCCCTGCCACCCTGAGGCAGGAGCCGCGGCCCGGGCGCTGGAGGCTAGGCGGCTGCGTGACCCTGGACGGGCTCTGTGCCTCGGTTGCTCATCGGTAAAACGGGGACAGTAAGAGTGTCTACCCCACGAGACTAAATTATCTAACAGACATAAAGTTGCCGTGATGATGCCGAGCGCGTGTTAGCCGATGGCCGCGCCTGGAATGCGGAGGGCTCCCAGGTGGAGGCGTGATGTTCCTGACCCCGAGCGGGAGACGCCTTATCTGGCTGGAGGTTTGGGAAGCAGCCAAGTGGGCTTGACCCCCGCGTCCTTGTCCCCTTGGGGGACACCGATGGCGGCACCAGCCCCGCCACGTAGGGAGGGGCCGGGGGGGGGGGGTCCGGCGCCCCTGTCACCGGGTCAGGCGGCCTGATTAGAAGCCTCAGCTGCCCTCCCCCCAGACTACACCGTTCGCAGGAGGTACTAACCGCGGTATTTTGGCCTCTTCCGCCTTCCTGCGTGTCTCATTTCTGTCAGTCTAGATGGGGACTGGAGGGAAACTGCCCTTCGCTGCCGGACAGGCCTCCCCCGAGACCCGGGCCGGGGGTGCCACCAAGGCTGCTGGGCCGATGAATTAGCAGGTGCGTGGGTCCTAGGTTCCAGCTGTGCTTCTGGAGACACGACCTCTCACGGAAGGCCCAGGGTCTAGCGGGCGAAGCCCTACCTGGGGCCACTCCAACTCAAGGACGCCTCACCCGTCACTCCAAGGTACCAGCCCCGGGCACATAACCCACCTCACAGAGGACCTCTTCCGGCCAGGAATCCACTCTGCACATGGAGAGGCTGGTGGAAAGGTCGGCCTCTGCTTGTGGTCTTTATCACCACCGGCGGATGTGTGGTTTGTGCTGGGCTGGGACCGCCTTCCCCGGAACCAGCAGGGCTTCTCCGTCTGGTGTGCAGCTGGGCGCTGCCCTGGTGTCCCCAGGGTACCCAGTGTCCCCAGTATCCCACTGCCCCAGTGTCCCCATGTCCCCACTGCCCTCACGTCCCCAGTATCCCACTGCCCCAATGTCCCCCTGTCTCAGTGTCCCCATGTCTCCAGTGTCCCACTGCCCCAGTGTCCCCCTGTCTCCACTGCCCTCATGTCCCCAGTGTCCCCAGTGTCCCTGCTGCCCCCTGGTCTCTCTCTCTCGGGACCCCAAAGCTCTCCAGCCACTAGACAAGTACTCTGCCTCAGGAGGGGACTGAAGGTCATAGGGGGTCGGGTTGGTCAAGGCAAAAGGGTCGGGAGGGAAACCCATGGACCTCCAGGGTTTCTGACCCGGCTCCCCATCCCTTTGCCGCCACCCCCTCAGGAACCGTTTCTGACATTTTTCTGTGGCGATCAAGGTCTCCGACTCCGTGAAATTTTAACGCCACAGATTTACTGTGAACCTGTTTGTGTGCCGTGGCCTGTGCACCACGAGTCCCACAGTATCTGAGGCCCTTTGTCCCCCAAGAACTAGCTTTGCCTCCTCAGGGGCAACATCAGCACAGCTGGGAATGCAGGATATCCTAGAAGGATCTAGGATTTCAGGGGACGCGGGTGTCTGTCTGCCTCCCTGCTCCTGCCCTGTCCCCACCTCATCCGCCACATTAGCGGGCGGCTTGCAGAGAACTCGGGGGACACGTCCTCTACGGCAGAAACTGGCCGGATGGCGAGCAGGGCCACGCGCTCCTGGAACATTGGGGTTCCTTCGCCCCAGAGGTGAAGCTCCCCAGACCTCACTCCCAGAGGGACGCTGGCCCGGCCCCTGCGACACGGGAGGAAAGCCGGCCAATCCCGCGGAGGCCCCGAGCCTCCCTCACCTCCACCTCCTTGACCTTCGGTCTCCTGACACCCAGGCGGGTGGAGGTGGCCACAGAGGGCAGGAGCCCCACCCCAAACCTCACCTGTGAGGGGGACCCTCCCACCCCTCCCAGCTCCTCCCCCCTCTCCCCACCCCCTTCCGCAGCCTCCCCCCACTCTGCCTCACCTCCTGCCCCTGCCTCTCCCTGGCACTGGGGTCACCCCTCCCTCTGAGACAGCCTTCCTGTGCTCTGTGCCCACCACGGCTGCCTCTGTCCATGCCTCTCACGGGATTATCCGGCCCCAAGGTCCCCTCTTCTCTAGGGAGACCCCTGAGCCTCTCCGTGAGCCCCCAGACCATTCCTGCCCCTGTGATCTTGCCGCTGGCCAGACTTGCCCAGTGTAGACGTCTGACCGGGCAGAGCTGCCCGGTTCCCCTGCAGCTCTGGGCAGGAGTTGGCCCCAAGGCCTCTCTTGCTGCCTCGACCAGAACTGCTACAGTTGCTACGTCTTTGCCCTGGAGGTGAGTCAGGCTCGCACCAGAAGAAGGTGACGCTGCCTGAGCCCCTGTGTTTCTTCTCCAGATTCCCGGGGGGGCAGACCTGGCTTGACCTCGCCTCCCCAGTGGCTTTTGCTGGGCCCGAGTGTACCCCAAAGCCAGCCGGCCGTGGCCGGGGAGGGCAGGGCCCCTAGAGCCCTGGCCGTAGTGGCCCATCCTTGGCTGTCCCGGGGACACTTCCTCAGGCGGGCTGGAGGCCCTGCAAGGGTCTCCCGGGGCGAGCTCAGGCAGAGGAGGGGGCCCAGGGTGGGTGGGGGGCGGAAGGGGATCCGGTCCGACTGAGGCCAAGGGCTGGAGCCTTACAAAGTCTCTCTGAGGCAGGAGGAGACGTTTCTGGAATCGCGTCTCCTGTGGGCTCTGTGCACCCTCTAAGGGTGAAGCCTTGGGGTACGGAGGGTCCAGACACGGACGTGTGACGTGAGGTAAAGGGTGGCACGCGGGCCCGGGCGCTTCCAGAAGGGATCCCTTCCCGGTTATCCAGACATCCGTCCAAAGCGGTGAGTCTAATTAGCGCTAATGTCCCTCTTCCCAGCGAACCCTGATGTGAAAACACAGACACACGCGAGGAAAACGCATATGGTTAATTAGCCCCGTGAAAACAATGCCGTCTTCCAGGTCTCCCCGCGGCGTGCAGGGGGAGCAGGGCCTGTCCCTGTGCCCACGGGGAGCCGGCCCCTCGTCCCTTCACCTGGGTTTGCCAGTCACCTGGTGGGGAAGGGCCCCCCCCCGGAAAACCCCTCCTTTTATCCTGTCGTTCTGTTTGTTTGTTCGGTGGCAAAATACACACAAACGTGACATCTACGACTTTAGCCATTTGTTCGCAAGTGGACACCTTCGTGGCACCGCGCGCCCTCACTCCCGCCATCCACCCCAGAACCCCACCTGCCCAAACAGCAGCAGCCGGGTCGCACGGCCCTCGTCCCCTCCGTCTCCCAGAACCCACCGCTTCCAGGTCCGCGTCTGGGTGCCCGTCCCCAGCGGGCTCACTTCCCTGCGCGTCCTCTGGGTCTGCCCAGTGACGTCAGGTGCCAGGCCGCACTCTTCCTTCGGGCTCAGTCATATTGCGCTGTTGTCGATCCCACACTGTCTTCCAATCACCTGTGGACGGACACTGGGGCCGTTTCCACCTCCTGCTATTGTGAACGGTGCTTCATCCAACGCTGGTGAGCATTGTAGCGTTTTTAACCTTCATGTTTCATTACATACCCGTGCTCCTTGTAGAAAAATCAGAAATGCAGAGAAATAAAAGTGTAAATCAGGGGGCGCCTGGGTGGCTCAGTCGGTTGAGCGTCCGACTTCGGGTCAGGTTACGATCTCACGGTTCGTGGGTCCGAGCCCCGCATCGGGCTCCGTGCTGACAGCTCAGAGCCTGGAGCCTGCAGCCTGCTTCGGATTCTGCGTCTCCCTCTCTCTCTCTGCCCCTCCCTCGCTCTCACTCTCTCTCAAAAACAAATGAACATTAAAAAGAATTTTTTTAACCTTTAACCAACACACTGAGACATAGCCCCACGAACGTGTTCTATTTATCTCTCCGAACGTTCTCAGTCTCGGTCCCGCGGGCACTTTCTCTTTCGAGGAACCCATATGGCCAGACTTACGTTTGTAAACAAGACAGAACGCACTACATACATCCTCATTTATAAGCTTTTGAAGCGGATTCTGTCACGAGTAACACCGCCGTGACTCCCGCTCCCGATAGAGGACAGACACACGCGGACGAAGCGGTTGCCGGCCGATTCTGAAGCCTGCGTTTTAATCCAGATGTGAGGCACCGTCGTGAAACGTGCCCGGCTCCCGGCGTGGGTGGACATGTAGATCGTTTCCCATATTTTACTATTATAATCCAAGCTGTGATTGCATCCTTGTAGCCAAGTCCTTGCGGGCAGTCTTTATTCTCTTAGGCAGAGTAATGGAGAACTTTCTCGTTTTTTGACTAGGAGAACGAGGGGTCTGGGAAGTACAGTGTTTGCCCAAAACCTCCGTGGGCATAATTTGGTCATTAACTGGGTGGCTCCGAGCAGTACTGGAAAAGGGGCAGTGTATGTTTTCAGAGCCCCTTTTTGGTCTACCAGAAAACAGAAACCTTCATTTCTTCCCTGTCAGAGACCCCCGCTGTGCTAAGTCTCACGCCCTCCCTCCCCCGGGGTCGCCCGGGGTCCCCCGTGGCACCGGCCCCCACTGAGCGCCAGGGTTTCTGGGAGTGGCCCATGGGTGCTGCGCTGCAGTTTTCCCGGCTGACCTAATCGGGACTAACGCACCCCCCCCCCCCACCCCCACCCCGCTGACCCAGCACGGAGTAACAACACCGTTGTGCATACGCACAGAGAGAACGAGCAAGCCCCAGTATCGGATGCCTGAAATTTAAGGTGTTCTTATAGCTCCGTGGGGCGTGTGCTCAAGAGATGATTGTTAAAATAAAAGGGAAGGAGGGACGGACGGAGGGAGGACCCCCGGTGTCTCATTCTGCCCCGTCCTGGTCCTGACCCCCATGCCTGCCCCAGCCTGTCCCAGGTTTGCTGGGAGTGAGCTTTCCCAAGGGCGGGATACACATGGCACCAGTGGGGTCTCTCCCCAGGCTTCATGCTCATCAGCTCTGAGCGGGTACGGCCGGGATTTATTGGCTCGGCCTCCGTTGCAATGGATGCGCGTGCTGAGGTCCTGAAGACAGAGCTGTAATGCAGGGGATGACCCAGCTTGGAGAGCTTAGGCAGAGAAAACTGTGAATGTATAAGGAGATGGGGACTCAGTCTGCATGTGGGAGAAGCCGGGGGGTGGGGGGACCGGCCCTTGGGACGGCCGTAAGGCTTTGCTGACTTGAGCAGATCCTTGCCCACCCGGCGTCTCTGCCCCACAGCAGCAGCCTGGGGTTAGCTAAGAACAGCTTCAGCCAGCACCCCACACGTGGGGCTCCTGGAGACCACCCGGTGCTGATGGTCTGGCCTCCTCCACGGACTGTAGACCCCTGGGTGGTGGGGGTGGGGGGCGGGCAGAGACCGTGTCTTCTCCAGTCAAACTCACAGCTCCCAGAACGTCCACATCCCAGTGGATGGTACCATTTATCAACCCAGATTTGGGGGGAGGAGGGGGCAGGGGAGATGGGGAGGAGGGGGTGGGGGGTGGGGGAGAAGGTGCAGGGGTGTGGATGGGGATGGGAGGGCAGGAGGAGATGGGGGAGAAGGAAGGAGGGCGAGGAGAGGGCAGGGGTGGGGATGGGAGGAGGGGAGATGGGGAGGAGGGGGGCAGGGGGATGGGGGAAGGGGGAGAGAGAGGTAGGGGAGGAGGTCCTCCCTTCTGGAGACGAGGCTGGGAGTCTCCATTTCTGCCCCCCTCCCTGAGAGTAATGACTGTCCTGGGCCCCAGCGTCGCCCTGTCCCTCTGGTGGCTGTGACCCCCACCCTGACCCAGAGGTCCCAGTCCCGAAGCTCTCAGGGGAGGCGAGGAGGTTAGGAGATGAGAGAAAGTGGACTCCCCAGGTCCTGGTCAGCCCCCTAGCAGGGACCCCCTGCAGGGACAGTGTTACGGTTCATTAACAGTCAAACTTTGCCCTCAAACCGCAAGGCAGGCCTTCCAGAACCAGCAGGATCCGGCACAAGGGGGTCCAGAGACAGGGGAGCAAACAGAGAGCAACCTGCCTGCTTCCAGCTGACCCAGCGCTCCAGGGCATCCCTCAGCCACAGGAACAAGGTGCAGGGACCCGGGACTGTGACTGTGTCCCACTGGGCAGCCAGAGACGGGGCAGGGGCTGCAGCCTCCCCCACTTGCGCACCAGAGGCCCCCCCCCCCGGCCAAACAGGCCAGCCCTCCCCAGGTCTGCAGCAGAATGAGGGGACAGGACGCAGGGTCCCCGCAGGGAGGCGCCTTGGCCCCTGGTTCCTTCGTCTCTGTGCCCACAGGGCCCCTGAGAGCCCAGGCCTCACCCCCAACTCCCTGGGCATCGCGAGGACATCCGCATGTGGCAAGGTGTGCAGGGGACGGGCGCGCACGGGGCTCACACAGGGAGGCCAGCACCAGCTCGGGGACGGCCTCCTGCGCACACTGGTCGCGGGTAAGGATGGGCAGCTTTGAGGGTCGGACGCTGCCTGGAGAATGGAGGACAGAAGAGTGAAGCAGATCCAGATAATTTGTACGTGGACTGTTCAGGGCACGTTTTAGGCCCTAAAAGCGCTGGACGTCCACACACAGGCGGGGGCCAGGCTCAGCTGGCAGCCCCAGGACGTCCTCCCCGAGCACCCTCGGCTGTTCCCGCGGTGACCGCCCTGCAGGAGCCTCACGGCCCCCCTTGCCCCGCCCGCCGGCGGCCCCGGGCGCCCTGACGCTCTCTGCGGTTGGCATCGGTCCACGGGGTGGCCACGGTCCTCGCCTCCACCGGCCCTGGAGCTCCTGGTCTCCGGGGCCTCCTGACGTTTGTCCTCGAGAGGAGTGTGCTGGGCCCCACGGCTCCCCGGCGCCCACCGCACCTGGAACGAAATCCAGTCCCGGAGGCCCGGGAGCCTCCACCTGCCTCCCCAGCGGAGCCCGTCCCCGAGAGGCTAGCACAGACCTCCGCGTGGCGCACTCTCACTGCACCCGCGCCCAGGGCCTCCCTGACCGCCGTGTCCCCAGCGGCCCCTGCTCCCCCTTTCCTGGCTCTGCCGGTCTCTGCACGGCTTCCACCCAGAAACCACGCTGTTCACCCGGCTGGTCACCGGCCTCTGGAGCTCGTCCCGGAAGCACAGAATCTCTTTCTGGTATATCTTCACACTCCAGGCTCATGGGGCGCCCGGGGGGCTCAAGGGGTTGAGCATCCAACTCTTGGTTTCAGCTCAGGTCATGATCCCAGGGTTCACGGGTTCGAGCCCCACGTCGGGCCCTGGGCTGGCAGCGCGGAGCCTGCTCGGGATTCTCTCCCTCCCTTTCTCTCCAGCCCTCCCCTGTGCTCTCTCTCAAAATAAATTAATTAACCTTTAAAAAAACAAAAACCTCCAGGCGCAGATTTTTGCCTGACGCGTAAGAAAATCTCCAAACGCACATGCTGGGAGCACACGAATGAATGAGTGAAGGAAGGAGAGCCGTAAGAACGTGCCTTCAACAACAGACAAAGGGCCGACTCCAAGGCGGGTCCTCCCGTCCCAAGGGGAAGACGTGACCCCGGCCCTGTGACCCACCGGCCCCACTCGTTCAGCCTGTCACCATCTCTCTGTGGAACAGGGTCTGAAATCCAACGTGGCCCCAAGGCCTCCCCTGGTCTGGTCCGACCCACGTTGCACCCTCTCTCCTGTGTCCTCCGACATCCATGTCACCCTGTGCAGAAGGTGGGGTGTCTGAGGTAAAGGAGAGAAGGGGCAGGTCGTGGAGGGAGGGACGTTTGTCAGAGGTTCACTGAGAGCCACGCCCTCCACACCATCCCCCTGCACTACCAAGAGGCCGGCATTATGCGGACCTGTAGATGACCACAAGGCAACCACAGGGTCTCACCTACGCTAAGAAGAGCCCCCCCTGGGCTGTGTGACCGGAGCCTGCGGGGGGGATGGCCCAGGGCAGGAGGACTGGCCGGTACAGGGGTGTGGTGGGTGGAAAGTAAGAGCAGGAGGAGGTGCGGGGGGTGGGAACGCACCACGCCACAGGTGGACGAAGGGCCCTGGCCCGGCTCCACGGAGCCCTCGGGTCAGCGGGGCCAGACCTCGGCTTCCAGAGCGAGCAAAAGTCCACCAGGTCAACTGAGGGGAGGCCCCACCCTCCACACCCGTCGCTCCCCGGTCCCCACTGGGCGTCACGGCCCCCGGGCCTGCCTGGTGTTTCCTCCTGGGAACTGTCCCCCCCCGCCGCCTCGCTCCCTGGTTATAAATCCCCCTTCGCCCTGTGGACCCGGGCTGTGCCCCCCGCCCCTGCTGCAGGGCCCCCCGAACGGGCACTGCTCCTGAATGGTTGTCCCTCTGGCAACATTGGTCGGAAGCCCACTCAGCCTTTAAAGGGAGGGGACCTTCCGATGGGTACAACGTGGCTGAACCCTGGGGACATGACGCTCAGTGAAGCGAAAGGGCCCCGCCCCAGGAGGACGCTGTGACTGCCCCTCCCACGGGGTGCCCGGAGTCGTCGGATTCACACACACAGAAAGCGGGGTGCTGGGCGGCAGGGGCTGAGGGAGGCGACGGGGGGCCAGCGTGCGGTGGGGACAGCTTCTGCCTGAGAGGATGAGAACGTTCCGGAGACCGCGGGAAGAGTGATGGCTGCACCATGTCACCCGGCGTGCACCTGGTTACGTGGCAGGTGTGAGGGGACTCACATCCACCTGTGGGCCCACCAGGTGTCGTCGAAAACCCGCTCTCCAGGGACTGTGGTGTGCAGCGTGGCTGGGGCTGCTGGTCTTTGGGGGACTGTCTTCCTTATCTACAGGAGCCTTGCTCTCCCGCAAGCTACCGAAGCTCGTGCCCGCCATCAGCGGCCCTGGAAGGGCCCGACCGGTGCCAACCAGCCCCCTGCCTGTCACCAGGGCCCCGGGTGGGCCCTTCCTGCTCCAAACACGCGTAGGGCTGATCAGAGCACCGCCAGACAGCCTGTGGCAAGACGCGAGCCACGTACACAGACCTGCAGTGACCGTGGCTTAGCGTTCCCAGCTTTCCAATCAGCCCGGAGCGCATAATTCCTGCTAAATACAGTCAGCGTCGGCGGGGCCGTGTGGGGGCCGGTCCCTGCCTCCAGGGGTTGATGGCTGTATGAGCTCATGTGCCCGGACAGACACACAGACCCAATGCCGTGGGACTTCAGAGGTGGAACCTGTTAACGACAGGGCTGGGACACGGGAAAAGATAAGCAGTATTCCATTCCGGGTGGGAGGAGAATCATCGCGCTCCCTGCCCTGCCTCCCTGTCTGGCGACATCCTTCTTGTTTTCCGGGGGGGGGGGGGTCCCCCACCTTAGAGGGGTCACAAGGGGTCACAGACACACCCGGGGGTCAGGGTGGCTTGTGCAAAGCCCCTACTTGCCAGAGGCTTTTCCTCACTGTCCCCTCCCCCCACCCCGACACACACACACACCAAAGAGCCAGGCTTCCCACCCCCATGACCCCTACACGGAGAAGCCTCTGGGAGGCAGGCCACCGGGCCTCGTGTGGGAATGTGGCTCCGGCCAGGGGTGGGCTCCAGGCTGCACGTGGCCCGTGCGCTGCGGCCCCTGCCCACCCAGGCGTGAGGCGCCTCGGGCTCCCTGTCGGGGACCCTGAGCCTCATGCAGGGTGGCAGGGTGACCAGCGGCCGAGGGAGGCTGTGGCCGGGCACTGTTTCACGGTCTTTCCTGGCCCTTTGTCCTCCTTCTTCCCACAAGGAGAAGCCTTCCCACCTTTCGGGGGGTTTGGTCATCAGAGCTGGAGGGGAGCAGGGCCCTTCTGCTCCTGCCGACCCTACACCCGTTAGGTCTCCTGGGGTTCTGTGGAGCAGCCGGGACCGGAAGAACCCGGGGGGTACCGGGAAGAGCCCACTCGTGGGCTGGAAGAACCCGGGGCACCGGGAAGCTGAACAGTTTGAGTCAAGTTGGTGAATTACAGCTCAGCCCCCGGCACCCGCCTGCTTTTATGTGGTCAGCAAGCTCAGAGTGGTTTTTCTATTTTTAAAGGGTTGTGAAACAAAGAACGTGGGGCAGAGAGAAATGTGGCCCAGGGAGCCTCGAGGATTTCCCGCGTGGCCTCTCACGAAACCCGCCTGCCGGGCCCTGGCAAACAAAACACAGGCTATAGATCATAAAACATCCAAATTCACACGCAAAAGGTAAAGCACAGGTGAACCCTTGGGGGCAGACGTGGTCTCCAGGTGAGGACAGCTCTACTCAGCAGGTGCATGGGTCTCTCACCTGACCGCACCTGCCCGCTTGTGATGGGGGCGTGGTCTGTGCGGTCGGCACGAGCGACGGCCCCCAGCCTGAAATGCACAGAGATGGTGCGCTTGGCTGGGCCGTGGCGCCCGGATACCTGGTCAAGCACATCGGGGTGGTTGCGGACGGTGGCCTGAAATGAACACTGAAATCAGTCGACTCTGAGACAGGCAGCTTGCCCTCATAAGCTGGGTGCATCTAGCGCCCGGGCTGGTGTCCGGCTGTGCCCCTAGGACCGGGGTTCTGCCAGCAGGCGCCAGGATGCCCCGTCCAGTCTCCCCGGGTCTCCAGCCTGCTGGGCACCTGCCCGCCTCTGCGGCTGCGATCAGTGCCTTAGAATAAATGCCTCTAAGTGCCCCCCCAACACACGTGTGCAAATCTTCATAAACCCTCCTCTTCGGCTGGAAGTGGGGTCCACTGTGGCTCGTCCTGCCACGCCAGGGGCTCTGGGTCAGCAAAGCGTCCGAGACGTCTGCAGGTCAGACTGGACTCTGCTTCCCTCTGTGTTTCCGAGACTCGCCACGGGGTCGAGGACACAGGACGCCACGCTTTCTCTTGGGCTGCCCTCTGCTTCCCGTGCACACCTCCGAGGTTCTGGAGAAGCGCTCAGGGCAGGCCTCGAACGTAAGGGTCCCACGGCGGCATGCAGAGCTCCGGCCCTGGCCACCGTCCTTCCTCCCCCTCCGGAGGCCCTACAGGGGTGGAGACCACAGGGCTCGGGGGAGGGGGGGGCCTCGCCCTGGGTCCAGGAGCAGGCCCTGAGGCATTGCTCAGCCGGCAGGAAGTTCACTGAGACCCACACTCTGCCAGGAGAGCGGGAGAAGCAGTACCAGCGGGAGGACGCAGCTGACCCCCCATGCAGACCCAACAGGGTCGCTCCGCAACCCCACGGGGAGCTCTGCAGCTGGGGCAGAGGGTCAGGCCCCCCTACCCTCAGGGACCAGGCACCTCTCCGCCCAGAGAGGCCGCCCCGGGAGAGGACGCAGTCTTGGCCGAGGGCAACTCCCAGAGAGGACTGGGCTTGGAGCCAGGGGAAGAGAGGGCCTCTGACGGGCGCACCCTTAACCCCCCCCCCCCCCCAGCGAGCTGCCTCCGTCCCTCCGCAGCTGCACCTTGTCTGGACGAGTGGGGTCCCCTCCACTGACACGGCCGAATGTGCAGCCACTCCTGCTCGGGATAAATGTGACGACGTGACGCAGACACCACCAGGTCTCGCCGGGGCTTCTGTCAGCCTCACATCCGTAGCACTGACCACACTCACTGCTGGTTCCAGTGTTTTCCGGGGGACTCGGCCCGTTTCCTGGGGAGCCTCTGGCCGGAGGGCAGGGGAGAAGGCCTCATTCATGGTCAAGCCGCCACCTCCAATAGGTCGGTGTTTGGAGGCAGGGCCTTAGGGGGGCGGTAAGCTTAGCTGAGGTCACCGAGGCGGGGTCCTTCCCAAACGCCTGCGTGACCTCAAGGCCCTCCTGGGGCTGTACCTCCCTGCCCTCACCCATCCACACACACGCCCCTGCAGGGGTGAAAACGGTGCATGAAGGCAGGACCCCCGAGAAACAGTCCTGAAGGTACGTCCCAGGTGTCCGCTAGGGAAGGAGAGAGGGGACACGGACAGGGCGCTGGAGCAGCCCACGCTGACCCCCGGGAAGTGCCACATGCAGCCACGTCAGAGGCCGCGACCACGTATTTGGGGCTCCCCTGACACTGTGGGGTGGAAGCTGGGAGCAGCCCGGTCAGGGTCACGGACTCCACTTCCCGCCCCCCTCACGCCCTGGGGGGCCTGTGCCGGTTCCAACCTGAGGAACGCGATCAAGTGCTCAAGTCTCAGGCCACCACCCGCTACAGGGGCTGCGTCTAGAGCTGATCTCACAAAGAGGCAACCGATTTGAGAGACCCCCCAATCCCAACTTTCTAAACTCACAGCTTGTCACAAGTCAGATGGACTTGGGTGCAGCTTTGGGTCGCGGTGGCGCTCACATCTCAAGCCAGGCACACCTTGGAAGCGGGGGTCCCGGGTGGTGCCCGGTGGCCCGTGCCCGGCCCGGGTCCACGCCGCCCTTAGGTTGTGTGCCATCGAAACAATGTGCTGCAGAATCCTTGGAGACGGAAGATGGAGGGGCTGTTGCAGAGGCCGGGGTGCGGGGGACAGTTTCAGTCTTCAGTCGGGAAAGACCGGACGTCCCGGAGCCGACAGAGTGCGTGCTTGGAAACGGTTGAGATGACCCATCTTTGTGTATTCAGTGGTGATTAAGAAAGAAAAAACGCACAATCAGCCCAAGACCAGGGTGGCCTCGGCCGCGCGAGGGGCTGGGGTGTGCCAGGCGGCCGGTGGAGGAGGAAGCCGTGAAGGGGCCGGCCGGCCATGCCTGGAGAGGGTGGGGACCCTTCCCACCTCCCACTTTCCAGATGCACCGAATCCTCAGAGACGGGGGTGGGGGGGGCGGGGAAGCGGGGGGGACGGACGTGCTGGGGAACGAAAAGCAAAGGACCCGGCAGCCTGGCTTCCTGATTTTCCACAGGGACCACCGAGTGCCAGGCACAGTTGGTCACAAAAGGAGCACTTTCGGGTGTGCACCAGGCACTGGGGAGATGAGGGTGAGTGAGGGCGCGTGCCTCCCCTGGACCCCCGGCACACGATCGTCAGGACCGCGGAACTGCAGACTTAGGCTTGACTCCCGGCCACGAGCCCAACCCCAGACAGCGGGAGGCACATGGCACTTATTGTGCACTTACTGCATACAGGGGGGTGCTCCGGGCTCCCCTTTTATTTCACACTGCCACGGGAGGCCGGGGTGTGGGCCGTCTCACAGACGGGGAGACGGACACTCAGGGGTCCCCTGACCACGCTGGGAAGGGGAGGGAGACTCAGAGCCCTGCCCCGGGCGGCCCCAATTCAAAGCTCTTAACTCACTGAAATCCTCCTTCCTCAGAGACCGAGACGAATTTCCTGTGAGCAGGTAGCAGAGACGGAACCCCAGCAGCTCTGTGGGCGTCTTATTTTGTTTTGTTTTGGAGCAAACATAAGACTTTGCTGCCATGTGGAAGCAGGCCGACGTCCGTGCCAGCCTTCCAGAGTGGGCGTGCTACAGCGTCCCTGTCTCTCTGTCTCTCTCTGTGTCTGTCTCTCTGTCTCTGTCTGTCTCTCTCTGTGCGTTTCTGTCTCTATGTCTTTCTTTATCTCTCCGTTTCGATCTTTGTCTCTATATATCTCTCTCTGGCTCTGGCTCTGTCTCTGGCTCTACGTCCCCAGTCCCCTTCCCTGAGTCCCCATGGTCAGGTGGGACCCCCATCATCAGGTGGGTCTCCAATGGTCAGGTGGGACCCCATGGTCAGGAGGGACCCCCATTATCAGATGGGATCCCCATCATCAAGAGGGACCCCCATCATCAGGTGGGACTCCATGGTCGGGAGGAACCCCCATTATCAGACAGGATCCCCATCATCAGGTGGGATCCCCATCATCAGGAGGGACCCCCGTCATCAGGTGGGACCCCAATGGTCAGGAGGGACCCCCATTATCAGACAGGATCCCCGTCATCAGGTGGGACCCCATGGTCAGGTGGGACGCCCATCATCAGGTGGGTCTCCAATGGTCAGGTGGGACCCCCATGGTCAGGAGGGACCCCCATCATCAGGTGGGACCCTGGTCAGGAGGAACCCCCATTATCAGACAGGATCCCCATCATCAGGTGGGACCCCCATCATCGGGTGGGTCTCCAATGGTCAGGTGGGACCCCATGGTCAGGAGGGACCCCCATTATCAGATGGGATCCCCATCATCAAGAGGGACCCCCATCATCAGGTGGAACTCCATGGTCGGGAGGAACTCCCATTATCAGACAGGATCCCCATCATCAGGTGGGACCCCCATCATCAGGCAGGACTCCAATGGTCGGGTGGGACCCTCAGCAGAGAGCCCGCAGCCATAATGACACGGGCCATCTCCTGAGCCTGAGGCACTCGTACATATCGTCTCCTGTGTCTTCACAGCGTCTCTGCCAGTGTAGACGACAGCAATAGTAGCAGGAGAGTTTCTGTGCCAGAAGTGCTGGTGCCCACGGGACAGATGCTTCCAGAAGAGCCTCTGAGCCAGGCTTGGGGGCGGGGTTTGCTGGTGGCCACCCCTGTCCAGCCCCACCAAGGAGCCTGGAAATGGGTTTTTCAGAACAGAAGGTGTCCTCTGGGGTCAGGGTGACGGCAGGAGCCCTGCCGGGGACCACCGGCTCTGGGGTTGACCAAGTGAGGTGCTCAGCCTTGGAGGCAGGATGACCAATGAGGGAGTACGGAGCCCACGGGAGGGGCCCCGGATCTCAGTCCGCGGGAAGGGGGGGGTGCAGACGGCGGGGACCCGGGGCCACGGAGAGCCTGTTCCACGGCCTGGGTGCACCACGCTGCGGAGGAGGGCGGGTCGGGGGTCCAGGGAAGGGACCACGAGGGCCTGGCGATGAGGACGGGGTGCCAGAGGCCAGCGTGACTGCTCCGAACAGAGCGGGGGCGCGGGTTTGTGCACGGTGTGTGGGGGGTGGGGGGGGGGGGGGGGCGGGGGGCGTGCATTGTCCACGCCGTGAACACATTACCCCGCGGGCCCCACGGC